>NC_091020.1:14230714-14542500 GCF_041296385.1 Aphelocoma coerulescens | reverse complement strand
ATTTGATTCCTGAAAGATTCCACTTACTTCCAGTAGAGGAGGACTCCACTTTGCCAAAAGCAGTAAGAAGTTGCTTCATGTTCAGTACCAAAACAAGACAAGTTAACCTCTGAACTTTGAAAATTAGTTCTCAAAAAATGTGAAAGGTACTAATAAAGATGGATTTGATGGATAAAAATGCATAGAATATGGCCTCTGGTTCATTTATTAAATATTCGTAATAACGATTAAGAGAGAGCAGTCTGGTTTTCAGTCTGTTCCTCTGCATCAACTTGCCAATATATTTAACAGCAAAAGACATCTGCAAATACAACAGAAAACAGGCATTCTTTTTAATTGTGTATTACTATACAAAGTGTTTACAGGAGAGAATCTGCTCAAAGGCTTTTCCAAGGAGCAAGCACAATACAGAGTAGTTCATCTGAATAATGCTCTGTTAGAGAAGTAAATTTAAGTTTTATTCCCAGTTAGAAGCAGAGATGCTACAGATGTACCATCTGATAGATAAAACCTTGTTTTATATTCCTTAAAGAAGGAACAGAGGGAAATTTGTGACAGTTTCTTTCCACACCCGGTACTACTTGAACCGCATTTATTAAAGGTGTTTGTTGGCTTTACATCAAGTGGGCTATGTTAGTCTGTTTCTCGATGAACCAGCCATTAACATCTTTGCAATTAACACAGTCTGAAACTAGAGAATAGATGCTTGGTTTAAGTTATATCAATCTCTTTGAAGTCTACATAAATTAGACATTCATTTTTAGAGTATTTTCTGAGAGTACCTTGCAATAACCATTGTGGTAATTAATTAGTTGTCTTTGAGAATGAAGATGTGGATGAACTCTTGACTAGTGTTGAACATAACCCAGCAAAAGTAACAGTTATATCTAATGTGATATTTTGAATTGTATAAAATCCACATTGAATTTGGAAATCCAGTCATCACCTAGAAATTGTTTTGTCATTTTTTGGGAGTTCAGTTATTCTTCTAAATGAATCTCCCCTGCCTACATTCAAATGATAATGTCACTTAAGATGGCTCCAATGGATGCATGACAATCAATGGATTTGATTTTGTCCCCAAACACCACAGAAGGTCTAACAGAATAGGATATTTGGGATCTGTCTTACCGACTGAAGTACACACTTCAGAATGTCAATATTAACTACATAACAAATGTGTTTCTTCTAAGATGTTAAACAGTGAATGGAGGAAGCTGAGATAAGCTTTGTTATCCATCCCAGCCAGAAGGAAATGCTTTGACAAAAGGCAGATGACTGAATGGTAACTGAGGTGGCTGTCAAGCTCCCAAAGCTAGTTCCATGTTTGTGTGTGCTAGAATTACTGTTACTTATTTTATCCTTCATTTTTGTGAAGGTGCTTTCAGTTTGGCAGGTATCAATTTTTACAGTGTCCAAAATAAACTTTGTTCATCGTGAATTGGGAACATCTTGGACAGTGAAGACTGAAAATCACTCATTTTTCAGAAAGATTTAAGTATAGTCCTCCATGTCTTGCCACCTAAAACCTTCAAACCTCATTCTTCTTTTTCTCTCTCTCACAAAACCATCCACCAGAAACTTCTGATAGAAATTCTTGATTCAGATTTGTGTTATTTCTTCCCTTAGGACACTAGGTTTCATTTTTATTCAAATACGTTGTTTGTCTACATCAGGGAGTAGGAAACAGTTACCTTTATACTGGAAGGAGTTCTTAATTTTAAGTGTACTCTGGTGATGTTTTGCTGCAATATTGCAGTTATTTTTAAGAATGTAGAAAGATGGCCTAGTTGTGAAAACTTGGCAGTGATGCAAGAAAATGCTAGAAAAGCTTTGTCCTAGTTGCCGAAAGATGGACAAAGCAATTTACTTTCTCTCCCTCTCTTTTTGGTATTTTTTCTCTTTTGTGAGGTAGGACTTTTTCTTCCTGTGTGTGCCATTGGCAGCTATGTGTGAAGGTAAAGGTGGAAGTGGTACAGGGTGTGGTTTCATTGTAGAGCTGTTTTGAGCCACTTAAATCCTCTGATCTTCATCAGCATCTGTGTCAGGGTGATTCTAACAGCATTGGTTAGGTGATAACATTGTAGTCTTAGCTTTCTTTAGTGCTTGTAGATTGATGGCTAATGGGCTTTGTTGGGCTGTTTAAGTGGAAGTTTCCCACAATCTGATACTAAAATGGAGGTTTTGAGTGAAGCTTTTATCACTCTTTCACCAGTCTCATCAAGAACTTCCCTTTCCTTGATGGAAATGGAATTTCATGCTGTGTATTTCTAATACAAGCATTCCATCAATCAGCAATCTAGTAGAAGTTTGTGGTTCTAACTAAAGAGCATTTCACATGCTGTGAAGTGGGTTCATAGTCTGGCATGTATGTCTATCCCAGACCTTATGGAAACTGCTTAAACTGGAACTTGCCTTCGATTTACTATGCTCAATTTTTAAAACTTGATATCAGACATGTTTTCACAGATGGTTCTCAATGCCTTTCCTGCAATTAGAGAGATTATGTGCAGGATGTGTTTGACAAGTGGGCAGTGTCCAAAGTCCGTGTTCCTTGCATAGCACTAAGATGCCAGAGTAAACAAATCAGCAATGAGTGCAGTTGCCATCCCCAGGAAAAAGGAATACGTGCTTGTTGTGCAACACAGCACATTTGTGTTGTCAGCAAATCTCAGTTTGCTTGGCAAGGAAGTCCGTGCCCATTTAAAAATGAGGAAAATGAAGTACTAAGAAGTGAATTGTCTTGACATAACAGACTACAATTACAATCCAGTCTCCTGTGTTTGGAGTAGCATTAAACATTATCTCCCTTATTTTAAAAAGAATCAAAAAACTACAAAACCCGAATCCAAAACAATTATATATGGTAGTCATTTCTTCACAAGTAGAAGAAAATGCTGTAATAAGACATTTTTGTGAACTTCCTGCTTATTATTTGGACATTGGAACTAGGGAAAACATAGGGCACTTCACTGTTTGCTATTGGGACAGTGCCCTGATGTGCAGGTAGATGAGCACTGCCATTGCATTGATACCATATTATACTGAAGTTCTGATTAGACAAACATCCTTACTAGTACTTTGGGACAAAGTAGCAGCAAGTACCAATTCTTAGGCCAGTTCTGTGAAAAAGCAGTCAAGCAAATACTGATTCTTAGCCAAATTCAAAATTTGGTAATTACTTCCTACTTGACTTGAGAAGTGGAGACTGGGAAATGACAGCTGCAGTTCAGCAATGGCCCAAGAAATTGGAGCTTAGCTAAGACATCAAAGCAAATCTAATCTGCCTTGCTGATAGACTAAGAGCAGTGTTTAAAAAGTTATTTTGCAATTATTCTTGAATTGATTTATTGGTTAAAATTTTCAAAATTTAGTGGAGAAAAAGGGTTTTATGGCACACATGCTCATTGTATACTGTGCTTTTTTGTGAAGATCCTTGGTGTTTGTTTGGTTTGATGTTTTAAGTGAGATTTTAAGAAATTACAATTATGCAGAAAGGCAAATTTTGGAAAATAATGGCTGTTTATTATTTCAGTGAGGAAAATAGTAATGTGTATAAGACTTATTCAGGACTTAATCATTACTTTGGTACTATAGGACAAGAGTATGTGTCAGTTAAAGTTTAATTTGTTAGATTTGATGTACTAGCTCATGTACACAGTTCCTAATTCAGTGAGCTGATCCACATTTGTAATGCCAATGTGAGTTGTAATATTTTTCAGGATCATGTCACAGATTTATCAGTGCAGCCTCAGTTATTATGATAGTTTGAAGAGGAAAGAAAAAAAAACTTGATAAAAAATATGGTAATATGATGGAGTTTGGCTAAGAGTAGAAGACAAAATTTTGGGTGACTTTTCCTTTCTCATTAACCCCTACCTCACATGCTGACAGGGACATCAGTGCTGCCAACATTTTTTTTTCTTCAAAAATTTTCTCCTTCTTTCAGAAGAGTAATTTTTGAGGCAATCATGACAGCTCTGTCATTTTACTAGCACCTCTAAATTTCTCTTTCTGTTGTCAGTCACCAGTCACTGTATCTTGATGATCATGATTGATGGCAAAATATACGAGAATTGTAAAAAGGGCATTGAACAGTGTGTCTAAACCAATCATTTCATGCTCTTAGTTTTTAAGTACAATAAGAAGTTAGAAAAACACCTGTTTACCTTTAGGTGTTACACTTCTTTTTTGCATTTTATAGAATGGTGTAGATATACCTATAGAGATATCTATAAATATATATAAATATATTTTTTAGCATGCTTAAAATTGTTTGCACATTTAGTCTTGGTTCAGTACTTAGGATATTTTGCCAATGTTTTACTGTTTTTCAAATTTCCTTTTAAATTACTGATTTCCCATCAGACTCCAGGGCTTAAATGAAGTAAGGAGCTGAGAGAAATAGCAAAATTAATCTGAGTCATATTTTCCTTGAAAGAGCTTTGTGTATTTTTGGGAAGTAAAACATACTAATTACCTTGTAAGTAAATAAAATACATATTTGGGGAAGGAGAAATGGCTATTGGGCTTTCACGTCTTCTAAATTTCCAAACAGAAGAGGAGAGAAAACATCAAAGAAAGCATTTTTTTTTTTCCTGTCAGTCCTAGCATGAAATGTATTATAAATTATTTTAGAGATAAAAAAGAAACTAAGCTCTATGAGTTTGAGTGTTGCTCAATGGCCATTGGATTTGTCCATTTATATGAAGTAATTGCCTGTTGAACTTTGAAAATCAGTATATTCCGATGGCTGCTGTGTGTGCCTGTAAAACAGCATTATTTGAGGCTGAATAAACACCACTTGTTATCCATAACTACTATGGATAGAGCCTTGTTTGATTAAAGGTATCTGTATATAGTATCTATCTTCTGCATTTGAGGTTCTTCACAGCTATGTGTCCAAAATGCTATTTTTGCTATATATGATGATTGGTTGCATAAGAGTTCAGTTTATTTTTTAACTGATTCTAAGTGGCAAAACTATGTAGGCAAATTGTTCAACATGAACATAGTCATACTATGAAAAACAAAAAGTAAAAAAGTCCTGCTTGGCATATAACTTATTCTGAGGAACTGATGGAAGCTGTACCCACAAAAGGTCTCTTACTGATACAGGCTGCATGTCCAGAAGGAAGCTGACTCTTGGGGTGATATTCTGCCAGCTAACCTGGCAGACCTTTTTGTATCTGGGTCATGTATCAGGAGAGCCATCATGTTACCCAGCAGTGCGCAGGAATTTTTACATGTGGGTCCTGTGGAGACTGGTGCTGTCAAGGGAGGCACCTTCTAGATGGTAGCTATGGTCTAGGATTTTCAGAGGGCTCCGAGATACTTACCCACTTCTTTAGGAATGAGGAGTGAAGATACTGGAGAGAAGCCAGCAGATTCCAGTAAATTGTTTTGAAGAATGCTGCTAAGTGAAGGAGTAGAGATTAATCTTTTCAATTTGGAATAGGTCTTAGAAGCATTTCTTACCACAAATTTAAAACATGGTCTACTGTTCATGAAATAACTTGAAAAACTTGTCTTTGCCATTTGTTTGAAATGAACATTGTGCACAGCTTCAGCCACAGATTCCTTGCCATTGCTGCAATGGGAATGGGTTGTAGCAGGTACTCTGTCTCTTCATGCTGTAATCTGTCTTTGAGCTTTCTCTGGTTTCAGTTCCTATTCTGGCTGCTAATGGCATGAGTTTCTGAAACTCATGTTGTGAGGCTGGATAATAAGTTTATCTGTAAGATGATATGAAAGTATGTTCTACTTTTAACAGCAGATATGCTTCCCATCTGGGTTGGGCTGGGATGCAACACTGTAGCCAGGCTAAAAAATGGGTGGCTGCAGTAAAATCTTACTGGTTTTAGGTTCTTAACTTGTTTACTTGGGACTGTTTGCAGCAATGGAAAAACAAAAAAGACAAAAAAACCCCCAAACAAACAAACACCCCAAAAAACCAAAAAAAACCCCACCAAAACCACAACCTCTCTTCAAAGGACCCCTTACTGTTTTTATAAACAACTCCCTTTTTTTAAACCTGCAAGGTGGCATTTTATTTCATAATAAAGTAGTTAAATTTAAGTAATGATAACATTAGTAATGACACAAACACAGTAAAAATATATATATATATATATATATATATATATATGTATATATAAAAGTGAATACAAAAGGTGAATATAAGACACATGAATCCCTAGAAGTTCTTTGGCACAAAAATTTCTGGCCAAGTTGTTTAATGACATGAACAGAAGTGTTGGGGGGAAAGGAGGTTTGGTTTAGATCGCTATTTGATTTTACATTAAAATTGTAGAAATCTGTTTTGATGATCATTTTTTGAACATGGAATCATGGGAAATATTTTGTTTTCCCTGAGAGCCAAGGCAATGTATTTATTTCAAGTTTTATTAAATGAGTTATAAATTTTCCTAGCAATTTACTCATAGCTCAAGAGGTTTAATTTGCATGTGTTGCCTTTTACAATATGCTTTTCGTAATGTTGCAGATGCTTCTTCCCTAGCTTCAGTAAACAACAGGCAGTGGGCCAGGTTTTTGACTGAACGTTTGCCAACTCTGAGAAATATTAGTTAACTCTCTAGTGGCCACTGTATGATTTTTAGCTGACTTTATCCAAAAGAATCTGTGAAGATTAAAAATTATAGAAAGTAAAAAAATAAGATAAAGAACAAGTAATTTGCTGGACTAAACACAGGAAAAGAGGTTTATTTCTGCATTTTAATAATTTCAGTTTTTCTTTTTTTTTAAGCTTTTATTTCAAAATTGGTTTTTTCCAGAAATTTATTTGAAAATTGATGCCGAAAGTGATGTTAGTAATAAACATTTCTCCCTTCAGATTAGTGAGGATTCTTTATTCTTGTAGATATTCAAGTACAATTAGATTTACCCCTCGTGTTTGCTTTCATTTTGAAAAGCCAATAAGGACAGTTTTCTTCTTCAACATGGTAATCAAGACTATAGCAGGGATATTTTGCAGGTGGGATGGCAAATTGTTTCATGAGCACTGGAGGTAAAGAAGTCTGGTTTTTGGCAGATTTAGGTTGTATTGTAGATGATGTAGTAGAGCTCAGCTCACATCTCTGTGCCATCTGTGGTGCTTTCCGCTTTCCTCTAGGTTTCTTGCATATTTTAGTGCTGTCTCTTGAGCAAGTCCTGTCGTATTCTCTTCCAGTCTGGAGCTACCTGCATGCTTCTTCAGCTACAGCCAGTGCAGTGGAGTGACCAAGTCTGCATTTCATTCTGTTAGTGAGAGATTCAATAGTGTTCCACTTTCAGCTTCTCATCCTCGTGGTGTTTCTGGGAACATAAGGCGATTTCAAACTTGCTTCGAATTTGCTAATTTGTCCCAAAGCTATGGTTCAAAAGACATATGCAAGACTGGCTTGTCAGCATGCTTGCTATGGAAATAAAGAAATGAGGCCAGCCATGAATAAGAGAGAAATGTCAAACATCTTCTTGAATGATGGGCACTTGGAAATAATTACAGGCAGTCCCATGATTAAATGCTGTCAGTGTAAGTGGGGCAACAGGACAGACTGAGGGAGTGAGTTGAGTGTGAATTACCTGACTTGACACGCAGTGCTCTTGGAAAACCTGTCTCTCTGGGTCTGTGAACACACTTGGGATAACTGTTTTGAACAGATGATCATAAATGGAGCACGGTGCAACAGTAATTTTAAATGGGATTATTTTAAAGGTGGAAAATTCTGAATCCTTTTGATATATATCCAGGTTACCCAAGGCTTACTCTTTGGGTATCTAAGCTTGCATTTTTATTGGTGTTACTTTTTGCTCCACAAATGCTCTGATGATGTGTGGCTAGCTTTGGGCTGAAATTAAATATAGGAAGATAACACAACATCAACCATGCCTGTTCTACTGCTTTCTTCCTCAGATTGATTTAATCCTATTACCCCTCCCAGAGAGTTCCTCATTTGTGCAGAAGTAGTGCACTCAATACCATAAGGATGTAATGGACTAGGAGAAATTAAATACTTTGAAGAGCAGATGAGTGTTTGTACACACCCTTCTAAACTTCTTTTCAAGCTCTGAGGCAAAACATTGTCTATCTGAGGAAAGAAAGTTGTGATTTTACAAGCTTAGTGTTAGAAAAGTTACCTTGTATTTTCTCAAGCAAATTTGAAATGAGACTCAAGTGGTGTTACTGTTAGGATCCAGAGAAGATGAGTGTCAGGTGATTTGTTCTGTCTTTCTTACCAGAACTATGGTGCATGGCTGGTGTGATGTCATAAACTGATGTCTTAGTGTGTCCGGCAGGAATTATGTGCCCATTTACTTTGCTAACAAATAGCACCTATGACCCATTGAGTTTCACTTAGACTGGATGAATCTGTTTTCCCTAACAGTTCTAATTTTCTGCTTCCCTCTGTTTTTTTCCTTATATGATGCTGGGGAGGGAGGAGCATTGCTTAGCAACCAGTCGGAAACAGTCAATACAGGCATAAATATTAAACCTTTCCAACCATGGTGAGAATAATGGAAAAGTGTTCCTTTTTTTCCTTGGGGAAATTGAGGCAAAATGGTAATGGCAAATCCTTTTTGATAAACAGGACAAAATTAAGACCTCAGTTTCTCTGGAACTCCTGTCCATGGAGAAGGAAACTTTTTCTTCACTAGTAAATAAGAGGATGCCTGTGCAGAGCCTATCGACCTCCAGTGTGGTATCTTGTTAGGGAGTCTGTGTGTGTGTTTGGTTTGGGGTTCTGTTGGGGGGTTCTTTAAAACCTGTGTTGAAACCCAAAACTGTTAGTTTGGAGTTTGGCACTAACTCAGTCATGTATTATCACTAACTAGAGTTATAAATGGTTTTTCTTTTTGGTCTAAATATTTTTCATGTACTTTCTAATTTTTAGATTGAAGACAGTAGAAAGTACAGTGCATCACTATTTGTCATCCTACTACAGAAATTATGTAAGAACAATAAAATCCACTATTGTTCAATGCTCCTGCTGGAGGGAGAAAATATGTGCCATCACACATTGTTTGAAAAAAAATGTGTTTATTTATTTGAATGTCTGATTTCAGTAAGACATTTACATAATACTCATGAAATCCAGTCTTAAGAGAAGTAGAGAGACTTGAAACTATAGGTACCTATTGCGATCTGCTCAAAACAAGCAACTGAAAGTGCACTCCTGCAGTTTGCATTTATTTAGTCAGTGGCTGGAAGACTCAGTAAAGTCTGTGCTTGTGTTTACTTTGACACCAAACACTTTGTGCCCTGTAGGCTTAGGAAAGTGTGTGAGCATTAAAATACCTTGCCAAAGATCATTTATTAATCATTTAACTGCAGCAATAGAGGTCTGGCCTCTGGCTCTGTGTCCCAGTTGCCCAGCCAATGCTTCTCCATTCAGGCAGCTTCACACCATCTGGGGCTGTCTGCCCCATGGATGTCCATGGGTTATTGATCTCAACTGTTACTGATTGCTCAGGAGTGTAAGCTGGAAAATAATTGGAAAAAACATGTTGGTCTGGTAGCTCCAAATTTTACTGGAAGTTGTTCCTGGAAGTGTTTATTGAAATGATATGCGCAATCATATTCCAATCATTTCATAACTAGGAAATGAGAATATTTCAGGTTTTTCTATAGTATCTTCTTGAAAAGCAGCCTGTGTGAATTTTGATTGATATGACACTTTAGAACTATAACTAAAACTGTATTTGTTACAAATGAGTGACCACTGAATCAATTTCTTTAGTATATATTTCCTTAGACTTGCATCATTAATATTCAAAGGGGAATGTCTTTTACATTGTGCTTCAGTTTATACTAATGTGAGTTCATTTGCTTTCATGTTATTAAATCACTCTTTTCTATTGAAAAGATAAAATGAAGCCGCATTGTTCACGTGCTCTGTAGAACTGTAGCAATGTGCAGTTCAGTACCTACTGCATTTCCGAAGCAATAAATACATGAATAAAAAATCAAAGGTAGTAGACAGGATTTTGCTTTGATTTCCACAGACACAGCATGCCATTGTTATAAAAGAAATCTAATAGGGAGATAAAACTTTGCTTGTATTTGCCAGCTGTTTTTAATGCAACCAGTGTAATCTGTATTAGTTTCAGGATGATCAGAAGGTGCAAAACCACTTCTTTACTCAAAATTAATACATGTATTAGAGCTAAAAATGCTCTAAGAAGTGCATAAAACACTTCTAAAACTATTTTTTGTTTATAAAACTTCAAGTATTTGGCTCAGGCTGTATGTTTCACTGAAAATCTACTTTTAAACATTAAACTTTCTACCAATAACACTTTTAAAACTAACAAATATATACCATTTAGAATTCTCCTCTGCTTCTATCTCACAGTCATATACATGTGTAAGTGGATAAAGATGACTGCTGTCTTTGAAGCAATTGAGAATTCCTCTAATAATTAGAAGTTTAGAACACACATAGCTTTATGATGGCTTTGTTGACTTAAATTCTCTAATGGCTTTGTTTAAGAAAAATTCATGGGCAGCCTGAATTCTACCTAGGAGCCTATTTACAGCATTTGTGTTTGTCTGTTTGTTCTGAGGAAACTTGCCAAAAGGAAATTCAGCCCTCAGTGCTGCCTCCTTAGATAACTATCAGGGTCTTGCTTTTGAACTGAAAAGTTCATATTTTTCTCTATTAGTATTTCTCAATACACCTTAAATTTGAAAATGGTTTATAGATGGGTGTGTGGTGTCTGTACTGAAACCACTGTTTATTTTAAAAATAAAAAGGTTTCCTTCTACCCTTCCAAATAAATGTATGAGCTGTAATGTAATACTTTCTTCTTTGGTGTCGTTTGCAAAGTATCTATAATGAATCTTAAAGAAGAAAAAAAAAAATCTGCAAATCTGCTTGCCACAAAAAAGACCTTCAATAATGATTACTTTTAAAACTAAGGATGCACCTATAGGTGCACCAGTTTTCTTAGTAAGAATTTGTTTGGCAAATGGCATTTTCCTAAAATGCTATTTTAAAATATATTATTACAGAATTGGCTCATATGTTTTGCTCTTAATGCTTTAATCTTGGAAAACTTAAATATATATATATTTATCATAATTTCAGCAAACTCTTGAATCAGATAGTAGTATTTTTCATGTTTCTATACAGGTAAATTAGTTACATAAAGTTCTTTGTAACTCCTAATTCTCAATTTTGATCAATATTCTAGGCTGTAAATAGTTTGCTTACATGCTAACACTAATCAACAATGATGCTGGGAAATGTGCCAGCTTTATCAATACCTTGTTTTATTTTGGTGTATGATGTGTTTTCTGTTTCTATGTTAAATTTTGTATCTTCTCTCTCACTTGTGTAATACAGTCTCTTTAGTGCTTTGAATAAGAAGCGGTTGTTTGGAGACTCCATATATACTACTGAAGGGTCAACAGAGAAAGAAAAACGCTTAAATATGGTAGAGAAAATGGTTGTGTCTCAATTTAATGTGTTTCCTACATTGATTAGTGTTGAACTGCTGTCAAGAGCTCAGTCTCCTGCAAAGATGTGCTGTGTCAGGCGTTGAGTGCGTGCATGCTTACAGTTCCTACTGTTATTTTTTTTAAAGGCTCTCAGTGGTTGATCAGATGATTTTCATGCTTGATGTAAAGCTGCACACATCACATATGTTATTCTGCAACCATTTTATCCAGTTCCCTAGGCAAACATTTAAATAGTCCGGTAACTTCTGGATCTAAAGCAGCAGGTGTGAAGCAGCTAGAAGAGTCAGAGAGCCATGCTATGCTGAACTGCCTCGGCAATGGAGCCTTCATTCATGGAGTGAAGGAAAAGAGAGATGTAGGTCCTGTAAGTACGTACTTCACAAGGCCTATCCCACTTACAGTGAGGTGGTGAGTACCTGATGGTCCTGCTGCTTTAACAAGTACTGTCATTTGTCACTGTCTTGACTTACACATTTCTTCTTGGGGGACACAGAGAGAAGGAAGGCATTAGCATCTTTCATGTAGGAAGAGCATAGTTGCATTTTGCACATTGAGAAGCATAAATCTTGGTTTTGCTGCTGAACAAAACTCTTCCTGTTAATTCAACAGGCATTGCTTAAATGAGAGACCTGAGAATTGAGCTTTGTGTGCTTTTGGTGAAGCATATTTTATTGACCACTGTTTTCACTGTAATAGGTACTTATAATGAAAAATAGTGATATTGCTGAAACTTCAGAAGATAGTCTTTGTGAGTGAGGAGATCTGAGTTAAAATAGCTTCAATGGGATAAAGATGCCTCAGTTTGAATTTTTGCTGGTAGAGCTGCAAATGTGATGCTGAATTTAAAGTTAGGTTTTAAAATACGTATATTGAAGTGAGAAGAAAGGGACACTAAGAACTTCCTTGACACCTGCTGTCAGTAGGACAACAAAATACATTTGGTAAGGTTACAGAGACAGTCTTCGGAGATGTCAAGTTCCATAAGTACTTCATTTCCAAACAGTTTTACAAAGGTATGGCCTAATGCACAGCCAGTTAACATGTGACATTAGATTTCTACAGATTACAGTGCTTGGAAAATTATGGTGACCCTAGTTCAGAGCATCTATTTCAGCTGTAAAGATACAAAACTAAGTTAAAACATCAGTTAGTTCTTTACTGAGTTTTAAGCTAAGTTATATATCTTAGACCTTTCCAACTTCAAAGGGAAGGCCAGCCCTGCCCACCCCTGCTGAGGTTGTCTCATTTCATGCCTTTTGTCCAGAAAATGGGGTTTTTAAGGCTCCTCACATAGATGGCTTTGAAAAACTTTTTTATATTGTTTTGTCATTTTCTCAATTTATACAGAAGAAGTAGTTATACACTGAAAAAGGCTGAGCAGAGAAAAAAAAAATCAGTCATAAACCAAAGAAATGAAAGAATGCGTAAAATACCATGGGATTTTTGCCGGGAAAGAGAAAAAAAATGAAAATCTGGGGAAACTAGAGAAGTGAGATGAAACCACTGTTTTGTCTGAAGCTCATATTTGTCAGGTAGCTAAACATGGGGGAAAAAAATCTGTAAGAACACTCCTCCAACTGTATGCATAATTTCATGTTATAAATGCAAGTATATATAAAGTTACAGATGCTAAGGCACCTTACTTCTTCCCCTGCTTTCCACCAACCTTGTCAGTAATAGTATTGTGCTGCTGTGATTGTGGCTTACAGGGCATGCAGTGGTGAGTGACCAACGTTTAAACATTCATTCAGTATTAGCATGTATAAGAAATGTAGGATACTTTCATTAATTGGATGAGGGTTATATGTGTTTCATTTAAAAGCTGCAGTGATCACTAATGGAATGACCTCAAAGTCATTATCTGTTAAGAAGCAGGAGAAAAGATTGTTCCTCATGTTCAGTTGTATTTGTCATTACTTGTGAATATAATTTTCAGATAAAATATAGTTTTAGCTCTCTAACTACTCTAGGCTAAGGTTGGATGGAGTAAATTCTTCCAGCTTTCATTTTATTTTGTCACACTGACTTTAAATAGCACATTTTTTTGGCCAGCTTTATTCATAAGCATGGTTTTAAAATGAAGAACGCTGAATACTGTTCCTTATTTCATTTTTTTTTCCCTTCTGTGTCGTCTTTAAATTTTCACAGCTTTTCTGAAGACAGTGTAGACAGGAAGGCTACAAATATTTCAGATACCATAGCATTACTCAGAACTCCATTAATTGGTATTACAAAAATACAGTGTGCTGTACATTCCAGGTGGTTCAGAGCACAATTCCTTTGGGATTTGTGTTTTGTCATTCGGTCACTAAGATTCTCAGTCTTACTTCCCCCTTGCCCTTCCTGACATCCAGATCTTTTTGCTATTGGGAGACCAGACTAGTTGCTCTGATTCACATCATCCTTCTACTTGATTACCACTCTGATCTCTCAGCAATCTCAGAACTGAATGTGCACAGAAGAAAAAAATCAAAGATTTACTAATTCAGTAATAGAAGTTATTTATTCCCTTCTTTCTTAAAAGGTTTTCTTCAAACAAGGATCAGTAGCAACAGTGTATGACTCGGGTAACGATGCGCATAATATCAACTTCTGCTGAGAGTGGAGGAAGTGGACGTAGATTTCAGGAATTTCCTGAACAGCAAGTTATATTACCTGGTACCTGGATAAAGTCTTGAGGCCTAGCAAAGTTTTTTCTTGACAGTTTTTCTGTTCTGACTGAATCAAGAGCATCTTTGGTTTGACTTTGATTAGTCAGCACCAAGGCCAGACCCAACCCTTTTGAGTTGGGAGGAAGCAGAGGGGCACCATGAAGGGAGTGAGCTGTTGGTCCAGGAGACAGAAATGAGCATGATGTGCTAACAGAGAAGAGACTGCTTCTGCTGCTCTTCAGTAAAACTCTCTGATTTTTCAGGATAGTAATGGTACTTTCCAAGAGCTGAGGACTGAAACACAGTATATCCAAAAGCACGACTCTGTCTCTTTAGGTTAGAGTTTTTATCTGTCTCACATAATGTATTAGGTAGAAGTAGTAAATACAGGAGCTTAAAAGAGGACAAAAAAAAGTGTCCTGGATGTCTGCTTAGACTGGTGGTGCATGTAGCTTATTTAGAAGATTTTGTAGGTTGCACTGAATGAGTTGACCAAAGCAAGAAGTAATAAATGTAGTCAGCTAGTATTTAAAGAGGAAGAAAGAAAAATGCTCTTTTCTGAAGGAAGAGGAATTAGATGAGTGATGAGGAAGATTTTAATGTATCAAATGGTATCACCAAGACTGATTTATTTTAAATAAATTCCACATTTATTGTTTGGATATGTTTTTTCATTGAGATCGTAGAAAATCCAGGACAGCCTCTCTTGAGTGAGCCTTCCTTTTTCTTAATATCATACTTGTTTTCATTCTCATTTAATATTTAAATTTCATCTTTGTCACCCTAATAACCGGGCATTTATTACTGATATTCACAGAAGAGAGGAGGTGGATGAAATATTTCAGGTGAGTCATCTGATCTAGTTTGGAAAGGTTTCTGTGAGGGAAGAACAACTTTTGATTTATAAGGGAACGTTGTCTGTTATAAAGATATACATGTTGGAATTTATTATCAAGAATCTGCTTTTAATTTTAGAGATTGTTTACCTAAACCACTATGTGTCACAGCTCAGGACAAATTTCTACTTAGCATTTAATTTTAGATACTTGCCATTGTGGACAGTAAAAAATGGGTCCCCAGAATTCGTGGCATCATTATGAATCTTACCTTCTGGCAGCCCCTGCCTGCAGTTTGTCTTTGAAATCTCCTTGATGCTTGTTAACCCTGCTCTGACATGTAACAGCTCCCGTTTATTTATTGGACTTTGCTCATTTATGAAAAAGTACAGGAATTATTAATGGTTTAGTATCTATTAATGTATTACTTGGGTGGAATTCAAATTCTAGTATTTATGGTAAACCCCTTTATAATGAAATGAGCACAGAAACAAGAAGGCTCATTCTTAAGGTTAAGTGTCTTTTGCTGTAAGAACAATTGTCTGTAAAATACTGTCTTACCAGGTTTTTATTTATAGCAATAAATTAGAAATAAGGACTTTATGTATGAAGGGAAAGGATTAAGAATATTTGTGTAGATGATAAGGAATAAATAACCTGAGTCAATGAACTGTGTATTGGGTACATTGTCATGGACCCTGGTTTTCTGTAGGAAGCTGATACGACCCTGCATCCAGCAGTGAGTTCCTGTCACAGGACTGGGCTCACGTGGTGTGCCAGAGCAGGGAGCAAGTGCACCTTCTATCTGAAGTGCACCTTCAAATCTGAATGCCCAAAAGCTGAAACCAACACCAGGAAATGCAACTCTTCTGTGATTGAGTTTTGATCTTAAGGGCTTAATTTTGATCTAGCTTCCCTGGTGTAGTGCAGGAGGAATTTATATTCTCTTTCACTGTGTAAACCCCATGTTTTTGGTTTCTCTTGAAGGAAGCACATGGAGCCTTGGGCTTGGATTTGCATAGATAGCATGTTTTTAGATTATAATATAGAACATAATGACAATACCAGATTCAAAACAAAAGTCCATACAGCTCAATACTCTGACAGTGGCCAGCAATCGAAGAGAACAAGCTCAGGGAAATCTATAATATACTTACTGTATGTTTTCAGTGATTTGCAGGGACTGGGTGAGAGAGAGGTATTAGTGCATTTGAAAGACATCCTATTTATATGAGCACTGTACAAAAAATCAAGCAGTGAGCAGTTGTGGTGTATGTAATAGATGTTAAACTGGGAAAGGACAGAGATAGCTGTATGAAGATGAGTGGATGAATGTTGTAGAGTTTATAAATCAAGAGATGATGGGAGCAATTCTGTGTAATGTAAATAGCACTACAGCTTTTGTTCATTTGGCTGAACTTTTCACGCTATGTGGAACATGCAAAATAATTGCTTTAAAGGTAATGATATTTCTCTATTTTTATAACTTTCTTTTTAGTAGTGTTTTATTCCATGAAATGTTAATGTTGAAAATATTCATCATCAATGCTAAGTATGAAAAATAGTAATCAAGTTCCTTGGTTCTTCATATAAGCCTATCTATCACAAAGCATGCTGTATGGCTATATATCAGTTTTAAGCATTAAAGTTACACAGTATTATCTTAGCATTAGGTTAACTGTCAAATAAAAATAAAAATTAATAAGCTGGAAAAAAGAAAGAAGAGGAGACATTCCTCATTTAAAATCCTCAACTGATCTGGCATAATTGAAACGTCTTTTAGCAGAAATGTTAGCTTTAACCCAGATAAGACTCAGCTCTCAATGCCATTTTTATGGTAGTCCAATATCCAGCAATTCTTAGGGTACAAAACTACCAGCTATAAATGCTGATAAGGTCTAGGCTTCCTCCTTGTATCTCATTGACAAGAACCATATGTTTGGAATTAAAGAAGATCCGGGGAAGCTTTCAATATTGAGATGTCTGCCTGTTTGCTCAGAGAGATTAATAAGCTTTAGTCCATGTAGTCCCCAGTTTTCAAACGTTTGCTGCCATTTTTGTTGCAGTTCTTCTGAGACATCTGTGGAGTTTGGGCATCTGGCTGCAACATTAAAAAAAAAAAAAAGTGTGAGGAACTGAACACTGGTTTTACTTTACAGTTTAATAACTGATAGATTTTTGTCTGATTAAATACAGGTCTAGGACTAGGTGGAGCATAGCTTTCTTTCTCTTTTCTTCCCTCCCCCTGCCTTCCTGTTCTTTAGATACCCCAGATGAGGTATTTTTACTCTCTGAAAGTATAAGAGTAATAGAATTTCATTGTTATGTTCTCATTTGCTTTGATTTAGTAGAATGCGATATGGGAAATATCATCCTCAATGTCTTTTCCTAAAATTAAACACATCTAAGGAAAGAAGTTGTACAAATCCACCTCATATTTAATTTGAAATACTAAAAACATATGTATTTCTTTGATATAACTTGTCTTAACAAGAATCCAATGCAAGGAAATATTTTTAATGAGTCAAACCTTTGCATTTCTAAGCCTTATGCAGAGCCAGCCTTTTTTCATCAGTGTTGACTCTGTGTTGTTCTAAATTGCTTGTTTTTGTCACCAGAGTTATTTTGTATGTAACTCCAGTGTATTTGCAGGGCACTGAGGTCAATATGTAGCACTTCTCCTTCTATTGTTTGTATTTATTTATTTTGTATTTGCTGAATGGGCCTTGCTTTTAATGAGATTATTAGTGATAAAATTGTAGTCTTCATGAAGTTTGCACATTTGTAAATTCAGATTCAGTGTACAAAATTCTAGTAAAGCAAATAAACACCCTCCACTTGGTTCACTTTGACACTAAAATATCCCTTTGATGGTGATGTTTTTGCTGGAAGTCAGGTTTAAGCTGTAAAATAAAGTAGGTATTCAGAGTAAGTTTAGTTTTGATCTCATTTCTGCAATATCTGTCTTACTTAAACAGTTTTTAATTGAAAATACATTTCAATATATACCAGAAACAATTTTCTCCTTGCCACAAAAGGAGCATATTGGTGTTGTTAACATAGCATATCCCTTTCACTGCTTCCACTATTTGTTCTTTGCTTTGCTTTAAAGTATGAGAGAAATTTGGGTTTCTGTCCAGTGAGCTGATGAACAGAAATTAAAATGGTTTCTTCCCATCTCTAATTTAAGATTAAAAAGTGAGCTAAAATATTTTTCTTAATGTACTGTGATCTTGAACAGTAAGCAGATATTTCTGTTCTGGTATCAATCAGATAATGATCATAAAAAATATTTTGTCTGCTGGTCATGGGATGCCGATGAGATAGCAGTGGCATTGTACCATATTGCATTGAGAGACAGTCAGGTGAAGCATTATACTGGTAGTTCAAAAAATCTATGAAATATGAATATCACTGCCAAATAAGTTCTTTAACCTTGCACTATAAATGCTTAAGATTTTATTCTTTTCAAGTGGGATGACAAAAGACCAAAAACATTTCTAATACAAATGTCTAATGCATTACTGTCATAATGTTCTCTGAATGTGTATATATAGAAAGAGAACAATGGGGCCGCAAGGTACTGCATATTCTGATAAAATTCACCTACCAGCTGAATAAGTGATCTGAAAAGCACCTGCTTCAGGCCTAGAATCTGTATAATCACGTTGTTCAATTTTTGATTGCTGTTGAAATCGGCTCTTGGTTTGTTGTTTATAATCCCTATGTGAATGTTTTGTATTGGCAGAGGTCTTTAATAAGAGGTTGCTAACTCCCCTTTCCCAAGTATTAGTTGTGTAATAGGCATAATTTAACTAATGATTGAAATTTGGCAAAATCCCATAAAGCAAAAGTTTGATATAAATGGCTAATTTTCACTGTTCTGAAAGACTGGAGGCAGAATAATTCAGGGTTCTGTAGCTGTGTACCAGTGCAGGTAGGCAAAAAGATAATGACATTTGTTGCTGCTGACATTTTTTGGTTAGTAATGACCCTTTATCAACTATTTTTAGGACAGGTGTGTAAGCAATGACAGCACATGAAATGCATTATTGATGTAAATAATGCACATTAGTTTGAAAGAAGTGTTACTGTTCACATATCTGACAGTTCAAAAATAACTGTCCAATTATAGAGATGTACCTGAGTTTTGGTCCTGTGTGAAAAATTTGAATATGCAGAAGGAATGAAATTTAAAAAAAAAAAAAAAGACAGTAGAACTTTTCAGTGGTGTTGCCTTACCTATAAAGATATATTGAATTTGGTCACATTACCTAGATTAATAAATATACATGATATTTGTAATGAAAGTTGCCCTTGATTATAGCATATTATAAAACTAATTCCAAAATCGATTCTCATGTAAGATACAGTATGGCTTTCTTCTTGATTTAAGCAAGTAAACCAAACCAGACTTCCCACAACAGTGCTAATAGATCGTATGAGACCTGGAAAAACTCAGGAATGGAACAAGAAGAGATTACGATAGCTTTATGTTAGAATGGGCACAAATACGAAAATAGCGTGCAAAATACTAATTTGTCTAGAAAAGAATACAAAGTTCTGTCTTTATAACAGTTCAGTTAAACAGAGACATTTGCAGCTGCTAAGTGTCTTCATGAAGGGTGACTACATTATGCAGTTTGGTATGGAGTGGGTAAGGCTATATGAATGATAAGAAAATCTGCAGTTGATAAAAGGGTGTTCAGAAATGGTGAAGTAACTTGTTTCAGAGTCTGAACCAAATTAAAATGTGCAGGATATCTTAACTTCTGTCTAGTCTATTCTGAAGCAATTCCTTAATGTCATTTAAGACAATGTTTAAGACAATGTGGGGAACTGTATGAACTGAGAGGGATGATCCCAATGCTGTTTTAACCCATTAATATTAGACTAATCTAACCTTGTAACAGAATATCAACATTTAATATTCTGGTGTTTAAGTCTGAGCTAATCTTAGGTACAGAAACTATTGGATCTTGTGAAATGAGGGAGATGAATCATGAAAGCTCTGGAATCTTCTGGGCCATGTCAGTTCACAAAGGACGTGGGTTTTGCCAGACTCAAAGTAGGTAACACAGCCTTATTTTCTCTTCAGGAAATTTTCAAGTAATGGTTATAGGGACTCGTTGGTGATAAAATTAGAAACATGTTTAAGCAGAAAGGCATAAAATGGCTAGGTAGTTCTTGACTCTATGCATGAAAGTATCTCCAAGTATGACAATAATAAAATGTATAGAACAAATGAACAACAGAATGATGTAATAGCAATTTTAGTAATGTCCTGAATCAGTCCTACTTATCTGTAGTATTCAGCGTGAATTCTACTTGAAGCAGTGTTGTACCTGTTAGGCAGTTTCATAAAGGCACTATGTTTTTTATATAACATTTTGTCCCTTTAGAAATTATCATGACGCATGTCAGGAGCTTTCACACTGAAAAAAATATGTCACATTAGCTTCCAAGTTTCTGATTGTCTAAATAACACGGTAACTCAACATACAGCTGTCTGGCATTTTGACAGTACAATAACCCATAATTCTTTCTGCCACTCAACACTTCAAGGTTAGCATTTTGTAGTTTGCTCTCAAGGAGTATTCATTTAAATTTTCAAGAGGCAAAGAGTTGAATGCTGTCTTATGCTGCTCTTTTGATTTATTTTTTATTTACTTTTCTACTGTATTAAATTTTTTTAACCATATATACATGTATTGTATTCTTAACCTCCAGCTTTCCAGGAGGTAGGATCTTCACCTACATCTCTGTTTTTCAGAAACCGGGGCAGTGAGTATTTACAGCAGAACTTGCTATAGCAGTAGTTTGTCTTGCATCATAGGGAAGCATCCCCTTCCTTGGTAAATTTCAGGGGACCACAGATTGCTTAGATATCGAACATTTTTTTCACAGGAAACTGTGAAGTGAAACAGTGGCCTTTGGGAAGAGCTGCTTTCAATTCCAAACTTACATCTTGAGATTTTGAGTGAAATGGAAATTTTGAAATTCATAGTGAGGTGTTCGAGCAAAGTTTTGTTTGTGAACTTAATATAGTTTAATCTTGTCAGGGTTGGTTCATAAATTAATTGTTAATGTTGGGGAAATCATTCTTATAAACTCTGAGATATAGATTATTTTTCTAATAACAGGAAGTTTCTGTTTAGAACATGGGGGCTAGTGTGTAATGCCAAGTGTACATTAGAAATTTTAATATTGTAGATTTTGGTGTAGGTAACATTTTACATATTTGGTGGAAATTACTCCTTGTTTAAGTGTTCTGGCCTGCATTTGAGCATATCAGTATGCATGTCCAAAGACCACCTGCCATTTCTGACTGAAATTCTTGGAAAACACAGAAAGGTAACTGTGACTGAGCATCCCTCAGTTTTGGAACACTCCATCTTGGGCAAATTTTAGAATCATTGTTCCATTAATACAGCCCTATATGCACACAGTCATTGTTTGGTGAAGACATTCAGGTACAAGGCCAGGAATTGTGTTAGTTTTTCACAGATCCATGTATTGAAACTTGAGCTAAACATATCAGAACCTCAGAAACAGCAGTGCTGCTGACATTACCTTTATGGCTATTTTGAACTTAGTGTTGCAAGCCACACCATGTATACGTATGCTCACAATGATTACTGTTTTGAAAAATATTTATGTTTTAGAAAATAAATAGGTTTCATATCTTGCAAGGGAATGAGATAAAATACAAATATAACATGATTTAGAATACGGGGAAAACATATTTTGTCATTGAACAAAACCCCCAACCTTTCCGTGCACTTGCCCCCCTTCCCCTGCCAAACAGTCCCTGGCTATCAAGAATTAATTACAGCTTTTAAAGAATCAAACCCCCCATGTATTACAAGTGTGTGTGCATGTGCAGAGTATAAATATGTCCTAGAAATGCACAAGAATACATTAAGTGGATTTTTTTTTCTTCAGTGCTGTTGCTTTTCATATGGTTCCAAGAGGAAAATAATTCAGTCTTTAAGTCTTGGGAAAACAGGGTATTTTTTGAGCTCTTTAAAAGTGTGTTTTTACCAGGTTTTGACTAAAGGAATTTTCAGCATCATATCTGGAAAATAATGTGATGAAAATACCAACCATTAAAAATTCTCTGTTGAGAAATAACCCAGCCTGGCAATATTACTGCAAGTTCCTCCCAAACACACACAAACTTTTACATGATCACTCGTGTTTTCTCTTGTTCTATTTTTCCCTCTCACCTCATGAACTAAGCTGGAAAAGAGAGGGAAGAGATTGTAGTGGTTAACTTAAATTTTTTTTTTAAATCTTTAGCTAGTAGTCTTAGTAACAGAAATGAAATACTATTCCAAAATGTGCCTAAATACCTGGGTAAACACATGACAGTTGTTGTAAGAGAAGGCATCTGGGGGTTTCTCACTGAATTCTTGCTCAAGTGCAGTGTTATAACTTCTAAAGGCATAAAAATACATCTGTGGCAAGTGCCTTCTTCAAGGTGTAAACCCCAGCAGACAGTATGAAACATGTCTTAATAGAGCTTTATTGTGCTCACTCTCCTTGTCCACCTTTGCTTTGTCTTTATCTCTTGCTGTCTCTTACTTGCTCAGTTCTTTTACTGTCATTCTCATCAGTTTTGATTGCTCTTTCTTGTTGTTACTCTTTTAGACAGGCTTTCTCTCCCTCTAAATCTCCTCTTTATCTTCTGGGGAACATCCTTTCTGCTTCAGGGTTTTCTGTTCTTTGAACGATATTTGTACACGATAGAGAAGACGCTAGACCTCAAGATTATGTAAGTGACTGTGACATGCATGCACTCTTAATTGTATGGCAGCTGATAATCTGGATATTGGGGCATTTGTCAAGGGGGAGTAGAAATGTTGCTGTACAGCTGAAGAGTGTGCTTCTTATCAGGGCATTGTTGATCACAGGGCTGCAGTAGAAAGCACAGAGATCCTGACTTGAGACAGAGCCCTGTTGTGGCAAATACTGCTGGTCAGTGGGTGAAGCTGCTGGGCTGCGTGTGGCTCCTTAAATAAATGGCCTGAGAAAAAGGCCATAAGGTACAGGTGGGAGGGTGGCACAGGAGTATTGTCTTTCTAGAGGCCTCTTGCCTTTTGGATTTCTTACAAGACTTCTCTTTTTTCTGTATGTGGCCAAGTGTTTGGTTTTTTTTTCAGTTTGTGATGTTTTACATAACCAACTCCTTCTATTTTTTGAAGCTCACATAAAGCACTTTGCCTTCTATATGGCCTCTTAAAGTTTTACATTAAAAGAAAACAATGTTCACAAATACAGCATTGAGAATGATGGAAAGATCAGGTGCCTGTTTTGTCTCCTGCTGGAATTTTAGCTTGCAAATCTGCAGGAATACTTTTGCTTAAAATTTTTGTTCATAAGAATAATAGCATGTTCTAAAGGGTACACCTGATGCATTTATTCATCTCACCTGGCAAAACCTCCTATCCCGACAATGTCATCACTGTTTTTATTTCCAGTACCTCTTAGATGTTTAAAAAACCTTTGCCTACTATTCTTATACTGAGCCTATATATTAGTTAACTCTGTGGACCTGTCACATCATGTCTTGAAAAAATGATTATGAAAGCTATGACATAGTGTTTTGTGATGCACTTGGCTACCAAAAATAGGCTTTTGAAAATATATGCCATAAGAAAAACAAAAATTAAAGAGGAAAACATTGGAGACTATGGATTTTAAACCATATATAATTATATGTTTCTTGGATGCCTTTTGACTTATTAAAAATAAAAATAAGATTGAAACAAAGCAAGTATTTAAGAATGTGCCTGCAGCTCCTGTTCTCCAAGTAATTGAATACAGGATTTCTTCTCTATCGCTGTTCCAGCAAGCATATGCACTGCTTAGGTATTCATTTCAGTGGCATTGACAATACTGACAATATAATTGACCTAAAAAGTTCTGGATTTCCTGTTAATGCACTTTAGAAACGTACATCAACTACAAAAAAATCATTTCTATCTACATTTCACTTGATTTCCATTTTCAAGAAAGGAGGTTTCATCATTATTATTCTATTTGAATAGCACTGATATCTTGAGAGATGGAAGGAGACTTCTATTGTATGCAGGAGTACTTTATTTCGATATTTTCTTTGTCTGATTATACATGATAAACACACATTAGTGACATTCCGTGCATGTTTTGAAGATAAATGGGATATCTCTTTAAACCATTCCTGACACTTCCTAACCTGTGGGCTTAATGGCATATTCTTTCTTTGATTCAATAATTTGTCTGTCAAAAAAGCTGTGCTGACATTCTCGTTGTTGTGGGACTGAAATGGAAAGAAATCTCTTATCTTTAAGATAATTTTTGAAAAATCGAGGAGAACATTTTAGGATAAAAATGTTTTAAAAATGATTTCAGTTGGAAAAAAAAATGTAAGTGTTGACATTATACCAACTGCTAGATGGCAGGTGATAAAAGGAAGAATGTTATCTAAAACTGTAAGTCCCCTTGAATTAATTAGGGAATGTGTGAAATCTCAGAAATGAAGACAGTTTCTACTACTATGCCTTGCATAAGTATTAGTTCTGTCAAATAACTAGTAACTTTTAAAATAATGGACTATAGATGTTGCTGAAAGAGTCTGGTTTGCCAAACCTATGTAGCTTCTCTGTGTAAGGAAAATATTAATATATGAATGCACAAATGAACATGTACTTGTGTAGGTATATTGTCTGTGTATGTATTATATGAATATACTGGTACACTGTCTATCTAAAATAATCTACTTGGCCCTGTTTTATTTACAGAACTGATAGAGAGAGGAGTAATTCAGACAGGCTATGCAGAACCCTTTCATTTTTCCTAGCAGAGTCTTGTGTAATGGGAAAAGTAAAGGGCATAAACTCTGCACGAAACAAAAACTAACCCCCAACTCTCCAGTTATATCTGATCAAGTAACATGGAAGAATAGGCCAAAGGTTTGAACGCTGTTACATGTTTGTGGTAGCTGCTTTCCTGCTTTGGAAGTTTTCGCTTGAATCCTGTGAGGTGACTCTGAGTTCTGTCCGCTGTGCATGCCAGTATTTTATTACCTTTTTTAGGGGTATGACAGATGTAGCAGTTCTAGTATTTTTTGCTCTTTAAGTACTATGCTTTTATTAGATGTAGATTAGGCAACAGGCTTCACAAGAGAATTAGCAAATTCTGAGTGTTTGATTGAGTACTCAAGTCTTCCTTTTTTTGTTGTTTTCCTGAGTTTCATTTTTGCCAGTGAGCACTCATTGGTGCTTTTTCCAGAGCTGAGGATTTCTTAGAGCTACTGTCAAATGTGCCTCTGGCTGAATGGCTGGCTAACAGGGATTGATCTTGCACAGGGTGTCTGCCTTAATTTGTCTTTCTTGATGATTAGTCTTGTCCTGTTTACATTGTAATTGTGAAAGACTGACCTGGTGACTGTGGCCTATAAGTTACAATTTGAGGCTCAAGCTCCTTGGTTCATGATCTGCTTGCAAGGGCTGGAGAACTCCAATGTGTTTTGAGATGCTTGTCACCATGGTAGACTTCAGAAAACTTGGGTGGTTTAAATACATCAGCCAACCAGCAGACCTGCTGCCACAATATGTGGAATTGATAGGAAAGGAGCAAAAGTGATGCAGGCCTGTTGTGAACTAGGAGAGGGAGTAACAGAATTACCTGGAGTCCTCCTTTCCAGGATTCATAACAAGTAGAGTATTCATACTCTTACTGAAGTATGCTCAAGGGCAAAGAAAGAATATAGTTTCAGCAGCTGACATAAACAAGATGAAAACCTCTCCCTCAAATAATTCTTACCCTGCAAAAAAAAACCCCACAACCGAAATCAAAAAATATAGTCCTAAAGAAGATGCAGCTGTTTTGCTCTAAAGGAAACCAGTTAGAGATCAGAACATTGATATGAACATTGTTTATGTGCTCAGAGTTTGAGACTTGTTTCTCCTGTAGCTGAAACCATTGTAAATTCTAGTTATGGTGCTTTCCAGATCACCTCTGACACCTATGGTGGGGAGGCCCTTTGGTCAGTCCCACTGGAAGGGTATTCCTTCATCCTGTGCTCCCAGGGTTGAACAGCAGTTCTTGAGACATTCTAGGAATTAGCTGTTGTGGACTCTAATCAAATAATTTGCAACATAGCTGTATTTAGAAAGCATGAGCTGTGTATTGCCAGTTTGATAGTCTGTTGAAGTTTACGGAAATGTCTGTCTCTTAACTCTGTAGCAGTGTTGTTCTGGGGTGTAAAGCTCCCAGGTGTGGTAATATGCTCTCAATTAATCCTTTCGTTGTACTATGTGATATATTTAAAATAGGAGAGTTCTTTCAGGAAAGACGTTAATTTAAGAGGAAAATCTGGGTTTTCCTAGTAGCAGCACAGAATCTAAAACCTGTGGTAGTACAGGATTTCATTGGCTGCTTCTGAAATTAGTCACAGGCTTCTGGGAAAGCACAGTGTCATATTTCCATATGCTGTGACTTTTCCTTCACAGTTCTTTTTCATCCAGATGGAATGAAGTCTAAGGTCTGAGTAGTTTTGGAAAGAGTGTTACAGTTGTGATACCTGGGGAAGAGGTGGTAGCTTTTTGTCGACAGTGGTGAAACTTGTGACCAAGCTGAAAAATTCAATTCAGCATGTATCAGTATTAAGAAACACATTTACATTTCTGATGCCTGACGTCACAAATGTTAATCTTTAAACCTCGACTTCACAGTTAAGCAGCAACATTTTATGGTAGATTAATTGGTTGAGAATTTTTTAATGACAGTATCTAAGGTTAGGATCAATGTAAATGTTATTATAAGCTTATCTATTTTTAATCTGTTCAGTCTGAACCAGAACTGGTGGTGTTTAGTTACCATCACCATGAAATAGTAGCAGTTTGTATATTAATGTCCTGTGGAATGAGACAAAAGCTGTTGATCTGATTGCATATTAAACCTTAAGCTGCTATTGCAACAGCGTTAAGAGATTCCATTGATGTGAAATGGCCTGCACAGGGCTGACTGATCTGTCTTTGCACAAACCAACTGGTGAAGCATTCAAATAAAATGATCACTCATAGATCCCTCAAAGAAGGAGTGCGGGAAAGAAGGGGGAGGAGGAGCTCCACAGAAGAAACAAAGCAAAAGCACTCAATCCTTTTCAAAGACTTATAAATATTTAATAATCATCTGTCTATGGCCAATCTAGAAAAAGAAATCTTTAACTCGACTGTTCTAAAGGCCCAAACCTGAATTCTAATTGAGGTGGTTTCGAAGTTCACATTACTTAGTCTGGCGTTTCTGTGGTAGTAAAGGCAGTATTTTCCTGGGATGGGGTGGGAATCTTTCCAAATGTAGGTATAACTGCAAGTTAATTTGGATTTTTTGTGTTGCTAAATAATGCTGCATGAGACAGTATTTTTTGCTACTTTAAAAAACTGATCACTTTCATTTTAACTGAAGGTAAATCTTGGTTGCTGAGACTATGCACAAAAATTGTTATGTGTATATATATACATATTCTTTTTTTAAAAAATGTGAAATAATATGGTCTCTAACAACATTAAAAAGGTTTTAAAAACAGCCTTTATTCTCCCAATCTCTTCTTCTAGGTTCTGTCACTGAAGGCACCTGATTCAAGTCTCCCCTTGGATGAACCTCTCGTGTCTCGCAGTAGCCA
This sequence comes from Aphelocoma coerulescens, assembly GCF_041296385.1. NCBI lineage: Eukaryota > Metazoa > Chordata > Aves > Passeriformes > Corvidae > Aphelocoma > Aphelocoma coerulescens. Next base: position 14,514,882 of record NC_091020.1, on the reverse strand, counting down.
ATTTTGACAGTCTAAGTGCTCAAATTGAGCCATTTTGTTCTCTGTAAAATAAACCCAGGCCCATTATATGTGATTTTTCATTCACACACCCCTCCCCTTCTCTTCATTTTCTTCCTCCTCTCCTTACTACAGCTCTGTGAATGTAGAGTTGCAACATTGTGAGGACCAGTGTTTTCACTCCAGGCATGTCAACTTCAATCTGCTGCGATTTGGTGTGAAATCTGTGCCATGGTGTGGGGCAGAAAGGTCAACCCCCCCATAATTGATGTTGCTTATTCATCTGCTTCCCGTGTATTTTTCTCTCCACACACTGGCCTTTGTTTGGATAAATTGTTTGAAGATTTACTGTAGTTCTTAAAGCCTGAGAAGCGGCTCCTGCTGTACAACTTCAATGTCCCTGCTAGGCAGGAGGCTCAGCTAGGATGACACATAATGGCATTTAGACAGAAAGATCTTTTTCTCCCAAGACAAAATGTAGAGGACATCATCTGGCATAACAATTAGGACAATTTTCAGACTAATTTACTATGGAATCGCTTTGTACAGTCCCCTTGTACACTGATATTTAATATGCTAATTACTATTAAAACCTGAAATATTATTTTAAAGAATTCATGGACTTCAGAAAATCAGTATATATCTGAATGGGGGGGGGAAAGAATGGGATGGGAAAGAAAGAGAAACTTCTAATGAGTGTGATTTTCAAAACTATACCTAAGCACTTTTCAGATTATTAAGGAAAAGCTTCAGTGGTCATAAAGAATCTGAATATAGTAATTTATTGTATTTTGGGTCACCTACATTTGTTCTGCTCGTGGTAGAAAATGGCATCATTTGAGGAAGGAAAAATAAAAGTGCCATTTATATACTTGGAGGGGCTTGATGGAGATTTAAAAATAAGTTTTAGTAAATGTAATAAAATTCCTTGCATTTTCAGATTTCCCGTGAGCATACATGCCAATATTTGAGCTCTATGGTAATAAATACAGGAACAGAAAGCTAGAAACTTTAAAGAATGTCTGTGACCTTGTGGCTGTAGTCCTGAAAAGAGTGCATGATTTACTGAAAGAAATCTTAAAAATAGGAGAAATACTTACTTCTTTAGTAAAGAAGGAAAAAGCTTTATCACCTAGTAATCCTGCCTGCAGATTGAATAAAATAGTTTGAAATCATTGTTTTGATTTCCATTGACTGAAGGCTAGAGTAGCTTTATTGGTTAAGCTGTTAAATCTGCTGTGGTTTAAACACTTTTTTTCCCCTCATGCACCCTTGCTTCGATTGACCTTGAAAAGCATTATCTCATCCTTTCTGATTTTTCAGAAGAAAATGTCTGTTGCATCAGATCATTTGAAGCTGTCTTAAAACACTGAATAAATATGCTTTACTACTATTCTTCTTCCAGGATAATATGGAAGTGTAATTCATGAGTATTTCTGCTGCAATCTGCTAGATGATACCTGCCCCTCTTGGTGATTCACTAAGGAGGCTCTAGCTGGAACTAGTGAGCAGAGTCTAATATGTGTGTGGCACTGTGAATACTTTGGTTTAGTTATGGAATACAAATAAACTGCATCTGGAAAAACACCTGGCACTCTATTTTCTGAGGTGGTCAATATAGTGTGATGCTAAGATGTTAGAATTCTGAAAAATCATTATCTTTGTCAAGAATACTGGATTAAAGAAAATCCTTTTAGAACTGAAAGTAATTGACAGTAAAATTCAAATAACTGAAATGGTATAAAATGCCCATTATTCAGGATCTAGAGCAAGTTTATGGTAGTACATGCAACTAAAAGCAAACCTCTCACGCAATCATACTGGCTTCACCCTGAGAATAACTCTATTCTTGGACTGAAAATCTTACTAGCTGCTTTTCCAAGCCCAAATATAGTTAGTGCAATATTTTTATATTAATATCATGCCTCTGCAATATTTTCTTGCTACATGTCTGTCATAAGGACTTTAAGTGAAAAGAATATGCAAAGATTCTTATTATAGAATTTGTGTGTGTCTTAGTACTGGCTGTAGCATTTATTTTATGGATTTGGCATTTTTGTGTGTTCTTGTTTGTGCTTATTCTTTAAATTAAAAATTCTTGTCCTTAACTGTGAAATCTTTTAAAAAAATCCAACACATCACCTGTCATTTTTAAGACCACACCACTATGCATAAATAGTTGAAAGTTAACTTATTTTTTATGTCTTTGAAATAATACACATACAGTCTTGGATATATGTGAATTTGCATTTTGGACAACAATAAAAATGAGATACAAAGATCAGGAGGAAAATGATGAAAGATTTCATACTGCTCCACCCAATTTATTAGACGGTATGGGCATTAAAATATTGGTGGTAAGAAACTAGAGCATTGGAAAAACAATTCATATTCCTAACTTATTTTTACATATGCTCCATTTTGAAATGGGGGTGGGGGAAATCATATCATATCTTAGATACCTGCAAACAAAATTCAAATGAAGTGCTTAGCAGAAACTACCCTTCCTTCAGCTTTAATCCAGGCTGGTCTCATTCCTTTGAATAGTGAAAAAATTTAATTCATTCACGTTGTTCTCCCTACCAAACTTGGAATATAACCTTGCAGCTTAATGCTAGTTTACTCTTCTTTTTTCATTTAGAAGTGTTTGGAAAGCCTGAAAATACAGTTTCTCTTTTCAGGGCAAAAGGCTGCATGCCTTTCCTGTCAGATGAGGAAGCAGTATTTCAATTTGTTTAGGATTACTTTTAGTGAAATGGCAGGGGTGGCTCCCTGTATAATTTTTGGAGGTGCACTATAGTAGTTCTAAGCAATTTAACGGCCTGGATGGATGTTTTGCATTGGCTCTGTCTGCTTAAAACTTTTAGGTTTTTTTGGAGTAGGCTGGATTAATGGAAGAATTGGAAACCCAAAGGAGATCTGGGTGACTGGGCTTTCTCATGAACAGCCTGGGCAAAAAAATGTACAGCTCCCAGGACTAGAAAGCACATATTTCATGTTCATTTCTATGCCTTACTGTTATGTATTTGTACACGCCTTTTCTTTTTGAAAATAATGAGTATGAGGTATGTGCAAGGTGGTTTTTTTACCAGACAGTTTAGATCTACCATTTGTGGAAAAAAATGATTCTACAGTTTTATGACATGGGTAATTGAATTTTGGGGGAAGGTTTGTTAATGATGAGAGGATTAGATTAAATAATTTTTTAGTTATTTATTTTATTTATACAAGCTGTGTCCATTGTAAGTAAGTATATGGCACTCTAAATTTGTCACATAGTTAGAACACACAGTAAATACAGAGAATAATTTTTAATGCTCTCTACATAAGAAATATACTTCATGGCATAATTTTTGATGCCTGTGTAATACTAGTCCAAACTTTGTCTATTCTTGTAGTCTTTGAAATTCCTATCCATTTTATAAGTGCTAGATGATTCATATTGAGATGGCTTGTTATCTCACATACATCTGGGCCTGACTGGTATTGCTGGTAGCAAGATAGATCCAGTGCATTTCCTTTGGGAGTAGGATTAGTCATATTTGTTTAAATTAAGTGTGAAGTCAGCACTGGTGAAAAGTGCCGGATTGACAACTCTTGAAGATGAGCTCCTGGATCCCTGTGGAACAGGGAACAGAATTGCTTTGTTTTACTGATGTACCTCTGCCCTGACCTCGGACAGTTCATTGCTAATAATTGGGCAAGTGTAGTCTCCAAGTTGGTTTTGAACCTGTCTTCTGCTTTGAATCTGATGGCAAGCTGCCAGCTGAATTTGCTTGGAAAGACCTTCCTCCCTGGCAGCTGGACTAAGACGACAAAAAATATGTTCACTTTAACCATCGATTAGTCTTCAGTAACAACTTGGGGCAGTTTAGCTTGCTGCAGTTCTTCTACTTCCTGCCTTCCCTTCCAACTCATTTTTAACTGGATCATATCCCTGAACTGCCTAACCATGGGATTGCATGAGGGTCAGGGTGTAGCTGAATGGAGAAGGAGGTAAGGTCAAACAATAGAAGCAAAGAATAGGAACATAAGAATGTGTCTGTCTAGGTTCATATTGGCTTAATTATTATTACACTGTAACGCTGGGGATTGATGGTCTGAGCTCAGCTTAAACTAATAATTTGGGGTGAAAATTTCTAACATTGAAGTCCTATTATAGCCAAAGGGACCCAACTCTGAAGTGTCATTCTAAAATTAGTTAAAAAACATCTATCCAAACAAAGACATACAGATTCATACAGAAAAAATATTTCTTGATATTGAATCTCATACCATACTGAATTATGAAAATGACCCTCGAATTGTTTTGCATGTGTGATGTGGTTATGTTGACTGTATTGCACTATCTGTTGTAGTCCCACTGTTTTCAAAAGGTTGGGTCTATCTGTGTCTGCTGTTGTTGTTTTTTTTTTTTTTTTTTCCCCTTTTAAAAATCACACCCTGATTGAATTTTGTAAATATTCAGTCTTGGCTTCAGCTTACATTGCGGTGTCATCAATTATGACAGACTGCTGCCTCTTCTCTCCACTCTTCATCTTTTCCCTGTCAAAATGCACCCTTTGGCAGAATATTTTTCAAGGGCTAAATGTGAGTCTAAAGGAGTCACTGTCAAGGTATTTTTCATAATTTCAAAAATATTTTTCTCTTTCTCTTGTTTATAATTACCTCTTGGAAACTTCAAATTGAAATGTTTCTTTACTGGTTTTTCAACGCATGCACACTCTGCTGAGAGAGCAGGGCAGATTTGAAGGTTATTGATGCATTTTTTTACCCTTTGGGGTTGGGGGAGAAGGAGGGAAAAGATGGTATAGAATATATAATATATTCTCCCCTCGCCCCCCACCTCAATAAATATTAAAGATTTAATATAAGTACCCCAAACTGGTCTGATATCCCTTTCATGGGAGGGCTTTCCCTCCCTTCCTCCTATATGTTAAAAGGCCAGCTGCTCATAGTCCTTGTATCCTGTAGTAGATGAATAATGAAACCCTAAGGCAACAGCAACTGTTTGCAGTCTGGAAAGAGCCACAGCTGAATACCTAGGGAAGATATGGACTTTTTTGTCCCTTTTCTCTGCTGTTCTGATAACCAAGGACTGGTTTAGATCCCAAGATATCTAAAAAGCCTGTAACATAGGCAAGCAAATTTTGCTCACCAAAAAAACATATCCAATATTTTCATTTTACTTTTGATCTCCTTAGTAAATATTGAGATGGCTTCATTCAAAGCATTAAACAAGTCACTCATTTTCTTACTTTTGATATAGTATCTATGTTAACTTTGCCTACTGTGCTGCCAGCATGTAGCTTTATTGTGAGCTTCATTATTATGGATTTTCTTTTACCTAAAGTTTCATCTCTAATTTTTGGTTCATGGGACAGTTTTGGCTGTTAATTTTGAAGAAGTATCTCTGATGAATATGAAAGCAGTTTATACATGCAAAAGCAGGAATAAACAAGAAAAGGTAAAAGGAAAGAAGAAACATAATAAATCAGGAGTTTATAATTTCAAAGCAAGCCTAATTTGTTTGCATATTGTGGAGATAATTCAGCTTTGTCCATGAGAGTGGCTCTGATAAAATGAAAGATATTTGCTAATAGATTCTACGTGTCAGGCACTCCCTTTCCATATAGACCTTTTCTCTGTAGCTGCCTTTTCCCTGCAAAAGGTTTGGGGTTTTTGTGTGTTTGATTTTTAGTAAAATTTCTTTTCTCATTTGGTTTGGATTTCATAAGATGAAAGACCCAAAGACTCTCTAGAAAGCATGTTGTTAGTGTTGATTTTGCCTTAAAGTCACATGATAATTTAGTAATAGGTAAGAATATGGCAGATTGCTTCTATCACATTATATTAATATATATATTTCTCTTTAATGATGTTAAATGTTGATCTTGGGTATGAAAAGATACATACATATTCACTTTTTTAAAAAGTGAATTAAAAAAAAAATTTAAAATTTAATTGAAATCTGAAAATTCAACATTTGGTAAACGTGAAAACCTACCCAAGATGTGTCATATTGAGTTTAGAAAAAGCTGTGCTATTTCTAAAGGCTTCTCTGTTAGAAGAGACAGTGTTAATATATTTTTGCAGGGCTGGCACAGTTGCCCAGATTTAGCTGAGGTTTCCACATGATCTGTTGCTCTTGTGTGTACTGAGAGCTGGGGTAAAGTATGCCCTTAACTCATATTGGTTTTGCAGGGATTGCCTGACATTTTAAGGCAATGGTGGCCATGCCCTAACAAGGCAAAGAGATTAAAGGTATTACTTCAGGTGATTCACAGACTATTGTTTTGGTTTTGCTTTCTTCATTTAGCATTTCGAATCCATAAAAATTATTTGAGATTTGTGTTTGTCAAAACCCCTTTTTCAGCGGAATCATAATCCACTGGCTAATCCAAACCTTTTCCTCACTGAAGGGCTAGTCCACGCTCCTGCTTGTAGAGCTGTTGGTTATTGTGCATGCATAGAGGAGGAGTATGGCCTGGTGGTTAACACAGGGAACTACTAGGATACTGAAAAGTGCAATTCCTGGCCCTGTCATATAATTTCCATATGACCTTGGGCAAGATATGTCAGATAAAACTTACTTCACAGGGGCACAATATCAGCTGAACTGATGAGATTGTAGTGCTTTTAAATCCTCTTGAGGAAAGTTAAATAGAAAGAAATTAGTACTATAGTAGAACAGGTGTGAAAATAAAGTAGAAGAACTGGCATGATTAGGAGACACTTTATTGACTTATCTTCCTGGCTATTTAAAACTTTTCTAACTTAGCTTGGCTTAGAAAAGTGGATGCACTGTGGGTTTGTTTCTGTCCTTGATGTGCACGTGCAGCTCCCATTAGTGCCAGCAGGAGCCCTGTGCTTGCCTCACAAGAGGAGAATAGACCCCTGTGTGTGTAATGATAAGTTACATAGCATCTTGTGGCTCTGTGTATGATTTCTGATCTATTGTGCCAGAGATACTACAGCATGAGAGAGAGCTGCTGTCATTTTCAATAGGAAGTGAGAACTTTAAGAGCCTGAGAACTGTCCTCTTTTTTGAATAGCACTTTTACTGCATGAAGTGTAATTTATTTTTATCACAGCAGGCATAAAGCTTCCAGGTTTTCATAAAGAAAAATGATCCATATAGAGCCCATGTCGATTGAACAATCATTTGAAAACCTGTAAATTCAAAACATGGCTCCTTCTCAATGCAAAGTATTGTTCCTTTCTTTGCTATGGCTTTTAATTTTTTTAGTCCTGGAATTTCATTAGTACTTTAGATGTACTATAAAAAAAGTGGTTTAATGTCAGTAATTATATTTCTAGCCATCAGTTTGCCTGTAGCAGGACACATTACCTAATTATAGTAACCAAAACTTCTTCAGACAGGAGTTTCTGGGCTTTCAAAATCTTTCAGGGCAGTACTTTTATTTTTTTTTTCTAAATTATTTTTTTTAAGTAACAAATGTATATGAATCATTCAAATTTGGGAAAAAAGTGGAAAGGAGAGGAAAGGTTGGGGGAAGGGGGGAAGAGAAAGAAATTGTTTGTATCTTGCCTGATACACAAACACAAAAAGAAAAGAAAACAAAGGAAGACCAGTTATTAGTCCTACAGCTTGTCAGTTTGATTAGTGAACGGTTGCCTCTCTCTTCTGAGAAAATACAACATCTTTAAATGATGTCCATTCTTAAATGTAGAAACCCCGCATTGTGTCTGTTAATGCATAATTGGACTGTCTTTTAATACAAGCAGAGGCACTTGTTTCTGAATATAAACCCTGCACCTCAACAGGTCAGGAAGATAGTAAAAACCTGTTGTTTGGCTTTGTCTTGGGGAATAATGGAGTCACTAATCTACTTGATCTCTGGGAGTCAGATAAAGAAGAAAGTGAACGATGCATACATTTCAAAGATGGAAGGCACTTATAAAAGCAATTTCTTTGGAGGGAAAAAGTAGAGCAAAGGCTGTTGGAAACCTTTTAATTAGTACTAATTACCTCAGCAGAAAACGTTGGAGGCTTGAAAGGATTTGTGTCAGCAAGTGAAAGATCAAAGATTGCGACGCTCGCATTTTAATCTGTTGGCTATAAAAACGAATAAGGGGGTGGTAATGGGGCCCATGAGAATGACAACCCAGGTGGTGGAGGCCTTAATCCCTTCTTTACTGCTAGTGCCTGAGGCCTAGTTCCAATTACATAATAAGATGATTTAATTTTTGCTTTAATTTTAACAAAAATTAAGTTTATTTTAGCCTTCAGTAAGGACAAGACAAGGTTTCCAGACAAAATCCTCTCAATTTATTTCTTTTCATGTTTTAAGTCCAAGCCTTTACTTAGCTTTTTTTTTCCCCTAAGTGGCTGAAGCTGCTCTGTAGAAGGCCACAAGGCAGCAAAGGTGCTTTGATGTGGTCCCTGCAAATGGGGAGGGGCTGGCAGTGGGTCACTGGTGGGCACTGTGGCGGCATTCGGGAATCCAGTAGTGCCTTCTTTCTCTTTTTTTGCTTATTTGTTGTTTGGTTTGGGTTTGTTTGGGTGTTTTGTTTGTTTGCTTTGTTATTTTTGTTAACAAACTGCCTAATTGCGTCAGTGAAGAATATTTTATGGGCATGCTTGCTGTGATATTTGACTCTGTTTTCTTTCAAAACACTCCATGTGGGTTCACATGTGTGAGGTAAATTACTCTTTTTTTTTTTTTTTTTTTTGTGGCTTGAGTAGATTATGTGCCCCTCAGAAATCTAATTGTCATCAAATTCCACTATGGACAAAAGAGTGAGCATATGGCTGAGGCTCAAGAGAGGCTGATGGCTGCAATGTAGGCATCAAATGGATAGATTTATATCCAGGAATTTCCAGCACTTCTCCACAGCCAGACCCAGCCCTTCTGTTGAGGGGGAGGTAGACGCCTCTTGAAATGGCATTGGGTTTATAATTCAGCTCATGAAGTCAGGTGTTATCTATACACAGTGAACTGGTAGGATTTGAGTATTTTTTTTTATTAATTAGACTTTTACAGAAAGTTATATTACTTATGCTCTGTGGATTCAAGCGTGGTAAATTGCAGCAACTCATGGTTTTGTCTTTTCAGGTAATTGGGCTAAAAATTTGGAGGAAGTGGCAACACAAATAGGCCTCTATTCTCAATTAAAACTTTAAATTTATTTGTTCAGCAGTTAAAGCCTGAAATGAACTTTGAACTACATACTTTATTAAGTTTTTTACTGATTTTTAAAATATTTTAATTATGTTAAATTACTTCAGCATCAGGTTCTTATGGTGTATGATTTTATGCTGACGTGATAGAAAGCAATGTTCATTTTAAAATAGATTATTTTGAAGGAAGTCTTTTGGTTCCTCAGTAGGTTTTAATATGTATTGGCATGACAGGAAAACATTAAGCAACCTTTTCAAAGGTAGAACTTGATGATCTTGGAGGTCTTTGCCACCATTAGTGTCTGTATGATTCCATGAAAACCCAGGTGTCAGAGTTCAGTGTTATCTTCCTTTTGCTTGACTTTTCCTAATCTGTGGAATGTCTGTTGCCTTTAAGCATGCTTTGGAGGAGCTTGTATTGAAAAACACCTGGACTGAGACCTGAGCCTTTTTCCAGAGCAGGGTAGGAAAGTAACACTAGCCTGGTTTTTTGGGAGTGGCTCTTGCCAGTCAGATTGCTCCATCTCCATCACTGCAGGTGACTGTCCTTGTGAAGCTGCTCAGAAGGACCCAAGGTGGTTTTCTGTTTCTTCAGGAGATGTTGTTAAAGTCCCTTTACTTTAACATCATCCTGGGACTTCTTGTATTGCTTTCTGGTGTGACAAACCTTTGAATATATGTGGGAACAGTGACCAGCTAGGAGTGTGTTTTGGTAATTATTCATCATCATCATTTTCATCCCTAGACTATCAAATCCACAGTTGTTGGTTTTTTGAAGGTGGGATTTACCAGACTCTGATTTCCCAACCATGTTTTAGACAATTTTATTAATTTTAGGAATTGAAGAAGGGGGGAACCAACACAAAAAAAAGCCTGTCATAGATTCTATAGTCCATCTTCTTGGACTGTGAGATTGCTAGCTGCTGTCTTACCCTGACAGTGTTTTATATGGTTCAATTTTAAATATACTTGAAGTGTAGAAATGGAGGATGCTGATGGGAGGGCACTATTCAGCATTTTTTGTTACGTGTATTTCCTTTCTTTTCTTGGTTTTAAATTATGTACAAATTGAAAGAAATAGAATTGTTGTCTACCATATACATTTCTGGGAAATTTTATTTACTCCCATTTCGGTGTGATAACCTTTGTAATTTTAAAGTCTGAGTTCTTGTTTTAAACAAATGTTTTGCTTTAATAAATACTCTATGCTTCCATTGCTGAGGCAATGTGTTAATATCACTCATTGTTTTCTGTAGTATGAGCAAGGGGAAAAATAACCAAAACAAACATTGAAATAAACTAATAACTTTCTTTGTTTTGACCGTGCATTCATTGACAGTGCATTCATTTACAGATGCAAACAGTTACTTATGTAATCAATTTTAGTGCATGTTGCAAGGCTTGCAAAACCCCACAATTTGACTACACAGATTGAATAAACAGATTATATGAAAGTATTTTGAAAATCAAAAAGATATAAGAACACACTTATCTCTGAATTTGAACTTGCATGTCTATATTTTTTCAGGATTGCCATAAGGCCCAGTAACACAAAAAAGTTGTTCAAACAATTAGTACTGAGCAGTTATCATGCAAAAGTGCTTGACTGAGTGCAGTGTGTGGTAATGATTCCCAAAAGTCATGGGGTGTTTCCTTGCTTTCTGCTCTTTGCAAGAGTGATTTATGAGTTTACAAGTTCCTTCCCAAACTCTGTAATTGCCCTGACAGTTTCCCAGGTGGACTATATCCAAGTTGGTACAAAGCAGTACTCATTGCAGCTGGACCTTCTAATTCATCTTGAGTTAGGTATAGGACTTCTTGTTCCTTTTGTCTTTCTTTTTATTTTTTCTACCCCTCGAGAAACACTGTACCATGGTGGTACTACATTCCCTTCAAACACCGCATATGCCTGAAAGTAAAACAAAGCTCTGCTTGGCAAGACTCAGCTGAAAGTTTTTCATTTTATGAATGGAAACAAGGACAAATACAAAACTTAGTCTTTACATACTTAGCAGGTCACCTTTCCCCTTGTTGAATCCATCTTCTCTAGGATTCCTGGCTTGAATTCCAACAGGTACCCCTTCAGGTCCAGGTGTCTTAGCAATCGATCTTCTCAGTCCCACCATCACTTCTGATTTAGTGCTGCCAAACCCCAGAAACTTCGGTGATCATGTTTGGAAACTGTTGGTGGTTCTCTGTTTTGTGTCAACTGAATGGCTCTTCCTTTCCCTGAACACAACTATTTTTTCTTTCTCCCTGGCAGTGTCAAACTGGCCGCTTACATCCCACTCCAGCTGGACTTGTTCTCTATAGCATTCATACCTTCTTGCTAAGTGTTATACAAGACACAAGCACACACTTCACAGATGATCTGTGGTATGCTGCTGGCTATCTGAAACAGATGAAACAGGATATAATGTTAACACTGATGACAAACCCACTAACACAGTTACTTTGTTTAAACAAGCCCGTAAAAAAAAAAAGTGTTTCCCCTCTAACAGCTTTTCTGGTGTTGCAAACTTCCACTTGCATAATGTACAATTCACTGGAGATTGTGCAGGCATAAGCAAAAGAAAAAGCTGTCTCTTGCTTGTGTATACTTGCACTTTAGAGTAAAGCACATCCATGTGGAAGATGGGCTGTCTAGCACTAGGTAGTCTCCTTGAAAGGATACTAGTTCTTCTTAATTGGCTCAGTCATGCATAGACTTCATATGCTCTTACCCTAAGTTTTATAGGTCTAATAATCTGTTTACTGGCTTTTGGGACTTAAATGTCTGTTATATAGGGAAATCTGTTGCAAATAGGGGTTTGAGTGCAGAAGAAACATTGAAGAGTAAAGGTGAAAATTTGCCTTGCACTTAGACATCATTAAAAGATTTTCAAAGGATACACCAAAAGTTAAATTTGTGAATTGTTACTAAAATACCTAAAGTTACCTTTTAAAGGCACTAATGGCTTGAGCATTAAGGATACTGATGAGCGAAATGTTTAGGAAGAGGATATTAAATGTTGTACTATGATTAAAAGAAATATTGAAGAATAACCTAGATCCTTGCTCCAGAAACATAAAGGTGTAAATTATTCTGAAACAAAAGTTTTAAGTATATAACAAATAAGAAGCATGTGTGAACAATTTTGTTGGTGTAATTGAGGAAACTCTCAGTCACTGGAAGATACGTGATTTTTGGAAGCTCACCAACAGTGATTTACATGTTGATTCAGTTTCTCATATTTGCTGAGAAAGGGTGCAATTTAAGTAGATCTTTTTAATAAGAAAACCCCCCAAAACATTAATGCGATTATTCTCATTTCAGTACTTTATTAAATCTATTTAAATATGCATTCAGATATTTCAGAGAACATCAGACTGAGTGTTTAGAAAGAGATGAATGCAGTGGCCATTAAGTTTTAATTGTCTCTAATCTCTTGCTTCTATAGCAATAAAAATAAAAACTTTTAGGAGGATTATTCTATATAATGCATTATTTGGTAGGAATATTCTTAGTCAGCAAAACCATGTAAGCAGTACATTTTCTGCTTTTCCATGTAAGTTGTATGCTTCTAATAATCTTTGTGGTTTTCTCAACTGCATTTAGTTCTGCACTGAGAAATCTTTCTTAATATTACTTGAAGTGGAAATACCTTTTAGTTGTCTTCTCCTTTTCCCCCCTTCTCAACAAATTTCATGAAAAAAATAAGAAATCTGAAATGAATCAACTCTATCTTATTTTGCTATTCTGTTCTGAAGTATTCTGATGAGCCTGGATAAGCTGATGTGGCCTTTGGGGAGAGACACATCAAATACAGGCAGACAGCTCCTGTGTCTGGTAACAAAGACTGAGGAGGTCAAAACTATCCCAACAGGCCTGAGCAGGTCAGTCAGAGGCAAATGTTGGAAATAAGATTTGGTGGGGAGGGGAGCAAGGGGCCTGGGTCAAGTCCTGTTCAAAAAGTCAGCTTTGTCAAAAGCCTCAGTCACATTCTTACCTACAGGCAACCTCTGCTGATCCCAACTCATTAATCGAACTGGAGAGCCGTCTTGACCCTGGCTCCTTCCCTTTGAAGTGTGGTGTCCTCTGCAGCATGAGGAAATAATTTGCTGCCTGATTCAATGAGCCATCAGTAGAGCCAGCAGACCTAATGACATGTGAGAATATTAACCTCCTACCACGAAGAGCTGTGAATCTTGAGAGGCAGTCTATAATTCACCCAGCACTCCTGAGCCTTCCCTTTCTGTCTTATTCTTGCACTCACTTTCTCACTCACAGGGAGAGAGAGGAGAGACCCTCTTGTCGTAAAACTTTATTTCCTTCAGTAGTGTGAGCCTTACTGAGCTGCTTGATAATGAGTTACTTTCCTTTTTCAGTTGGATAAAATTTATACTGAAATACCAGATGTCTGTCTGGCATATAGTAATTTCTGTGTAAATTATGACACGGGCTACATAACTGACATCAAGGGTGTGGTAATCACAGTACTTACCCAAACAGACTATTTTGTTTCCTTGTTTATTTTTCATCATCAGATGAAGAAAGCAAAAGCAAGAGAACAAACATGCATCACAATGCTCTTATTTTGTACAATATGTGTTTTAGCTTTCCTCAACCAAGAGAATCTTCCTGCAATCCTTTTCTTTTTTTATTTCTTTCTTTTTTTTTCCTACCTAAAGAATAAAACAGTTATGCCTGGCCTAGTTAGAAGCACACACAAGGGTGTGTTCTCACCCTTTGATTCTTAAGAAAGAAATAGATTGTTGGTATAATCCCACTGCTTTAAAAGTCAGAGCTGGTTTTTCTCTTATTGACTCCTTTAGCATTTCCATAGATTCAGGACTTAATGTCTGATAAACTTCAGGAAGAGAAACATTGTTATTCATGTGGCTAAATAATGAGAACGGAAAAGCAAAAATGGCCCTGTGTGTATTTTTTACTCAGCATGAAAGTGGTGGTGATTTACCAGGCTGTTATATACCAATATACAGGAAAATACTCTGAGAGTTTTGTTTTGTTTTTAATGTCTTTTCATAGTGCTGGTGGGTGCTGAGTAAGGTCAGAATTCAGAGATTATGGGTACAGATGGGGAACAGTATCCAACATAGCAAATCCCAAACCAAAATGGTTATTGCTGGCAACAGTCTTGCATATGCTGGAAAGGTTTTGGTAACTGTTTTTGCTGTAACTGTACTGCCAAATTTCTCATCTTTGGCGGAAACATAGTTTGCAAAAGCAAATGAAATTACAGCAAGTGTGAACACTTATGGTAAAAGATATTTCTCTGGCAGTGAAAGTTAGTGATGTAGTTGTGTGGTCAAAACGTTTCTGTTGGAAATTGAGCCTGAATTCTGTCTTGTTATCATTATAGAGTTGTTTTGATTCTGAGGAGTCGTTGGTAAAAACTGTTGGTGTATGGTACAGACTAAGATACCATGCAGAGAGGATAAAGGAGGGTATGGAGACAAAGCAGGGTAGGTAGCAGAAGGAAATAAAAAATAAATGGTAGTCATATGCTGATTAACAAGGTCTCCAGTGTCTGTAGTATGCACCTATGTAGATCCCTGTCTTTAAGTTGTTCTAAAGACATTTTTTAACATTGAGGGATTCAGTATTGCATCCATTACCAATTCTCTGCTATCATGCTTGAGCAGTCTATTAGTCGTTCTCACCTCTTATAGCTGGTCACAAAGGCCAGTCCCCTTGCCTCTCTCTGCTTCATCTTTTTTATTAAGTTTATTAAAACTAGTCAGATTATACATTCTTATGGCACAGGCTGTGCTTGGTCCATTCATTATGGTTTCTTATCTTGGCAGGCAATCTGAATTGAACGGCAGCTAGTCCATTATGCACATATGAAGCCCATCACTCCTCCAGCAATGGCCAATTCATCAAACATTTATCTTTTGCCCTCTGAGCAGTGCGTCAATTTGCTTGTCAATCCTCAGCCTTGGTTGTTGTGGAAGATGGGAGAAAAATTACTTTTCTTTCCCCCCTTCCCACTGAACTCTGGTAGTTGAAATGGGCTTTGCTCTACTCACTCTACTCCCCCTCTCTCTGTGGAAAAAGGGGAGGGGTCAAGTTACTATCTGAATTGCAGAGTGACAGATTGATCCAGGATACAGTAAAGCTTTCATTATGGCACTGCCTTTGCACTTGAATTTGCTCATATTTCCATTATAATACTGGTTTTTAGGGGATTTATAAATAGGTTCTTCACTTGGCACAGGGAGCTAGCTGAGAGGAGCTTTTAAGAAGAAACATATTGCAGGGTTTTAGCTCTTTGCGGGTTTTTTTTGTTTGTTTGCTTTTTTTTTAAACGGGTATGGTTAAATTTTGTAAACCATGGCATGTTCTTTTGCTATTTCTAATCACTAATACTTTGTTGAATTCTTTCAAGCTCAGGGAATGGCACTGTTTCTTTTTTTTTTTTTTTTTTGGTGCCATTTGTTTTATTAGGATTGAGTTCCATGTTAAGATTGGGGAAAAGACAAAGCAAGAGTCTTGCATCCAAGTTTTTCCTCTTAACTCCTTGCTATTCTTCATCAAGTACTTTCAAGACTTTTTTAGCAGAAGGATGTTTAAATCTGTATTTAGGAATTTTAGGGAAGTGATGTGTTATTGAACTATTAGTGGTGTTTTTTTCCAGCATGCCCTTTGATAAACTATGAATATATAGTCACTTTCTCTCTGCTTGGGAATTTTTAGCACTATTTTGCAAACTGTATTTTCTTATAGGATACTATGACTAGATGACAAAGAACTTATTTTCTGATCCATTTTGTATTACTCTGAAATACTTTATATGGCTTTTGTAAAAACTGCCTTGCCACAAGCTGTAGTACATTGATTGTCATTTTATTTAAATTTAAACAAAATTGTAAGAGTACTATAATACAAAATCTTGGTATGTTTAATCCTAAAGATGTAATATAAAAACTTAAGCAAAAAGCAGCCTAATATGAAGGATAAAGTTTGAGCTGTATTAATGGGATATTCTCTTGAGTAGAGGTGCATTAAATACACATAGTGTAATCTGAGACTTTAAGAGGTTCATTAGAAAAGAAATTGAACCCCACCACAGTCAGTCTGGTTGCTAATTTATCTCTTTTGCTTGGTTGATTTGGTTGTTTGTTTTATTGAGGGTGTTTTGTGTTTTGGTGGTTGTTGCTTTGTGGCTTGGTTTGTTTGTTTTTTTTATTTTATTTTAGTGGAGTCTTGGTATGAGAGAATGGTGGTTGAAAGACTGAATGGTTGACTGTAATATGTTTTTCTGAGCTACTGAAAGCTGTAATTCGGATTTGTAGTTCATTTTTCCAGGTAAATAATCCCCTTCTATGGGACACAGCTCTTACAGTTTTCTACCTAAATGTTGTAGTTTCTTTTAATTTCATTGCAAGATTTCCAACAAATAGGCTCTGTTCATCCTTCCCAAACATATGTGCTTCACTGAGCCTCACCTGAAGATCTGATTCACCTTCTGGGAGTGCCCATCTTATCTTGCTGCCTGTAAGGAGTTATAAGTAACTGGGCTTCTGTAGGCGGATGAGATGAATTTGCATTATTGCTTTTCAGACAATGCCGCCATTTGAGGAACTGCTGCCTAATAGCAAAATCCCTCTCTCAAGAAATATGTGCATTTCTGGTTTAGAACTGGTAGGAATGTTCTTGAAATGTTGTGAACTTAACATCTAGAATTCAGGAGGCCTCACCTCTTTTTGTCTGTCTGTTTATTGACTCTGCTTTTGTTTGTGTTTCCTTCAAGGTTTTGGGGTGGGTGGTGGCTTCTTAAGGGTTTAGAACTTTGGGCTTCTTTTTTAAAGCAATGGAGTTTGCTGTGTAAGACTCAGAACAAGACTATAAAAGAACAGATGACGTTTCTGAGTTTTTGTGAATCCCCACCATTTTGAAGTGCTTACATAGCTCTGGTTTAAGATTGCTGTGAAAGATATTTTCATCCCAGTATTTATTGGTAATAGAGTTTTTCACATAGTCTTGTAGGCTTCAGTGTATAAGAAAAGGGGAAAATCGAGGGAATGATGTTTATTTTCTTGTATGGAGGTCAAGTATGAGCTTTATTTGAAAAGATTCAGAAACTTGTTGTAGGTCCAGTTCATAACAGAAGTTTAATATTTTCTTATGGAGATCTCTTTTTCACAGGTATTTAATGATGCTGCTTGTTCATTTCTTTTAACTTCTCTTTTGCTGATCATATTCACAGCTGTGCCTCAAGTTTTATCCCAACAGTTGCTTCCAGATGTTTTCCATCTACCAACAGAAAGATGGAAGTGATGCAAAGTGGTACCTCTAGATAGCCTGCAAAATACTAACATTTCCTCTGATACTAGACAAAACAAAGCATTTCTTGCTTTACAAATTTTGGATCTTGGAGGTTCTTTACTTTTACTGGGATGTTTAGCTGTCCATTAAATACTTCATTCTGGTGGGTTTTTTTTTTTGTTCTATTATCATGCAGGAAACTGTGTAAAATTACTAAGTAGAATAGCAAAAAGCCAATATTTTATTCTTGAATACTGTAGAAGCCATTTTTGGATGCTTTACTTGTATATTGTCCACCTGATTTATTTATATTTTATATATAGATAGATATATATATCCCCCCATTTTTTTATTGTGCTTTGTTTTGCTTTGGTGAGGTTAAGTCAAAGGACTAGAAGTCGGGAGTTCTGAGTGTTATTTCTTGTCTCTTAGAAAATTGCTGGAGGTCACCTTCCGTTAGTCACTTAACCTCTCTCTGCTTTACTACAAAATGGAATTTGAAGCTCAGCAGGTTTTTGAAAAGTAATTCATTAATGTTTTGCAAAAAGATGCTTTGTACTCCTTGGCTGGCAGGTGCTGGAGAAATAGAATTTGCATTTCTATTTAAATACTGAAATTATCTAGTACTAAGGTACTCATGTTGATTCTGCTCTCCTGTAATCTATTAAAACATTAAAGGGAAGGAAAAGGTATTTTAAAAAGCTCTTGTTTTGTAACAGCTCCATCTTTAACTTCTGCTAATGGCTATCTCTTGTCAACAAAGTGCAAATCAATTTCAAGGCTAAACCCAAACACTCTCATTTACATATTGTTAACTACTCTCTCTTTTCCTGTTAAACAGGAGGAAAAAGTCAATTAGATATGAGGCAGCTGTCTTATTAATGAAGGGGTGGGATAAAATGTGAGGAACTTTTCTTTTTTAGCTTCTGAGCAGCAAGGACAACTGCAGAGTACCAAGTTTTGTCTATTGCTTGCAAGGTTTCTGCTGTTTTTCATTTAAAAAATCTCGTGTTTTCATTGTCAAATATTACCAAAATGAAGAGTTTCTCCTTACTTTCATTGTAACCAAATCCTTGTCAGGCCAGAGGGTTCACATGAAATAGTGTAGTTGACAATTACCATGCATACACATACATTAAAAAAAAAAAAATCTGTCATGACATTCCTTTATGATTAAAACTTTGTTATAAACCATGAATGAATTATGGAAAGGAAAGCTGGAAGAAATCACAGTGATTAGCCAAAGGACTTGGATAAAATGACGTTTTTGAGACCTTTATATTCTAAAGGATTATTTACTGTCTACTTGCAGAACATCTTAAGTCGTTTTGCAGAGGGAGTCAGTTTCCTGTTTAGCGCAGTGTTTTTGTAAGCTAATGAGGGCAAAGCGTGAGCCATAGGCAATGATGCTGTGATATTAGCTGTGACAGGGAGCTTGATCATAATTATCTTAACGAGGATAGGGTTAATTACAGTGGAAACTTAAAGTTTTTTCTGTTTGAATGAGGCGGCACTGAATGCGTTGTGATGTTTTGTCGGTTTGATATGACTTTGAAAATTGCAATGGAAATCTCTTGGCAACACTTGCTCTCCTCTGGGAGCAGAGTGAGAGCCCTGCAATGAGGTAACTGAGACGGTACCTGTGGGTGAGATAATGGGCAGCTTTCATGACATTAGAGCAGGGACAAGCAACCTGCAATCCACCTTAGTGATGTTTATTAGCCTTTTGAAAATAAGGGAACAACTACTTGCCACAAGCCCTTCAGTGCTGGTTGCATTGTTGTGGTTAAGGTTGTGTGTCTGTTTTAGTATACTAATATGGGAAGAGATTTTTTTTATGCTGTGAACGATGAGAAAACTGCAGATTTAATTTTAGACTGCTTCTCTCTCTTAGGGGATTTCCCTCTTTTTATACTCATCTCTTAGGATGCTTGTGCCCTTCTTTCTATTCTGTGTATATTTAAGCATTCCTCTACTCTTTTGTAATGGGCTCATAAGGAAATACTTGGAGTACATTAATATTACTTGCTTAACCTCATTAAAAATAAAAATGACAGTATTTTGTACTGATTTCTGTCTCAGATTCTCAAAAATGCTTTCTGTGTCCCAACTTACAATTGCAATCCTTTCTTATCCCCCCATGTGCAGATGGGAAATTGAGGCTCATAGAAGTTATGGGACTTGCTGAAGTTTGTACCAAAAAACCAATTGTGTGGATTGCACTTAAAACTTTTACACGTTGGAGTACAACTGCTGGGCAATATTTCCTAATATATTATGATGGCAGAGACTGTTGCATAGAATTTAGTAGGTAGTATCACTGAATGATAGCAAACACATTTTTTCCTTTTTTATTTCTTTGCCATATCTTACCATTTTTTGTTTCGGTGCTGTTTTTTTATTTTAAGACAGAAAAAACTTAAATTCCCTGAATAGCAAAATAACATATGGCTGTAAATGTATATTAATGGCTACACCCTCTCTCTGTGCTATGGCAGCCCCTCCCATCTCCATGGACTCCGAATTTAGGTGATTAAATCACCAAGTGCACACTGCTCTGATGACATGAAAACAGCAATTATAAGCAACCCCCTGTGTAACATGGCTCCTTTTTAACTGAGCAGCTAATAACATTACATGGCAAAAATTATCAAAACCAGACAGGTGTAAGGAGATTTGTGCACAATTTTCTCTGCCTATCTATGAAACTAGTACCCTTATGTTCAGCCCAGGGTTGTGAAAGAAAGACTGTTTCAATAGGCAACTCCCTCTAGTGTTTCAAGGCCTTTTGTCCCACTTCATGGCTTGTCATTTTGTTTTATGCCTCCCCTGCAGCAGTTTTGGATGTGCGCTTTCTTCTCCTTGCCAGTTGCCAACCATTTGCTGATTCTCATGATAAGAGTATTATATTTGCATAACATAACTCAGGAACAATGTGTATTTTGATGCTGACACTGACCAGAGCCCAAGCAGTGTTTTTTCACAAAGGACCTATTAACATCCCATAAGGCTCTGTGGTGCTGACAAGGAGGTGGCCTTCTCTGAACTCTTTTGGCAAGTCAAAGTCATACACTGAAATGTGAGGTTTGGAAATAATCCACTATTTATATAATAAAGAGTATTTAAGGGGAATTTGCTAAACTAGGTTTGTCAAACTGAAATGAAAACTCATAACAGCTTGATAAACTCACTGCTACTTCCTCTGGGTTTTTTGCCTTTTAAAGGTACTTGGGGGAAGGCACTGTCTGAGATGTTTGGTGCTTTCTCCTCAAACCTTGACTTTGGAAAAACCAAGTCTGTTGTGACCTGTTGCTGAAATAGCTAGCTCAGTGCAGCGTGCTAGCACAGCTCTTAATGGTGAACAGTTTATGTAGGCTGAACTGAGTTTTTTTTCCCCAAAACTGCTGGTTAAAGGCAAGTGCAAAATATGTGACTGTTACTGTGGTGATTGTTTCAGTAAAATGTTTTATAATAGAGGCCTTTATTTTTCCAGCATCAGAAGTTGTAGTATCAATGCTTGGTATAGGCATGGCAAATTTTCTTCAGGTCTGGCTGCCCAGCATCAAAATGGCATTAGTAATAGTTGTACCTCCCTTTCAAGTCAAGAGACTCTGGAGTCCTTGGACTGAAATGCACTGTTGCAGTGTTATGCAATCGTTACTTGAATATTCATATAGTGTGCAGTACCCAGTGTAAAGGTCACTCAGTTGATCTCTTTTGGTTGCTTGAGCCGTCTAAGTGTGACCTATAAGTGGTCTGTAAGTTCTAGCTATAAAAGCAGTATCTTGTTTGTGTTGCACAGATGAATGTTAAATTGTCTCTTCTAATAATACTTGTGTTTTCCTCCAGTAATTGTATCTGTGGAACACTCTAACAGGGGCATTGGCTGTACTTTGATCTTTGCCAAAAACTGGGGGGAGGGTGAGGAAATCCCCTCAGTATAAATGTCATTGGAAACTGAGTAAATAGTATAACCTGCATCTCCCTTATTCATCACATTTTACAAAACAGCCAGGAGATACAGTGATGATCTTCCCACTGGTAGGCATAGTAGATCAGCTGTCAAGTCATGCAATCTCAGCATATCTTTAGGTGTCTGGTAGGTGAATGAGCTGTGAATGTGTGTCTGTGTGTATGCTTTGTATATCGTGTGTCTTAGTTGATTAATGTATGGGGGTTTTTTTTACTGTTGGTATGTGCAAGCATTAAGAATCAAGCTTGGAATAGATGCCTTAACAAGGTACTGAAATGTTCTTTTTTAGGTTTTTTGGTTTTGGTTTTTTTTTTTTTTTTTTGTTGTTGTTTTTTGGGGTTTTTTTTTGGTTTTTTCTTGTACTTTGTTATGAGAGGAATGAATGCTTCTAGAACCTTGTTTATTTACAAGTCATCATCTTTACTACCATGTTGTCAAATCCTCCTTTTTAAAGCTGCTCTCTGCAGTCTGACCTGGGGCTTAACAGTGGAACAGTAAGTTCTGAGAAGAAATCAAATGCCTTTTCTGTCTGGAGTAATTCTGCATTTTATTTTGTAGAGAACATTTTATTTTGTTTGCAGGAACTCAAGAAACTAATTAAGAGGTTAATAAAAAAAGGGGGAAAAATCCCTTCTACATTTCCTATTATTGCATGTAAGGTAACTACTAAGAAATGATACTTGAAGTTGTATTTATTATTGTTAGCAGGGTATGATATTTCTTGGCAGAAATGATGGATGACAACTTAAATTTGTGTCCAGGGAATGAAGGTGAACTGTGACAGAGTTATTTATCTTGGGAATGGAGGTTAGGGTCAGGCGAGGCTGGGTGCCTGAAGGCACAAGACATTGACAAATTCATCCTGCAGGCCCCATATCTGAAGCCTTTTGTTTTGGATCCTGGCTACTCACTAAGTGACCCGCATCCTTCATCCTGCCAGCATGTGAAGGATGTGTTGCAGTGCCAGCACTCCCCTTGCCACTAATGCTTGTCATTCACTCTTCTGACAGGCCCAAACCAAAACTATTCCCACTCCTGAAAGGGAAGGTTAAAATATTTATTTCAGCTCATAATGGCCTCCCTGATTTAGTGGAGTATCATTTTTCCTGTTGCCTTTGTCGTTTGCAGGTCACTAGAAGGACTGAAAACATTCAGTTACTTGGAAGAACTGATCTTGGACAACAATCTACTCGGAAATGACCTTCTGTTGCCCAGGTTACCCCACCTCCATACCTTAACGCTGAACAAGAACCAAATATCCTTTCAAAGAAATACCTGAAAAATGTCAAATGAGTTTTATGTGTCAGCCAAATTAAAGTATGTGAAATATAGTTCATGTGCAGACAAAGCATTCTCTCATTTGGCACCTGGAATACTTCATAGTAATTTATTACAGGTCATTCATAAATGAAATGCACCATTATATCTTCCTGTTGCTCCATTTTAGTGAGAGATCTAAGTTATGGCTCTGAAGAAATCTTTCTAATAGATAAAATAGAGAAAGAAAATAATGTCAGTGCTACCCGTGTGCAGCAGTTGTGTGTTTGCTTGGGGTTCTGTTGCAGGCTGACCTCTAGTGGAATAGAGCGTGCACTGAAGCGCTATTAGGTTTTTTATACTTTAAATAGCTCTTAAAGCATTAAGGTAAAGCAAGATAAAATTAATTAAACCCACATAATAATTTTAATGATTTTTCTCTATTTTCGTGAAACTGGTAATAAGCACAACTGGGTAGCTGCTGTGCAACTGCAGCTGTAAAAGCACGTCACTCTCTTCTTGGTATTCCAGTTCTGCATAAATTCACATAAAATACTTTCCAAATCAGGGTCTTAATACAGTAAAGTTTTTGATGTATGACTAAGTCCAGTTGTAACCAATCAGTCACTTTTCTATATGCCTGAAGTTAGTGCCTGTTTTTGTTTATTAAGACTAAATATTTCAAGATTTGTCTAAATACTCTGCTCAATCAGAGCCCTTCATCTGTAGGCTTATAGATAATGGTCTGTAAAAACTACTTATCTGCAAAGTCTGTGGGCGCAGACTTGATTATTACATAATTTTCCTGTACTTTGACCCATCTGGAGATTAGAAGATGTGTAAGATATGATTTTACAAAAGTGAAGGGCGATCAAACTGTGGCCAAAAGGCCAACTGAGGCCTGCAGAGTCTTAGAGCACAGCCTGCTGAAGTCCTTGCCTTGTAATTGCAGTGTGAGGACAAGACTGCTCAACTGCAGGCTTTTATTACAGACAATGTAAACAGAGAGCAATTTACCTCCTACTAAAGCAAAATCCTCCTACTGAGGGGAATAAAAATAACTGCAGATTCTACGATTTCTGCACTTATTTTTGACTCTATAAATAAATAAAAATCAGCACAGTAACTTTCTTTTCTTGGAGCCGTGGAAATTTGCCAAGAGTGTGTCTTGAACAGTAACAGTCATTACTGTACTAGGTATTTGTCTAGATCTATGGTCAATGCAGAGTATTGTGGGTTGGATTTGGGTAACTGGTTTTATTGTTTTGTTATGTGCTGCCATGGTAAAATCTGAACCCATGAAGAATGCACAAGAACATTTTTGGTGATGCCACTTGCAAACCATGAAATGTAAGTTTGGCCATAAGACCAAAAAGCACGTAAGTATATTTGTCCTTTGGGTGGGTGTCAGGGAGGAGTTTTGCACTTACCAAAAGGAGGGTAGAGGTATTGAATATTAACTCAGTGAACAAAATCAGAGGCAAAAAAATTATCCTGTCAGTAGTAATCTTTAAAGAGTTTTTGCTGGTCTCACAGACAGACTAAAATAGTATTGTCAAGTGAATAAGCTCTCAAAGTCAATGATAACATGATAAGAAGGATTTGATCTATCCTGGGATTTTTTAAAATTTAATCTAAAGGCTATGAACTTAGAGCTTTGAGAGTATTGAGCTACTCAGGTTATAGAAATAATGTATGCATTTTGTAGTGTGCTACAAATAATTTAGTAGAGGAGTTGCAGAAATACTTGTAAAACACCTAATGTATACAAACTGCCCAGAGAAGAAAAATTAACTGCTGTCCATCATTAACATCCTGAGCCCTAGGGAGCAATGATCTCTTGTAGGGAGGGTACATCAGTCTACAGAAGCATGGAGACCTTCCAGATTCCTCTCCTCAATGTTAATGCTGTATTTGAAAAAGGTCTTATTTGAACTTGCGTCACTTCTATAATGAATTATTTCTCTATAGAATTCTTTGAAAAATGTTAAGAAAAAAAATGTACATTTAATAGAATAATTAAATACATTACAGGAAAGATTGTTCATTATATGACAGTAGCACTATATAAAGGACACAAGTGAGCAAAGAATACTGATCTGTAATAAAGCTTCAGTAGGTGGAATATTGCCATGTATACATAAATATATACAGCGAGAGAGTGAGAGAGAGATGAAAATAAACAAAAAGCCAAACTGACCCCTTTGAAAATTGGAATAATGTGTAAACTTTAAAACACATATGAGAGCTTTCCTGAGTATCTCTTAATATAACTGTACTCTTCTCTCCTTTTGTTCTGGCTTCATTTTGATCCATATCCTGTTTCAATAGTTCTGATAAGACCTTTCTACTCCTTTTGCATGGTTCACTTACTGTGTGGCATTGTATGTGTAAATAACATTTGGGCCCTCCTAACATAATGTCTGGATACTGTACAAATGTGAAAGCTTATCTCTAAATCAGGCAAAGACTTAGAAGAATCACCTGATATTTTTTTCTTCTGGTTGCAGATTTTGGTTACAGTCAGGCCACTACCAGTTTTTCTGCTAGAAGTGGAAGAAGCAAATTAAAATATTGCAATCAAAAAAATGGGTTATTGCTCAACTTTTCTGTAATATATAATCTGTTTAAAATCTTTTCAAATGCAGTCTATATAACTGAAACACCTAGAGGATAGTCATCAACATTGTGCAGTGTTGGATTATGTATCTAACGTGCTGTCTTTTCATGTGTTTAGTATGGTTATTTTTTAAAAAGTTGGATTTACTTTGGGAAATACATCATCTTAGTTTTTTTCCCACACATAGGGGACAGCAGAAAGCAGCACAGATCAGGATGGATGGGTGGTAGACGGGAAGTTGCTTTTGGAGGAGGACTTATGACTGCAGTCACCTATGCTTGTAATGCCTCATTTCTCCTTTTAAGTATGTTCACTACATACTAAGAAACAGGCAGGAAACTTCTAAATAGATTTGTTTCTCTGTGGGTGTTACAGCAGTGTGAGGTTTCATGGCTTTTCACTGTGCTGATCTTGACCAGTATGGAACAATATAGTATAGACATTTCAGTTTCCTTTACATTTCAGTCTTTATAGTACTTGTCAAAACTACTCAAATGGGCAGTTTCAAAATTTGGCAAACTCTCAAAAGAGAGTTTGTCATATATGTGTTATATATACACACATACACACCTGTATGCTGAAAATTAGAAGGTGTTCAGTGCCTCACTTCTAAACAGACAAGTCTGATAATTAACCAGATCTGATTCTTTGTAGTAAAAGCCCTATTTCTTAGTCCAGTAAACTGGTCATACATTTAACATACATTCATATTCTTCTGAAGAACTGGTACTAAAATTTCTTGAGAAAAAGGTGTTGAATGTAGATGTAGAATGCAGAGAGAAGGGCCATGAGGATGATGAAGAGCCTTGAGGGGAAGCTGAATGAGGAGTGGCTGAGGTCACTTGGTCTGTTCAGCCTAGAGGAGACTGAGGGGAGACCCCATTGCAGTTTCAGCTTCCTCATGAGGGGAAGAGGAGGGACAGGCACTGATCTCTGCTGACAGGACCCAAGGAAATGGCCTGAAGCTGAGCCAGGGAGGTTTAAGTTGAATACCAGGAAAAGCTTCTTCACCCAGAGGGTGGTTGGGCACTGGAACAGCTCCCCAGGGAAGTGGTCACAGCACCAGCCTGGCAGAGTTCAAGCAGTGTTTGGACAATGCTCTCAGGCACAGGGTATGACTATTGGGAATGTCCTGTGAAAGGCTGGGAGTTCAACTTGGTCATCTTGATGGGTCCCTTCCAGCTCAGCATACTCTGTGATTTTATGGTTGAATCTAGGTCTAGGTTTTGAATGGTTTAGGGGAAAACCAAAATATCTCATACCAGAGAGTGGGAAATCTAGAACTGGGCAGAATACCCATAATGGTGTATATATATATTTCTTATGGCAAGAGGAATTTAATAGTGTGTTTCAGATCTAGGTGTTACATGTCCTTGAGTCTTTGAAAACAGCATGTATTGAATACCTCAGCCGAAGAATATACCAGTAAGTACTTCTGGTGTAATTTGTCTTCACACAGGTCTCATAATGATCTCTAACAGTTACAGATTTGCTTAACCCCCAAACGATAGACAAATTTTGGTTTGCCTCTGTGCTTGTTCCTATGTTGTCCTTAAGTGCCTGAAGACACAGAAGTCCTAGTGACCAGAATCTCATTAAGTGCTGAGGACTTGATGTTTAGATTGAGTGAATATATTAAAGACATAAATTGTCTCCTATTATGCATGGTTCCCCATTCCCTCTAAACAGACAACTGAACTGAAGTTGTACAGAACTCCTCCTGCACAGGCTTCTGAGTTCTCCACACCACAGCTGTGGATTTAGAGAAATCTGTGTGGCTTGTTAAAGAACTGCTGTACCTAATGAGCTAGAAATCTTCTGAAAATCTAGAATTAAGTGTACCTGAAGTAAAAATTAAGTCATGTGAATGGCTAATACCAAACACCTATGGAAGAGAGGAGTAGTCTACAGTCCAGGTGATTCCTTATGCTGTTCTATAGTAGTGCTTTTAGCAGTTCAACTGCAGATATCAGAACTTTTTAAAAAATTGTGAGCTGCTACTTTACTCGTCTTTGTGATGTTTGTGGTGCCTTGTTACTTAATAACATTGAAACACGGTCTTCAAACCTGCAGCCTTGGAACCATGGAGAGTCTAAAATGCCTCTAAAAGCACCGGCAACTCCAGGTTGATAGAGAAAACTAATGCTGCTCCAGTAGGCAGAATGGGATTTTTTTTCCCATGTACTCAGTATGCAGGAAGCTCTCTATGAGATATATGGATTTAGTTAATTACCATCCACACTGCACCTTTTCTTTCTTGGGCAAAGTGGTTTCAAAGTCAGTGAACAAGGCCTTATCTCAAGGTCCTGTCTCTCTACTAGATAGGGTTCAAACTAGAATGTGGCATACAAATGACTGTGTGTGACAACCTATTGCACACAGAGAAGAGGGAGATGTATACTTGCATATTGCAAGCTATTTCTGTGGTTATCCAACCTTGAAGACCTAGCACATTCTAATGCAAAAGCGTTCAGGTGGCAAAGATCTTTTCATACTGCATTCAGAGGAGAATTGGTAACTTCTGATCCAAGGCTATTTCTGTGTGGAACAGCTTGTGATTGCTACATCATGTTTGTGATAAATTTAATTGAAGGAAATGTTTCAGCTGGGAATAAATATAGGTGTCTTGCTCATTTATGACTCTGGTAGAAGTTGTTTTTTATTCAGCTGTTTTAATGTTAGGTTGATTGCAGCAGTTGCATGACAGATGATTAGTTGGCAGAAAACTTCTGAATGACAGTTTGGGGTTTTTCTGTATGATGGTCTGGAATTCTGCATGATATTCCTGATGTTCTCATGTACATATTTCAGAAATATTTTGAATGCGTGCTGATTGCTCTTTACTGTGTCTCTTTGCTTCCAAGAACTTCCAAAAGCTGTAGTCAATGATGTTCATTAGCATGGGAAGTTCTCCTGTAACTCTTTTGGGGAAATGGAATGACTTTTTGAAAGATAGTGGTGGAGCAACCTGGAAAGCACTGAGAGAGAGAACAAGAGTAGTTACTTTTCTGTATTCGAGTGTGTGACTAGTAAAGAGAATTGCTAGCAGACAAAAAGTTTACAGAAAGAAATCCCAGATTCTCTTGAATGCATCAGACTATATGTAAAAAGTAATTGTATGGTGAGATAGGAAATGTTTAAGTATTTTTAGACAGAATAAATTGATTTAGAAACTGTTAGTGGAGATTGTGTTTCTGCATGGGTTTGACCTGCAGTTTTTCCTGAGGACAACCACGAATATGGTTATACCAAGAATGCTGGTAAGGAAGGAAGAAATGCTATGGTGTTTGGGGATGGCCAGCATTAGTGCTCAGTACTGAAAGCAGCTGACCGTGATATTACTCTCTATAAAGGATTCATGCAGTGTCTCTGCCCTGGAAATATGCAGAAAAGACACAGCTAAAGAGACTCTTGGGAATACAGAAGTCTGGAATAGAGGAACTCATGAGACATCAGGCAGTAGTTTCTGTGTGAATCCACTTAACCTCTTAGAAGTATAACAGAATAGTTCTTTACTATGCTGGCTGTCAGCATCAAAAAAAAAAAGACACAGCATCAAAATGACTGTCCCTGCTTGTGAGGCTCTCCTAAAATTAGTCAAAGTGAAGTGGCACTATCCACTCAGAGTTTACAACTTTGTGCAAATGGAATATTCCCTGGGAACTAGTCTTTGAATGGTTTGAAAGGGGATATAGTCCTGACTAGCCACTAGAATTTTAGTCCAGGCTACCGGATTTTCTACAAAATAAACAACCAAAAATGTTACAAGCTTGCACAGACAGTTAATTCTTAGCCAGAGAAAGGAGACAGATCCTTTGCTTTGGGCTTTTGCTTGTGCTCTCTGCCTTCTAGGGAACCGCAAAAAGAGTGGTACTGAGTATGAGAGAGCGAGTGAGAACAGACAAGTCAGAACATGCCTGTAGGATTTGTAGGATATTTTTGATACCATGAAATGTGCAAAAAAATTATATTGCTTTGCAGCTAAACTGGACCCATCACAGTACTGTAATTTTCCAAATAAATCTATTGCTACTGTCTCTTTGTTCCTGGCAGCATTTGTCTTTCTCAACAGAAAATACAGTGACGAAGTTGTGTCTGCTTGTGAACAGTCTAAATATGCCTGTGTGGTATGCACATTGTAACACTCTGAAGAGGCTTTAAGAAGTTCATCTCTGAGAGATACCCAGTTCTTTTGTTTCCCTAGTTTAAAACTAGAAATAGTGCAAGAAGTAAGTGTAATCCTTTGATGAGGATGAAATTTTTAAAGTCTGTCCAGCATATTTCTGTTAATTGTTCATGAAGACCAGTTTACATTTTTGGAGGGACCCATTGTTGTATCATCCCTGAGAATATTATAGCTTATGAGCTGCAGAGCTGAGGATTTAAAAATTTTAATTGTTACCGTTTTTCATTTTGGTCGATGTCTGTTAGAAGGAGAGGCATTAGTAGATTGGTAATGACAGCACTTGACTTTGGAGATGGATTGCTACACTAAGGCTTTTTAATTATCACAACAGCAATACTTTAAACCATTTTTCAAATAGTAGACTATAGTGTAAGTGTTGGCATCACTGTTACACCTTCACCTTGTGATCAGTGACACTGACTTTAGAAAGATCAGTTCAGGGCTATTTTTACAGAGCTCTAAATAAATAAATACATTTTTACTAGCGCTGTCCATGGATTTAATTGTGGGTTTTCTTTTTTGAAAAGAATGGAGCTGAAATTGGTCTTAGAAGTGGCACAGCAGGATTTTGCAGCTCTTTGGCTCTGATTGCACCAATATGGCACTCCTTAGACTGCAACAATAAACCATAAAAAGGAAGCTGGCAATAAAATTTCAGACTTGCTTTGATTTTCTCTCTCCATATTTTCCTAGCATTGTTTTAGAAAGACTTAATGCTTTTGGTGGCATCATATAGTTCCAGTATTGTGATTTAAATAAGTATTTGACATGCTAATTAACTAAACAGTACACTAGAAGTGCACCATGACATATGAGTCATCTCTGAGAAATACTTAATTTTTTAACAGGATATCATTTATTTTTTTTTCCTACATGCTTTGTAAAAAATAACTGTGGTGTTAGGTGAATGGGCCTTCTTGGAAAATCAACCTATATCTTGCATTTTTTTTTTTAAGAGGGATAAGAAAAGGTACTTAAAGTCCTAAAGAACAGAAAAATTATTTTATTTATGACACAACTACTGATTCTCTTGCGTAAGATACTTTTTAGGGGGTGTTTTTGCATCTAAAAATCTATGCTCAGGATTTTGATACAAGGTATTAGAATCTAGACATTAATTTCCAAATTTAGGAGGTTTAGATATATTAAATGCAGATTATCAACTTCTGTTATTTACCTAAAACTCTTGGTGAATATGGTGTCTCTCAACTTTTGCTTTCCATAGGATTTTGAGGCATAATCTTACACTTTCTGCATATCTAAGCTGACACTGCTCTTCATTACATTTCTAAATACTTTTTGATATCTGCCTTGAAGGCTGCACGTTCAGATGGGAGTTAGAATACATGTCATGCTCCACATTCATCAAACTTTTGGGGAGAACAGCTTTTACACAGGAAATAGCTCTGCTGAATTGAGAAGCAAAAGTCCTGCATGTTTACTATATAAAAATTTTGAATGACTTGTTATTTTTTTGTTGTTGGGGTGGTTTTTTAATGTTTGTCGTTGTTGTTGTTTTCCCGTTTGATAGGAAATGACCAGATACAATCAAAGCCTTGCAATAGGTAACCTCCTGTGTGTGATTGCTGTTATGGCAATAACTGTCTTTCGTAATAATAAACTATTTCTCTCAGGGAACCTTTTGGGGATTTAAGCAATCCTGCGAGAAATTAAATGTTTCTCCTGGCTGAGGGAGGGTGCCAGGCTCAACTACTTCTCTAACAGTCTTTGGAAACTTTTAAAAAGCCTTTTCCACACTTGAACATGTGTGGAAAAACAGTTTGTGAGTTTCCCATCACAGTCACATACTTCCTGAAAGAGCCATGAAAAAGTTTATGTGTGAGCTTAAGGTCCAGGTATGAAAATTAGCACCAAGTTTTGATTGGTAATTCATCCTAGTTAACAAATCATATGTCTCTACAAAAAGATAATTTTTCTTAGGGTTTGGTAGATTAATTACTGGATATAGCATTCCATAATGTGGCTTTTACCACATTAATTCTATGAATTCATTGAAAAGGTAGGAATGCTAACTTTTCATTTCAAGCCCTCATTTTCCCCACTCATGCAAATATTTAAGTATGACTCCTTAGATCTTATGGGACAGAACACTAACTATGAGTGTAGATACATTGGTTTTAGTAGAATTAGTAATTGTTGGCATGATCTTCTTGTGTGTTTGGAAATAAACTAAAATGTCAGGCTTACAAAAGGAAGACCACATTTTTAACAATAAAGCTGTTTTCTCCATTCTGTATTGCTTCTGTTGCCCTTAAGATATTGGGGTGAAGAAATAAAGTAAATTCCATCAGCTAAAAATAACAAAGATAACAGAAACACATAAATCAAGTATAAATAATAGCAACACAAGTGAACTGAGGATTTAAAACAATGGTTTGTCTCTAACAGCAGGAGAGAATAAAAACAGAGCAATGTAACGTCCATTAATAGTTTTGAATAATTATTACTCTTGTCTAAGTCAATTTTTACATATTGGAAACTTTCCACATGCACATGCATGGCATATTTTTTGAGAATCACACCTATAACTTTGTATGTAAATTGAAGCAAATAAGAATGTATAGTTCAAGTTTTAGAGACTGTCACACTAGGCCTTAACAAAATAATTATTTGATCAATTAACAGATTGAGGTGCAAATGGTTGAATACTGGTGTTAGGCTTAATCCTAAAATGTGATTTCCAGTATTGCAGTGGTTAAAGATCGTTTAACCTTTGTTTGCTTGTTTGTTTTATTGAGGTTTACAGTAATGAAGGTGTGTCCTTCTTATTCATGTTCTGAGAAATATAGTTTAAAAACCTCATGAACATCAAAATATAAGGCTCTTTTAATGAAAAATTTTATGCTTTACAAGATTTAAAAGCTTCATATATAAAGTATTTGTAACACTGAAATCTTTAAGTTGCACTTATTGAAGCATTAATTGGCGTATACTAATCGAGTAGTTACAAATGTGTTGCTGTGACACTCAGAGCGTTTGTATGCTGGGTGGGAGTGAACCTGGGTTGTTGTGGTTTGACTTTTTTCTTTTGCCTTTTTTTTTTTTTAACTCGTTTTCCAGTGGACTGAATATATTAGTGATGAATGTGCTGTGAAACTAACTGTTTATTTCCATGCTGGAAAAGTTTCATGGCTCCAGCAATTGCTAGCCATTTTACCACACAGCATCCATCATTTTGTCAAAGTTTTAATGTTTTGTACTGAACCACCTAGGAAAGAAAGGAGGAGAAAAGAATGACAAAACAGCCCAATTCTTTTATTCAATGCCAAAAAACTGACTGAAGTTTATCCCTGTTTGCCCTTGGAACAATTAATGTGACATTTTCCTGAATGCCATACTAAATTTGATTGTCAGTTATTGAAATGTATGTTTAAATCAGCAGTGATGCAACGCTAAATGCTTTTTTCATTAATGTCATTGAATCCTTAACCCACTACCTTTGACACATAACAGAATTAGAAAGCCTTTTGGACCATTTGGCTGAAGTTGTGCCCTCACTACAGTATCTCAGTTTGCTTGGAAACATTGCTTGCCCAAATGAACTGGTCTGCAAAGAAAAGGATGAAGATGACTACCAGAGATACAGGTTAGTGTTTTCACTTGCGATGTGATAAGGCATGAAATTCTTGTTCTACTACTGGAAAAATACTAAACTAAAATGAACCCAATCAAACATCTACTCTATTCTGAAAGCATTGTAACATTCTGCAATGAAACACCTGGGAATTTGAGTAGCCCCATTTTGGTGAGATCATGCTCAGGAACCCTATTTCAAGAAATACTTCAGTGCTGTCCAGCACGTGTCTGAGTTGAGCAGGTGTGCACAGGATTTCCTGAATGTATTAGTACACCCCTACTCAAGGAATTTCCTTCTTTAAGGCCAAGATAAGGCAAGATTTGCATACACTAAGGTGACAGGTAATAAGAAAAAAAAAGAAAAAATCACTCCACTGAGATAGCCAGTTGCCTTGTCTTCTGCTCATGTTTGATATGGTGCTAAGTTGCTTCTACTGTAGTTATCAAGGCGCTATTAACACAGAAGAAATGACTCCTCCCATATTGTGCTGCTTTACTCAGGGCAGTTAGATTCTAATAAAAATACCCCAAACTATCTTTGATGTAATTTTAATGAGCTAGGTTACACAAAAGGTCGTCTGAAATTTATTATGGAGGCTTGATAAAATACTGTAAGTCCAACTGAAATGTTGCTAAAAGTTGCAATGATTATTTTTAAAAAAGAGAAATACTTGTGACTGATGATGGTTGTGAGTATAGATCCAAAAGTTTTGGAATGTCTGCTAAGTGACGTAATTTTCGGAGCTATAATCTCTGGACAGGTAAGACATTGATTATGAGGAAGAAAAAGACATTAGATGAATTTTCCTTGCTGCCATGTGATGCATTATTTCAGTTCTTGTGTGCTGGCACCTTTCACATTGGCTGCAAATGGCATTCAGGGGTAAGTTGGAGCCAAGCAGCTCTGGTCACCTTGCCTTGCAGAGCCTGAGCTTGGTTTTTATTAGTATCACCCACAGTATTTGGAGTTATATAACAAACTGATGTTATCTTCAGGTAATCCAAACTGTGCTGTACGAGTTAGCATAAAACAATACAAAGTTGAGAAGACTAAAAGCAGGTTTATGGGGAAGTGGCTTGAATTTGATGCACTCAGAATTGCTGTAGGTTAAACAGCTGTCCCGGATGTGCACACATACTTTTTAGTTAGTTTCAGATTTTTGAGAAGGATTTCTATGTTGTCAGACTTTCACCTTTTAATGATTCTACATTTGAATCTAGCTTAGCTTGTAGTATTTTGGTTTTCATGGAGTAGAGCAGCCTAAGTTTAATAAAATATTTTCCCATTGCTCTCACACTTAACTGGAAGCTCTGCCTGCTATCCAGCTTACAAGACTATAATAGTGCTGTCTCTATGTAAATTTATGTGACATGTGCTCTAGAAAATTGCTTAAAAAATGAATGATATTTCTACAGTTTACTGTTTTTCACTTTAAGTATGTTTTCTGACAATATGTCTCCTATTAATCATTTAAGCAAAAGTGGTATGTTAAAGGAGCCATTCAGAGGCAAGAACCCATGGTTCATTTAGTGCTCTCTGAAAAAATTCCTTATTGATTGACATCCTCTGTGGTTATGTGATGTAATATTTATAATATGTCACAGAGCCATACATCAAAACAAGCATGTCCCTTGTTTCATTTCAATGCAAAAATGTTGATTTCAGAGAGGTCAAGGTGGTTTTAGGTCACATAGTGGCAAACCACTATGTCAAAGTGTGAAGGGATCCTATTTATATATCTGCTGGAAACTGCAGCATTGCTTCAATTTTCTTTCCTCTCAATTTTTCAAAACCCTGGGTGTTTTTTTCCATATAAACTAGGTTAATTGAAGCACTTTTAAGAAAGAAGAATGGGTTCCTAATTAGTTGAATGATTTATGGTTCTGCTGCTATAATGAAAGCTTCCTGATCCTTTTCCGTTATTATTTGTTGCATTGTATGAAATGTATTTGCTGGACAGCATTAGATTCAAACCCAGAACCATGGATCAATCAATCGAGCTATCTGCCTATCTTTAGGGGAACATATATTGCTACATGATGGGACTGATTAAAATTACTCCTCTAATTGTACTCTGAGTATCTAATTCAGAGTTTTGAATACACATTCTGAAGCATCTTGAACACAACTTTTGTCTTCCAGTTTCAGCATTTTTTAATGGTTTGAAATAACATTTTTTCCTAAGGTTTTTTTTTGGAGAAATTTATCAGAAAGCATCAAACGATTACATTTATGTGAACTTGAATTATGTAAAAACTTGAATTATGTAAACATTGTGCTTCACCATAACTTCAGCTGGTTTTGTTTTGTTCTGAGTGGGAACTTCTTTTTGTAAATTTTTGCAGTAACCATTGGAACCACAGCTTCATTTTTCATTGGCCTTTAATTTCGGTCCTACTGAGTTCAATTAGAGTTCAGGCTATTTAATTCCTCAACCAGAAAGAGAAAGGTGCTAGAAATCATAGCTTTACTTAATCTTCTCATTCCAACAAACTGAAAAGATCGGTAAACCCCCCAAAATCTTAATGTTAAAAAATGTGGAAAATAATTTTTTTAAAAATTCAAGGTCTAGTGATTCACAGTGATCTTGGAGGTTAAAAGTAATATTACATATTTTAAAAACAATTAGATTTTATAAAACATAATTGGAAAATATAGAAAGACATGCTTTTGTCAAGAAATGGTTATCTGGTTCTTCAGGTGATCCATTGGTATACCATTTCTATAATTTCATTACTAGAGTTCTTTCCTACTCTTTCAGTAAAAGTACATTTTATACTGAAACATCACTGTGATTTTTTTTCTCAAAGTAGTTAATTTTTTGTCTAAAAACCACAGTAACGTTTGAATGGGATTTTTTTTTTAGGGAAGAAGAAAAGCACTTTTTTTTTGCCATCCCTGTTGTTCCTTCTTACATTTCAAATGTGTAGGAGAACAAATTGACGAAAAAATTTCTGTGTTATTGGAATTTTTGCTTGGACAGAAAAAGAAAATGGGAAGTTCCCTTCTGTGATATTTTTATAAGCAAACTTGTTTGGTTCATTTTAAAAACATGAGTTTTTTCCATCATTGTAAAAGGGCTTTAGCTTCTTACTATTAAAAAAAAATTTTTTTTAAGTTCTTTTTTTTTAAGCTTTCTGTATTTGGGTGTTAATATTTTGTAAAGTGATGAGGGCAAGCAGAATATCTAATATGTAATGGTGATAGGAAAATTTAAAAGCTTTTGGCTCTGCTAGGAAGCAAGAAACGCAGAAAAGTAGCTTGCAAAACAGTGTCCTCTAAAATAACCCCGTCTACAATCTCTGCTTTGAAGATTTCGTGAAAACAAAGGTCATGACCCAGAGATCAAAGTAACAGAAGTCAACACAGTAATTGCTGGTTGCTTCTGTTGTACTCACAGTTGGTCAGTCCTGTGGGTGTATTGTTTGCAATGAAAACTTCAAACGTGGTGTTACTGAACTGTGAAAAATCATCTGGGTCACAATGTATTACAAAGCATTTGTGAATGCTGCAGGTGACCTCACCTATTTTCATTAAAGTGATACATTATGAAGAATTCATGCCATGTGTGAAGTTTTCTGTGCTTGTGCATTCTTCATTGCTCCTTATTGACATTTCCTGGAATGATGCATTCATTAAATGCTGTTGACATGGAAACAAGGGCAAGTGGAAACAAATGCCTGAGTTTATTTTAATTTAGCTTAAAAGTACATGTGCTAGATATGCTATCTTTGGCTGGGGGAGCAAATGATGATAACCTTATGAAGGCCTCTTAAGATATAACAGCAAGAAAGGAAGTGCATGCATTTGGTATGGATTAACTTTTCAAGCTAAATCAGCTATTCCCATCCCACAGTTCTGATTGTGAGAAAGGATGGGTCTTAGAGCATTTTTAATGTTCTTGCAGTTTTCTTTTGTTTTATTGTAGTTTTGTTTTATTTATTTATTTTTAAATTGCTACAGAATTTGCTTATTTATTTTAATAGTCTTGTTATTGAATTGGAATGATGATATAAATATATATATATTCAAGAAGCAGTAGGAGACTAGAAGTCCTCACTCAATAATGAAAATAATGCTAATATACATGAGTACCAGTGAACTTGCTGTTGAGGCTCTCTTTTAGCCAGAGGGGTTGAAGTCTGTGGTACTTCTGTATATGTTCTTTTAGTACTTAATTAGATGATTAAGGTATTCCCTTACATCTGTATAATCTATGAATCTGTGCTACTTCAGTGTTTGAGTGAAGCCTTGTCATTTCACTAATACCTGGAAGGAAAAGCCTGTACTTGAAAGACATCAAAGGCCATGCAAGGTCCATCTGAGACTAGCTGCTGTAAGGGTTCATGAGCCAGAACAATTACGATGTTTTTGTTCAGCCAAATAAATTGAAGTTTCAATAAATTGAAATTTGTCTGTACTAACACAGTAACTCAAGGCAGAACTATAATTATTGTTACACATATAGAGAAAGATTTTTTAAATTCCTAGGGTTGTTTGCTATATTGAAGAAGAGCAGAGGGTGTTAAAATATTAGGAGGTGGTGTGGATTTCTGTGTGACTTGCAAGCCCCTCAAAATTACGGGGTCATCACCAAGCAGTACCAAGGCAGCTCAGAGTCTTACATGGTTTTCTAACATACTTCATGCCAACATCCTGCCCTCTCTTCTGGAAGATGCTGGTTCAAGTTTATGACCTGTCTTCCTGATCTGTGTATCAAATGTTTTTGTTGCAGAGGAAATTCTGTAGCCAGCTATATGCTGTTTGATGGGAGTAGAATGGTAAATTTTTTTGGGGTGCAGAAGAAACAATCATAGAAGGTAATCTAGTTCACTGTCATAAACATGTTTGTTCAATTCTTCTGATTTTTTTTTTTCTTTCCCCATTTAAATGCTGATGTAACTTAGCCAGCTTCAGGTTATTTATTTTTTTCTAGTTTACAATAATGTAACTGGAAGCATAATCAGCCCTTCAAAGTTTGAAATAGGCATATTATTTTTATGTTCTATTATTGTTAAGGAAAGGAAATAAAATAACACAGAAAATAGAAAAATGAAAGTAAACACTTCCAGAAACAAAGAGCATGTTGCAGGTATGATACAGGTAGACCTGGATACTTCTTCATTCTTGTGGGCAAATATTTCTCAATTTTTTCACAGCAGATAATTTTTTTGTTTTAAACTTAAATATTGATGCATATAGTGCAGTTTTATATTCCAGTTTTTGTTAATAACAGTGCAAATGGGAATACTATACAGAATCTAGTTCTTACAATAGTCTTTCATTAAATGTTCAGTGAAAGAGTTTGCAAATGTCTCTCTTTTCCAATATCCTGGCAGGTCTGTATAAAAAGTCTTAAAATGATGCTTAGTGCATGCAGCACACACAAAATTGGTAAATGAATTGTTAATGTCTATTGTCATTTTTACTTAACTAAAATGGAAATAACATGAAATTTCATATTCTCTGGC
Source organism: Aphelocoma coerulescens (assembly GCF_041296385.1). NCBI lineage: Eukaryota > Metazoa > Chordata > Aves > Passeriformes > Corvidae > Aphelocoma > Aphelocoma coerulescens. The sequence continues at coordinate 14,476,363 of NC_091020.1, read as the reverse complement.
CTTTTTCCTTATCTGAGTGTTCTTGTCCTGAATACCTGTTATGAGCTTACTTTCATGGGACTCTTGGTGCTGGAAATCAAGGTAGAGGAGATGATTCTGAACAAAAGAAGGTGCAACTTTACTTAAATAAATAATTTCTTTAATCCACTTTGAATTAGAAGATCAGTTTACAGGCAATGATAAGTGGATCTGTAAGCACCTTCCTGGTGTGTCTAATTTTTACTTTTCTGTCATTGAAGCTCACCTTTATCTTCATCACTGAAGATAATCTTTTTTCACACCACAACAAAGATGTTAAAACCCAGTAACAGCAGTCTCAGAACACACGGAGCAGTGCTAAGTTTTAAAATTATTAAGAAAAAAAAAAAGGCAGGGGGGGTAGGGAGACCCTGCCCCCCAACTTCTAACCTAAATAAACCTTTCTAAAGTAAATGTAGAATCTAGATGGATCTTTCTTCATTAAACAGCATTCTTTTAACTAGTGATTTTACAAGTCTAAACCAGGTGGAATGTGTCATGCAATTTATGGGTCCCAGTACCTGCCATAAAGTATTTTATGATGGCTGTGTTCTGTGTTATTAGTAGCTGTCTTTTTCTGCAGCCATTGGTGTTTGATAATACTCTTAAAACACCCAAAATTACTTACCTGCAAGCAACATTCCGTAGTCCCTGTTGACAGTTTGAATAAGTTTAGTGCCCTTTTGTTGTGCTTTACCTTCAAAACAAACTGATTGAACCATCAATAGCTCCTGAAAGCTGACAGAGGCATGTCATCTGGTGTAACCCTCTGATAGTAGGTTATCTGTGGGAGTTAACCTCCCTGCATTGTTAACCGAAATGTTTTATGTACTATGCAACTTTAGGATACTGCTGTGATAACCTTAGTAACTAAGTCATACATCACAGTAAAGAGATTTTGTGCAACAAATAACCCTGGATTAAATTTACAAGGGTTGAATTGATATTGCAGAGTGTTCATTCCCAGGCTTTGGTAATCCTTTCCTGTATTTTTTTATGGCAAACTTGTGTTACATTTAGATTGAAGCTGTATCTTCATATTTCTAGCTAAAATATATCCAGGAAGCTTGCTGTTTTTCTTCAGCCATTTAATAAGAATGTATTGTATTATTTTCAAATAATATAGATACTTTTTAGCCCACATTTAGTAAAAAGAATATGAGTAAATGAGATTGTATTTTAAATCACCTTTTAAAATAATTAATCACAGATATACCTTTCTTCTATCAGTGGGATAACCTTTATGGTACTTACTTTTTAGTATTTGCTCTGCTTTAAGGTCTGCAAGTTTGAAAAAAGAACCAACCCCAGACCTGTAACTTGTGGAGCAGTTTGCTGTTTAATTTGAGTGGGTAGGGTCTTTCAGTTTTGTTTCTGGAATTGACAAGTACTAGTGCTAATTCTGGTTTTTGAAATGCAGTCAGGATGGCTTAAAAATACAAAAATACATTTGTATCAAGGAATGCTATTATAATTTTAAGCTCTTTTGAAATGATTGAGAGACTGACATTAGGGCTGTGATCCAAAGTCAGCATAGATGACAGTGCTGTCTTATTCTGTTGTCATTTTTGTTGCAGCCTGCTTTTCAACGGCATATTTCATTCCATCATTAAACATTTGCTGATTTTCTAATACCGATGTTTTCTTCACCTGAATATTCATCTTTTCTCACCCTACACTTAGTGGGTGTCTTTACTCATTTTTAGCTTCACTCTTCTTCATTCTTGACATATTGTTTCCTTCTGTACATGTCTTCATTTGAAAGAATCTGTTGTCATCTGAGCTTTTCTGCCAGTAATGCAAGATGGATAGCTTCTCCTCCAGTGAAAGATAAGGGCCAGCAAAATGCCAGGGAGGACTGGAAGGGCAGCCAGGAAAGCTGGAATGAGTCTGAGAATGTGTCTGTCTCATAGGTCTGTAGCTGTTGTTTAAAAAAATGATCTTAGGAGATGTTCTGTTTTGTGAAGTGACTTTCTTTCTTCAACTAATATAATTGAGAGCCATAGATTGAGGATTCAGGTTTAAATTGTCTGAGCATTTCAGAACTAAGTATTTTCAGTTCAGTCGTTAACAATTTATGAAGGTGTTGCTTCAGAGGAGTGGTGCACTTGACAGAAAGGTTTATTTGCACCATTGAATTTTGCTTGGTTTTAGAAGGGGGAGCATCAGTCTTTTTTCACATGTTTATCTGGTTTTGAAAACAGTATCATAAGATAAACTTTTACCTTTTAAACCAGTTTTGTGTGTTGTTCTTTTTCAAAACATTATGCAGAGTTTGCTACTTCTTTGATTTTTTCCTCTCAGTGCCAGAAGGGATTGGTGTGGTGAGGAGCTCTCTGACTGGCTGGGGGGTTAGGCAAAGAAGCTAGGCTGGGGAACGTTATTGTCACCTTTCTACCCCCTGCCAGGAACAGTCTGATATTGCCCTCACTTTGCAGTGTCTGCAGTGTCTGCTTCACATTTGGTTGACTAAATGCAAATGATGTGTACTTGAGGTGATTAGATATTTGGATTTGCTGTGATTGTGCCTTCCTTTGGTTTTGATCTGCTATGTTCTCTCCCTCCACAAGTGAGGAGCCAATAATATTTTTCTGAGGCTAGAAAGCTGCTGTCCTTTGAGTAAAAATGATAAATAGTATATAATACTGATGAATCCTCACAAGAACTTGGAATTCTTAAAATATATTTCCCATAAATAGTCTCTCCCTGTGTGCTTCTGCACTTAATCCTGAGCTGAGATCTGTATGCCATAAAGACACCTTGTCTCTCTGGCAGGGTCAAATTGGGATTCTCCTTCCAAATGCTGATGATTATGTTTTTAGGAAAATAAAAAATTTGAAGAAGTGTTGGCAAATGATAAGAATTCTTGCAGAGAAGTTAGTTGGCAATTTCCCATATCTCAGGTTGGTTTTCTCCTGCAGTGTGGGTTGGAGTCTTTGGTATCGCTCAAAGCTCCTTTTCCCAAACAGGCAATGCAAAACAATTTCCAAGTTACTCTGTTTCTTGATATGCTTTATACCTCACTAATATACAAAGAGAACATCCATGTCCAGGTGATAATTGTGTTTGATCCACGCAGTATTAAATGGTTTTGGGCAGTTTACAACAAGCTTCATTTGAGAGAATAAAGTTAAGTATTCTAACCTTGTACATAAGCTGCATTGCATGGAAAAGGTGAATAGAGGAAGCAAAGGCTGTTGTTATTTATGGCTGTTATTTATTTAGTCATTTAGTCTGTGAATATGTCTTTGTTCATTACTGGATTTTAACTGTGTGCATTTTGATATCTGTCAGATATTTTGTCCTGCACAAATTGACAAACCTGAAATTTCTCGATACTCGGAAAGTAACCGCGAGGGAGAGAGAGGAAGCCTTGATAAGAGGTGCCTTCATGAAAGTGGTTAAGCCCAAGGATGCTAAGGTAGGAGAGTAAATGAAAGTAATGAAAATAATATGATTCATTAACACTATTATTAAATAACTTCAAGAGCCTGGCTGCATCTTTTGCTAAGGTAAAAACTAACAGGTGAAACTTTTCAAATGAAAGGACTGATAAATGTGGTCAGATGGGGGGACAAAGGCCTTAGTAATTTTTGTGTGTTTTAATACACACATTTGTAGGTACATGTCTAATGGGCTGTGGCCATGTTACCAAATTTCTAGTTTCAATCTCTATTTCACACAGCAAAGTAACTAATACGTGTCACTGAGCTTAAAAGGATATTTTTACCCTGTGCCAAGGAAGTGTAACAACTGTGTGATATAGTTTTGTGAAAGAATGTGATTTTTTTCTGGCAAGTTGTCCCCTGCCTTGTATGTTAAATATCTACCGCAGAGCTCACACCTGGGGTGTTTATTGGCTTTTAGTGGACCAGTTGATTCTAATTTTGTAATGTTATTTAATGTGGTGTCCTTCTAATAAGCATTGACAACATCAGAGAGACAGTTTCAGTAATCTGAGCATTTAATACAGCTTCCATCAAGTCTGGGCATCCTGCTGAAGCAATCACAATGCGAATGTGAATTCTCCACTTTGCCTTCTTTTTCCATTGTTGATCAATACGTGATAACAGCAATCTGAGGGTGCTTTAGTACTGCAGATCTTTCTTAGAACTCCACTCAAGTTTTCAGTGTACTTGCTTTCTGTTTGCTGGTTTTTTCTCTAAAGTATACCATCAATAATTTATTGCAGATTTCCAATAATGCTGAATAATAATGTAGTGGTATGGAAATGCACTGTTTGGTAGCATAACAGTGTTGCTGGATAAATGCATTATCATGAGTACAATTGCAGTGCATTGCAAATTAATTCAGACTGATTAATTTATAACTACTAAAATGTTAACAGTTCTGATACAAACATTGCTTTGATATGTTGTTTACCACTGCCTTTAGCTATTTCAGCTTTATATATGTAATAAATGAATTAATTTATTTTTAAGTGGTGGTGGAGATCTTTTTCACAGCAAACCGTCTTTGAATCTGGCCAAATGCAACAGCTGAATTGTGTTAGGCATAGCATACACATGCCATCTTTTACAATTCTATCTAATCAGATTTTGGATCTGATGAAGTTTTTTTTAAATTTGTCCAACAGATCTTTTGTTTAAGAGTCTATTTTGTGAATTGCATCCAACTTAATAGTGTAAGAGAAAAAATAGTGTCTCTCAAATTTGAAGTTACTTTTCTGGATTAAACCTCTTTCTAAGTTAATAGCTAAGGGTAAATTACTTAACAAATTTATGGATAACATCTTTATATTTTATATCTACAATTGAACCTCTTGTATAGTTTTGAATTATTTACCCACTAAGTCTTATGATAAACCATACATTTATTTCAGAAAATTTGCAGAAGGCTCCAATTTACTGTTGTTACTGCCATGCTAAAGAGGTTTTTTTTTTCTTTATAAGTGGTTCAGTACAAATTACTGATGGTAAAATCATTGTAAATGATTTTCATGGCATGAATTAATGCTTCTTAAGGTGCTACAAAATTACCCTCATCATACCATATTATATACGAATCACAGAAGTGGCTAATTTAAAATAAATCTTAAATTTGATGCAGGTATTATAAAGCGCTGCAAATTGTTTTGAATTTGTGCTTATTTTCTAGGATATTCATGGTTATAGTACACATGCATGCAAACTCTTTCTATGTCTGAAAAGACTCACAGAATTTTCTCTGCATATATGCTTTGAGATGCAGCTAAGTATGGATATAGCTATTGACAGCTCTACTCAAAGACCACAGCCAGCAGCATTCCTCCATATATCACAAAGTTGATGTGCACAGTAACTGCACTTTCAAATTCTGGCATGTGTTATACATTGCATACACAATGGGTTTTTACTCTTTAGCCTTCACATTTCCTGGATCTTGTGTTCTCTGTTCATCAGTTCCACTCCCACATAGCTGTCAATATTTTTGACCAGCTTCAGCCAGATTCAACAGAGAGGTAGTGGTAATATATTTTAAGCTTTCTGAAACTAATTAGAGATTACACCTTGATCCAAACTCACAGGAAGATTGCAGCATTTCCAGTATTCATCATCCGAAAAACTCCATAGTAAGTTGACCTGGTGATGTATAAGACATTGATGATAATGCAATTCCCAATTTTTTTGGGAATTTGGGTTTTTTTGCCTTTCACCTAAGGTGGGAGCCACTGTGTCAGCCTATGCTTACCGGGAAAGGAGATGCAGTGATTAGTATTTATGTTGGTGGATGCCACATGAAAATCTTCTGCCAGATGTAGTAACAACAGTGGGCCTATCAGACCTGCTTTTTCAGGAAAAAAACCTCTAAAAACAACAAACCAACAAAAAATCCTAACTTCTGCTGTGGCTTTATTTCCCCCCATTATGATAAGCAGGAGATGGTATGGCTTATTCAGCATAAAAGGCAGACTGATGATCTAAAGAGGCTGTGATGTGGGGAGTTGTTTTCATTTTAGTCTTGACATGAAATACTTGGGAGAGCAAAATACCCCACCAAGAAAAAATACACAAAATGAGAATAAAAGCAAGAAATTTCCATCTGACTAGCTTGTGTTTACTCAAATGTGAAACTATCTAGCAATCACTAGTCATCGCTAAGTCATAAATATTTTATTTTGTATAAATTTTTTTTTACTTTCACTTTTCCCTATTTTTTTAAACAGAACACTACACTTTCTTGTGCTTTGCTTCATTTCATCCTTTGTTGAAAATGCATCTGTTTGTGATATGACTGTCTTATGGAAAGACACAATCATTTATTAGAAAACAGTTTAATGTCACAATGCAGTATTCCTTCTCACTATGTAAGTGACCTAAACTTCATTATTCTGTTATGTTTATGTTTTCTTTTGTCAAAATATTGAACATTGTATCATGCCTGCTTTTAATAAAGATTGGGTAAGTCTGGCTGGATAAGAGGCATTGAGCCAGATGAGGAAGCCTTGTTTAATGACCAGACCATGACCTCATTTCACTGGCATAAGTGTAGATCAAAGTGGAAGATGCCTGTCCAGTGTGAAGTGTGTTTCTGGGCATGACAGCATTTCACATCAGAAAGACAGCTCAAGAATACGACAGTCAAAATTGCTTAATTATGTCCCGGCTTTGTAATTATTCATCTGTGCTTTTACAAAGAGTACAGTTGTCATTTCTTGACATAATTATTTAAAACTGTACCCCTCTTTGGTTTAGAGGCATATGAATTGTGCTTCCAACTGTTTCATTTTTCAAACTTAGAGATGCAAAGCAGAATGTGATTTGAGAAAATATTTTAAGACTACGCATTTTTACGTTGCATATGATATAAATAAAAAAAATGAAATTACGGTGTATCAAAGTACATAATTTCATATTTTAAAGGTCTGTATTCATGATCATTTATTCTAGATGATAAAATGTGGATGTATCCATTAAAGTGTGTGGCTATGAATAGATACACACTGTCATAAGTCTCTTTAAATATAAATTTAATTACTTAATACTGGGTCAGCCTGCTTGCTTTTATAAAATACATATATTTCCCAGTATTTCTCAACCCCTCTTCCCAACAAATATTTTTTTTACTTACTGCATTTCTAAGGTTAACACTTTCATCTGTTTAATTTATGGTGGTGAAAGAAAGCAGAAGCCATTTGGTCACTAGTAACAGTTTTGCAGCTTGTAGGGCCAAATCATTGGCAGGTTTCCTTAGATATACTTCCATGTAACAAACTTAATATTATATGGAGTTATTCTGCTTCCTTGCAGCTTTACCAAAAGCATCTTGTCCACTGGCTGTAAGGGAACTCTTAACAAAAGAAGGCAGTATAGGTGTTTTGAATTTTTCAGTATTTTTCCACTCTCAGATGCATTGTTTTCATCACAAGTTATAATTATGAAACCTGACATTGCAGTTGTTCTCTAAGGAACTAAGATGGAGACACTGAAGCAGAAAGGCAAGTCAAATATCTGCATTCCATGTAATAAATGTCTGTGATTCATGCCCACACTGTTACTTGAAGGGTAGGAGGAGATTATTTTATTATGATAGGAAAAGTAAATATGTAGGCAGTACCATTTAAGAAAAAAGGTGAGATAAAATCTACAGTGTTGCTTTCAGATCATTGGCAGTATTCTTGTGTTAAGCTCATAGGAAAAACTCATTATCAAAGTGACCAATGATGATATATGCTTCTATTAAAATCAGATGAGGCATAAGGAATGATTTGAGTAATTTTTGTCCCTAACTATTTAACAAGAATCATACTTTTCTTGAACAGATATATTCTACCTGCTTCCATGAATATAGGCAAAACATTTTTGCCAATGTATCTCATGGATCTTTTTACTGCCTCCCTAAATTATAAAAATGAGGCTGGTTTTTAAAAAGGAAATGAAAGGAGGCAGATAAAACTTTGGAGAACATCTGCATTGCTCACAATTTTTTTCTTTTTACCATTGCCATAGTGTAGAGATCTTGGTTTATGAATTTAGAGCATTTGAAGAACATGCAGAGTAAAGGGCTTCTAAAGTGTAAAGAATCATTGTGTCAGTGAACTGCTAGCTCATGAGATACCTCTTTGAGAGAGCTTTCCCATAACAGGGATTCTTATTGTCAGATGTCAAAATTTCACATACCAAAACAGAACAAGGACACAAATTTAAGACTGCAGCCTAGACTGCGATGCAGTAAATAATATTTACTTCAAGAACATTGTAGCAGTCATGCAGTCATCCATTTTGCTCTTTGGAAAGTTTAAGTATTTTAAGCAGAAGTCCATAACATGTTTGGTTCATAACCTACTGTAATTCCTGCTGTCAAGAGGGAAGAATAGACACGTGTGGGTCATAGGTGTATTAGGGTAGGGAGAACGAGTCTTCTTCAATGTTGGTTCTTATGTTGATATTTCTTAAAAAACATTCTCATATCTTCTTTGGGTATTATGTGGACTTCATTTCACTATCTTAATTACTATTAAATATGCAGAATAAAAAAGATGATGTCCCTTTCCTAAAATTATTCCCTTAAAAAAAGGTACATGATTGTTATGAAGCCCTATGTCATTTTAGCCATTAATGATCCCAATGCATTTTTCAGATAGGAAGGGGTGTTATTCCTGGAGCTCTGGCCTCAATCCAGTTCAGGTGATTACATTCTGCCTCTATGGATTTCTCTACAGTCTCAATTTACTAAGGCATTCTTCTCCACCTTCTGCCCTAAACTGTTCTGTAATGTTGCAGTGTGCTAGTTAACCAGCTGCTACTTTGCACCTGAAAAGTGTGTGTCTTTCAGTAGTAGTGAGCAAATCGATCCCTTGGTAAGACTTAATATTTGTAAAGCACTTGGAAATCCTCTGATGAATGGCAATAGGCACAGTATATTATTGATGCCTCCATTTAATTGAAGAAACTATTGTGACAATTTATTTATTCTTTTTTTTTGGTGTTTTTTTTTTTTTTTTTAATTTTCATTTGTGGGTTCAGATATAAGGAAACTTCAATTATTAGATGCTGTAAGTGTATGGTCTGGCTTTTGTAATGTAACTCAGTCTATTTAATAAAATGCCATTCAGCAGAATGTAACAGCATGGTATCAGACAGTAGAATCACAATTGTCTTAGATTCTTAATGGATCATTATGGCTAGAGTTTTCTTTTATATGGATTTTTTTTTGTTTGTTTCTTCTTTTGGAAATGAAAACACTGCTGGAGTACAAGAAAAACTAATGGAAAGTATCTCATTATCAGATGACACCAGTGTTAAGCACAGGAGTTGTTCATATGTTGAATTTTGTAAAAAAAGAAAAATGTATTTAATATGGCGTTGCAAAACTCTTTGCTAGCTTATGGCTATTCTTATATTCCTATAGGTGATTCTTTTTTTTTCCTGGACCTTAAGACACAATATGTCTAATGCACTCTCAGTAATTTTGGTGAGTTATTTGCATTGAAATAGTAGTAGACTTAAGTTAGAATATATGTTAAATTTTAGCACAGAAACAAAGGTCCAATTATAATTATTTTTTTATTCTGCAATCTGTTTGTCACAGCAATATTTCTGAGAGAGAAAATCAGTGGCAAACTATCACTACCATAGGATCTACCTGGAATTTTGTACATGTGATGCACCTGTTTTAAAAGTTGGAAAGAACTATCATGGCTGATTTTACATTTATTGCTTGTTTTGACTGTGGTTGGATGTCACAGTTTTCACAGCAGGCTCTGCAGTGTATTTGTGTGCTGTGTTAAGGCCTGGCTTCACTGTTTCACTGCCCCATGAAAAGTTCCCCAGCTGTTAGAGATAAGTGTGGGCAGAAGGGCCACTGCCAGTGAAGACAAAGATGATTCGTTGTTGTGATCTTCTCAGGAGTGTATCTTGCAGCAAGAAACAACTGAAGAACCACGACTTCATCACATGAAATGTGATGCAAGCACATCATAGAACATCTTATTGTGAAGTGAATGCTAGGGTTTTCGTTTTTCTGGTGTTGCTATTGTCAGAGGGATGGCATGAGAGGACAGGAACAAAAGGAAAGGTAAAACAAATGCGCTAATATTTCTAATCACTTTGGAAACAGTGCAAATGCCTAAAAATAGCAACCTAGTGCCATTTTAGATACTCTAAAGTATACAGCAGGCCCCTGTAGGGATGGCAGATAAATATCTTACATAGGAGATGTAAGTTTTTCTGAAGCCACCATGGGAGACCAGGCACAGGTACTGTAGAGTGGCTAAAACAGCAGTAGAAGCTTGTGTTTAAGCAGCTGGATCCTGCCTTTCCTGTTGTGGTAAAAAAGAGATTGTGTGCTTGAAATATTGGCAGGTCAAGAACACCAGAGCATTATAAAAAATAATCCTTCCCTTCACTAATATCAGCCACAGTGTGGTCCAAGAGTCAGATAGGGCTGTGATGAGGTCATCTCCTAAAAGCTCAAGCATATCAGTCATTCTCTCTTCATTAATGGCTAAGAACATGACCAATTTAAAGCTGGTTTATGAGTTATTTCGGGAAAAAAAATATTAATAATTTGTTTTCAGAGAAGGCCTAATATTTCTGCCCTTGTCTCCACCCTTACCAGAAATGCATAGGCCAAAGGGATATTTTGTAAGGAATCCTGAACTTTTTTGCTTATGAGTTTCTAAAACCGCTCCCTTTGTCAAAGAAAAAGGATTCAGCACAGTTTTACCTGCTCCCTTAAAATGGTATTGGAGTCACAGATCCTGGTTCCAGTTCCTGAATGTTAACTAAAGCTGATGCTAATGTTTTCTAATTGTGTCCATCTTGCAGACAATGGGTCTGGCATAAAATCTTTAAGATTTGGTGATTTGGATCTGTGTTTCAGGGGAAAATCAGGGGTTTGTTGTGTGGATAAAAACCTAAATAATATTTGTGACTGAGGACTGGTGTTATGTGTGAAGGAATTAGTGAGATTATAAAACTTTTGCAGTTAACTGTTGCCCTAATTCATCTTATTCATCCAAGAAAAATGTTCATAGGAAAACAAATTTTAATTAATTCTGTAATTAGAAATGTCTCTAAAAATAAATAAGAAAAATGTCAGTCATGTTTCAAAAATGGTATTGCTTTAAATCCTGTTTTTGTGAATGATCTGTTTCAGAGGTAGGTTTTCTTGAGACTTTAGCAGACAGGGTATCTGTCCTTAAGTGATATGCATTTAATTTTTAAATGTATATAAGGTATGCTTCAGTTGTAATGTATTAAATGTCTTTGCATCAAGGAACCTAGTAAAGGCATGTGCATTGTCCCAAAGATGATTCATTTCTCTTTCAACCTTGGTGGGGTTTGAAAACCTTAGGCATTCTTTCTTGTAAAAGAACCTGTGGGTATTTGCTTAATGATTAAATTACTGTTGCCTTTGTGTTGCTAACTTATGAGCTCGAAGCAGGAGAATAAGTTTTCCGGTATGTCAGTATAGCAAACTATGCTATGTATCTTATTCTGGTAAATTTCATTAGGAAATGTATCATTTGGGTTTAAATAAGAGGTAAATTCAGAACTGGGGAATTAAGACTTTTTTTCTTCACACATTATAAGACTAAACATACAACTTTGTTCATGTAACAGTTACAAACAGTTCACTGTGTAGGCCAAATGCTCTCTAATGCAGTAAAATTAAGAAATAATATGCTTTGAAAGTGATTTATGAGTGTGGTTAAACTGCCAGATTTACAAAGAAATAGTTCAGATCTTGGGAAGCCTCAGGAGTCACGTCAAAAATGAATTTGACCATGATTTAAACTGCTACTTTTCTTACATGACATTTAATATGTGTACTTTGGAGGCCCATATGTCTTTAATAAAATAGCATTAAGTTTTAAATATGATATGAATGCAGTCAGTTTCTAAATTCATAACCTTTTCCACAACTCCAAAATGCTAACCAATAAGGGAGTCATACATGCAATAAAACATAAACCTTAGAAAATAGTTTTTTATTAGGACAGTTAGACATTTGGCAGCTGAGTTGTAATATAATAAATACATGCAGCCAGTGTGGGTTTATCAGTCTTTGTTTACACTGTAAGCAACTGGGACCAGACAACTAATTATAACTGAGGACCAAAGGTGATCATAAGTATATTTTGTCCAGTGAATCTGTGCTTGCTAGGCGAATCTTATAAGTAAAGAAAAGTAAGAAAAGTAATTTATTAAAAAGAAACACTGCAGTATGCTTCCTAGTTGAGTTTGTCAGAGAATATAATGTTTATTAGAGAGTCATATACTTTGAGACTGTTCTGAAGTACTAAGTGCTTCAAAAATCATGAAAGTATAGACATTAAAAACCATACACAATTTACAAAGGATTTCAATATTCAGCAAATGGTGGCCAAAAGAGATAAGTGTTTCATGAAAACAGCAAAATAGGAGTCCTGTCTATGCTGAAGTTAATAAAAGAATGCTATCATATTTTAAGGGGTATTTTTTTTGCAATTTGAAGTGTTTTACTAAGTTTGTTAAAATAATGTATTTAACATTACTTTCTGAAACAGAATCTAGCCCACAGTAAAACCAGCTTTCTAGGTAGCTTGAGCTTTTACTCAGAACAGCAAATTTTGGTTTGCTTGTTGAGTTCCTCTGTTTATTCAACATGTGCAGAACAATACTCCAAGCCTGTTCACATTTTCTAGGTAGTCTGACTTTCTAAAGAAAGCTATTGAAATGGTGTGGGAGTTGTGAAATGACAGATTTTCTGTGTAGTCAAAAGTGTGTGGGGAGGTGGGGCATAAAAACTTGATTGTGGTATACTTTTTCCTTCAAAATGCTTCAGTGATTCGATTTCTGGTTAGTGTGTGGCTTTAGAAAAATGAGAAAAATGAAATTAAAAAAGTCTGCTTTGAGATGTATTGCAAAGTATATATTCAAATGCTAATCTCTATTCCTCCAGAATTATGGGTTCCCTAGAGCATCCAGAAAATTATTAGCAGCATGTAATCCAGCTCAGTTTGAATGCATCTTTACTCTGTTAGCCAAATCTTTACATAATACAAATCATTCTACCTATAAAAGCACAAATATGTTATTGTTCTCAACAGGCAATTTAATGCAGCTATAGGGAGGAGAATAAGAGAAAAGAAGATTACAAGCTAGCTGATCATGCTTTTATTTCTCTTAAATCTCCCAGCATTTCTCCGTGGTTGTACTTGTTTAAATATTGTACACAGCTGTGCTGTCTGTATGATTTGGAAAGCAAATCAGCCTAAATATGAAGTTTCAATGGGTGTAGTTTTTAGGGGATTTGATACATTTATCACAAATATACATTTTACTCCAGAAGCAGTGCTGAACCTGTAATCTTTTGTCTTTTTTCTTATAATTCTTTTGAAGACTCCAGTTTTGCTGTAGAGAGCTCAGTTATATTTGCCACCCAGTTGTGCAGATTTAGCTGTAGAATAGCTATTAAAGTTAATTTTTGGAGGGTTTTATCAAAAGGACTATTAGTGTGAATACACACAGGAAGCATACGAACAAGGAAGAAACCCATTTTATTGAAATAATACACAGCTATCTCCAGTCATGCTGTGGAGTCAGGATCCTGCTCCAGTGGAATTACGCAAATGGGACAAAGTTTAGCTGTCACAATTCTTGTAAGCAAGAAGGCAGATCCACTCTGGCATATGTGTGTGAATTGTTGACTTTTATTGTTACATTCTGCTGTATTATGCCTTGCAGTGTTTTGCCACCAGACTCTAGCTTGTGACTCTCACTGTAAATTTTTGCATCTATATGATAATAATTCTTTTCCTCTTCTGTGTTGCTTTCCTTATTTTCCACTAAGCATTTGTCCTTATGTTATACATCTACTACCTGATCACCAGTGATTGGAAATTTATTTATTAGCTCATATCTAAACACTGTAAAATGTTTAGATATGAGTAAGCAATTGGCCTATTATTATTATTATTAATTGCACACAGACAATGTGAAATAAATGTAGGTTTTAAAGGGAAAGGTGAAGGCACTAACACAAGAGAAATCTGTCTAGCAAAAAGAATGGAGTAGGAGAGGCAGTGAATGTTCCTATTCTACCTGTTTTCATCAAGCCCATCAAGCATGAACTGGAAGAAACTGTACATAATTCAGCAGAAAAAAAATATAATTTCTGAGTTAGAAATAGGGTGTCACCTGCATGTTTTGCATTTAGCTACAGGTCAAGTCCCTTGGATTGTTGAACATAAAGCATAGAATATATTTGCTCTGAGTCTTAGAGTTGTTCTTGTGGAACTTGCTCTCTTTGCATGCATTTTGGCCAGAGTTTTGTGCTTTCCTTCATATTGCAAATTGTTCAGGGGAGGTCTAACAGGCCAAAATATTAATCCGATGCCCCAGGACTGCTCAAATTTTTAACTATCCTGCTTTTGTATAATATCTTCCAGCTTTTTCCTTTCCTCTTATGTGATAATTTCTCATATCTTTATGGGCTGAATAATACTCTACAGGGCTATTTCTTCTAAATAACAAGTCTAAGATAGTGTGTGCAGTTTTGAAAGATGGAATGCTCTAAGAGGCTAGGCAAAAGCACTGTATGTGTGACACAAAATTTGTCTTTCCCGTGGAGAAAACCTTTGAATCCACTTTTACGTCTGTTGAGGAGGCTCTGAAGGAGTAGTCTGCTGTGTGAGCAATAGAAACAAATGTAGATTTGTGCCATGTCAAATGGTCATTCCAAAGCAGAACTCATTGAAATCTCTGCATGTGTAGTTCTAGTTTCAAAACAACCAAACAATCATTCTCTAAATATAAAGAAATATTGCATTGGCAGGATTTTCAGCAGCAGCTATACAAATAATAACCTGAGAGGAGTACTTTGGGTTTTATTGTTTATCTCTGACAGTAGAGAACTTGTACAGGGTGAGAAAATAATTCAAATTGTGAGTAAGAAAATGTCTTTAAATTGAGCTTATGTGCTAGGCTAGAATGGTGCATGCTTTCTCAGTAAAGGACACACCTAACTTTCTGGGAAGCATTGCTGCAAGGCCATTGGCAGTTGCAAAGTAAGGAAAGAAAAAGAATGAATTTTATTTTCCTGATTTATTTTTGAACGTGAAACTAGGTATGTTATTTTTCATAACAGCTTTTTGATTTAAAGGTAAGAGCAACATAGCTTTTTGTGTCTTTTTCTGCCCCATATGTTTACCAGTTTCTCTGGAGAAAACTTCTGAAGACTTGTTGTTTATGTGAAGTGGCGCTCTTTCCTCCACCTCCCTGCAAGCAGAAATGAATAGATACGTTGTTGGTAGAGAACTTACTTGCTTTGTCCTCTTGAGGTCATATTCTGGCAAGCGGGAAGTCTATTTTTTGGTTTGATAAACCCCTAGTGGAATATGGTTTGGCTTGTAAAAACTGCTATACACAGAGCCAATGGTTGTCTTGTCCTTTATAGCCTGGTCTTCCACCTTCTGCCCAGAATTCAGGGGAAACCAATGATCACTGGCTGAGGCAGTGTCATATGAGAACTGCTAAAAATTTATGGAGCTCTAATTAAACCTCAAATGCACTATTTCAAGCCCTATAAATCTTGTGTAATACTGGTACAGTGAAGGTAACGTGAGGGCTGATGTGGTCTGGGAGAACAAGACCCATGCGTAATCTTCTTTGCAGTTTTACAGCTGGGAAGCAATTATGTTGCAACCTAGGCTGTCCAGTGATCCCAAAGATAGTTCATAGATGTTAATTAAGTTTACTTTTAGTCGGGGAATGTTGAAATGGTTCGTACAGATAGACCAACTATTGCAAACTTGAAAAGTCAGATTTCTTTTTTTGGCTTCCCTGGGTGGGGAAAAGGTTCAGCTGAGGATTTTGCCTTTACTGCAGTTACCTGACGGTGAGAGTAGTTTCTTCCAAGCCATGTATCAATAACAACAATGAAAACTGCATTATCAGGGCTACTATTTACATGGATGCATGATGTAACTATTCTGTGTGGCAGAAAAGATTATACTTTCATATGCTCTCCTAAAGAAATAGATTAATCAAATACTAATATGCCATGTAAATTGAAAATTGTAGCTACTTAATCTCAAGATGGAGAAGAGCTTAAATTGATGGTGTATCATTTTTTTCATCTATAATATTATCATGGTGGAATAATTTTAGTTGGTAGAAACTTGCTGTAGTGAGAATAAAATAAATAATTTACTTATCCCCCTGAGTTCACTTCTTGGCCTAGGAGGAAGGGCCACCCCTTTGTATCTGTAGTAAAATCCTGCCTGTGATGCAGTGACTAGAAGCAGTTGACATTATCAGTAGAGCCAGGATTTCATGCTTTCTCTTCTACACTATTCAGAGAAATACTTATTTTTTCTGATGCAATTTGTATTGGAGAAGGCTTATTTTTGCTAAAGGGACTATGGACTGTGTGTTTGGCTTCCATGTAGGCTTTCAGTGCTGGTTCTTCTCCATACAGAAACAAGTCAGAAAAACAGCATAATCACTTTTTGCTTTGTTAGGGGCATAGTAAACCTGTCTATCAAGAAAAGCAGATGGGCCAGGTGAAAAGAAAGTCTTGTACTCATAAGGCAGCCTGCGAGCATAAGATACCATTGTTGGAGGATTGGTAGCATGGCCCTGATGTGAATCTCGTGTGCAGATTCAGACATATGTTTGTGTGCTGTTGCCAGCCCTCCAGGATTTAAGAAGGTTTTTTGAAGGCTAAGAGCTTCGTTGTCTTTACAAAATCTTTTCTTTCTCCGGGTTCTGTATATGTTGAGAAGTCTTTTAAAGCCCTATGTCTGATCTGTTCTTCGTGTGAAGTCTTTATAAATATTTATATAGCCCTGCTGAGGAAGAGTCAATCCATTAGAGTGCTTTAGGCTAAGATTAGCACTTGTGAAGCCTATTTAACCAGATACGAGTTTACTTTATTTAATAACGTTAAAGAGATAGTAAAAGAAAGCTTCTTTATCAGATAGTGGTAAGATCCATGAAACAGGTTTATTAATGTCTAACTATCAAATTATACTTGCCTTAAAATTCATGGGAGTAGCATAGTAATTGCCTATTTGATTTCAGGCAGATTAACATGCTTGTTAATGTTGAAGCTGTTTTCAGTGTGTGCAAGGCCCTCGATGAGGTCAGCAGCCAGCCCTGCTCATGGGGCAGTGCTGGTCTGAGATTGTATGGCAGCTGATGCTGGGTTTTCTTTTTTTTCTTTTTCCTTCTCAAATATTTTATGGTGTTCATGCAGAAGCATCTTGTGATTCATACTTAACTCATACAGATATCCATAAACGTATGAATACTTGCCACAGGCAACTTGCACATGTAGAAGTGGAGTGAAACAGCATCAAGGTAGAGATAGTAGGGACTGTTGGTCTGCTAGGGGTCCAACACTGCTAGTAGGCTGAAGATTTCTTGTATTACTGTTAACTTCTAGCAAAAAAAAAAAAGTGTATTTTTGCATAGTACAGACCTCTGGTAACACTGGAGACAAATCTCCTAGGCAGATGGATAACTTTATGGTTATTTTTGCAGACCTATATAAAGGGTAAATACACTTTGAGTTCAGTCACATGTGCCACATAAGGGATGCCAGTTATTGCATGTGTGGATGTCTATTTATAGTAACCATCCAACCACATACCTCTGGAACAACCATTTCCTTTAATTTATGTATATTTATTATCCTTGAATCTCTGGTATGTTTTCAGAATTCTCTTGGCACTAATATGAGAGGTTTGTAGCTCCTGAAACCATCATATTGTCATATTTTATATGTACCCATGACTTGAATATTATACAATCAAGAAAACAGTTCTTGCTATTCCTTTGTTCTCTTTCCACCCTCCTCTCCTCCTCTAGACTAACATCTAGAACATGTTAGCCCTGAATTCCTTCTATATCACTCAGAGAAAGAGACTTTGAGAGACAATTGTTTCAAGGTGAATCTTCATTTCTTCTAATTACAGCCTCTGAAATAAGAAGTGATGAATGCAGTTCCTCAGTTCAGAGCCCAGCCACTCCCACCACACAAATTGGGGTTTTTTGTTTCTTTTGAACAAAGGCATTCAAATCTTCCATTCTATTTCTCTACCCATCCCTGCTTCCCAGAGTAGGGCTGAATGAATCTCATAAACAGTAGGATTTGGAATAATCTTCAAGATGATGTCAGAACAACATGATTAAAGTACTTTCATGGTGCAAGAAAATGCAATAATACTGAAACATTTTCTTTGCAGTCACAAAAGTTTAGGTTAGTTTGCTTTCTGCTGTGCTCTCCCCTTTACCTCCCTCTCTGGAAAAAATGTAGGCCGTATTAGAAGGGCTTGTATTTTCAGGAATAACTTTTTCCCTGTTTAATGTGCTTGTTGCAGCCCTATAAATATCAATGCTGTAGACTGTTTCAATGTCATACATTTGACTTTTTTTTTAATGAACCTCTGGCAGAAAGTACTGGCGCCACTAGAATTTTTATAATTGACTCTTCTTTTAGTTCCCTTTGACTTATCTTCTGTTAACTGGGCTTTTTTTCTCTTTTTCATTAATATTTGTTCCTTTAATTAAGGTCATTACAGTAAGTAAGACTCAAAGTAGCAAGTGTAGGATTTAAACTTTAAATTTATTTTGGTTAAATTCATTTTTCTGAACACTTTTAAAGTTGGTTCAGTACAATCATAACTCCAAGTTCTTCAAGATGAAAAAAAGAAAGTAATTTTTATTTCTCTAATTCTCTCTCTTTTTTGAGTGACTAAAATATGATAATTTGGTTTGTAAAGAGGACATCTGCTAGGTTTTTTCCACCTTAGATTTGCACTTTTGTTGCTAATGAGTAGAACTGTAGCACTTGCCCTTGAGAAGTGAAAACAGGCTGTAAGTGTGGAGAGAAGGTGACTGGGAAAATCTGAATAGTAAGCCCAGTATCCCTTTTTCTTTAAAACAGCATGCCTATAAGTTGCTTTGAGCAGCAATAATAGAAAAAATTTATAAAAAGCCAAGAAAAAGAAAAGAAGCGGCTGAGTGTTAACTGAATTAGAGGAACCTAGAAATGTAAACCAGTTTGGATTTACTTCTCTTATGGCATCAGAGAAGTACATCATCTTGAAGGAAGTTGCAAAAATTTTTGATAATGCCGAAGTTTCCATTACTGAGCAGCTGCACAGAAGGAAAGCCCTCTCTAAACCTTCTTAGCACAATCCAGTTAAAGCAGCCTTGTGTTTCCTGAATACTTTAACAATTGAAACACACCAATTAACACACATTTATGAAAGTCAGGGACTTTTGTTAGTTGTAATTCAATGGATACCACTTTAGTTAACAAATTCTGTCTCTTGAAGAACTATGTCCCTGGGTGATTATAACTGCTTGTGCCTGTTTTAAAGTACTTTTGGGTGAATTTAATCCATCTAGTAGTTCCACTTAAATATAGCCTTTCTGTGTAAGTCTTATCAAAAGGGAACAAATTCTTAATAGAAACACTGTGAGTGTTGTGTTTTATCACTCCATTTGTCTGACTAATATTAAGAAAGGTATAAGTTTTACATACCATCCCAAAGATAACAAGAGGTCACACAGCAAGCCCCACATCTACAGATTAGTTGCCTCTGAAGATCTGAGTCATGTTTGTCATATAAATCACATGGAATGGCCCATTATGAACACCTTGTAAAACTCAAAAGGCTTTATGATTGTTAATAGTTTCTGTGGTAGTGATTTACTGGCTAATTTGAGACAAAATATGTTGCAGTGTGGGCTAAGAGAATGTGTTATCCTATCTGCATAAATAATAGTATGTTATTGGTTGTGCACTTCAGAAGCAAGTGGAATGTGTATTACCTTATATCTTCCAACTAGATTTGACGTTTCAACTTTTACTTATGGCTTAAATCAACCTGGTTAGGGACAAAGTGTAAAGTTGAATCATGCATTAATTTTTTCCCCCTCCATGTTATCCATCACTGTACTAACCTGTGAACTAAATGTAAGTTGTAACACTGGTAATCAGTCTGTAACTGCAATTTATTCAATTGAAGACCATCTTATTGGTGTAAAAATAGTTTCAAGCGACATTTTTATAATGACTGTGATAAAACTTTGATGTATCCTAAATGTGTGCAATGTGAGACATTTATAATAGCCCCAAGTGTAATATTAACACAGCCTTTTAATGCATGTAAAAAGAGATCAGTTAGTTTTGATTATATTACCCAATATAGGTTTGCTTCTCTTTCAGAGTTAAAGCATTGCTTGCTGCTTCTAAATGTCAAAATTATTGGAATTTGAAGACAGGTAAATGAAGTCCCATTTTTTGAGATGTACTGGGCAGGTACAAAGAGGCAAAGACGAATTACTCACTTCATACATGGCCAGTGTCATTTTATCTGTGCTTTGTACACGTGGGCTCTGCTAGGTGCTGTCTCCTGCACTGGCAAAAATCTCTGGAGTTCAACTCCTGTGTCAGCTCAATTTTCAGCTTCTCTGTTGGAGGCATTATTCAAACAATGAACAGGTATGAACAGTGTCAATAGCATGGATATTGGTTTCTGAAGAGTGTTGTAATGAGATCTTGCCCACTAGAGATCTGGTGATAAATTCTGAATGATAGATCAAGAGGTAAATGGAGAGATATCCCATCACCCTGTGTGGATTCCTGAATATAATGGGTGTCTCAGTATTTTCTATTCTTTTTGTTTTTAATTTGTTTTTTAAATATATTAATATTATGCCATTGTAAAGACAAGAATTTTGAATCTCAAAACAGCTGAATGGAGCATTTATGATTGTCTTTCACAGAAAACTTCTCCAAATGATATGAAATGATGGGAAAGAATATTATCAAACATTTTCTCTTCAAAATTTCTCATAGTTGCATGCTTCTCTATCTGCTGAAAATTTGAAAAACTTTACAGAATTTTTTAAGATTCAAAGTTTCTTTATAATCTTCATATTTTAAGAATAAAGCCCCTTCTGCCCTTCATTAAAAGTAAAGAAAGGCCTTAATGTACATTTACGTTACTGAGATGTGGTTTTTCACTTGGCTTGACATTATTGTATTAATGTTTCTTTTTAATCCTATGAGTGTGTCATTTTTCCTAAACATTTTTTCAGTGACCTTATCTCCCACAAATTCACCTTTTGTCAGAGAATTTCCATTTTTTCTTTTTCTACCTATTTCTATGGTTATGTTTCATTAAAGTAACCAAGAACAACTTGTGTTTCTAGGAAATCTATCTGTGTTTGATAAACCAGTAATTGCAGGTTGTTATTACTTCTGTGTAAGGTGATTAAATAATTAATCCCAATAACTGTTTGAAGTATTGTTAGATTTTGGATTCCATATCCTTCAGTAAAATAATCTTGCATTTAGAGTAGTTACATAGCAATTTCACTGGATAAGTGTGACTCTGTGATGGTCTGTAAGAAAGTTAGGGGGGGAAAAAACAGTGAAGGGAGATAAAAACATTTTTTCTGAAAATAGTGATTATTTAAATGAATAGTGTGGCAAGATATGCCCAAAAGATTTTTTGTTGTAAGTACAGAACTAATTGTCAGCTGGCTTTCTTGATTATTTCCAGTGATTTTTCTTCTTTAGTGAAAAAATTCATAACAGGATATTTGCACTAGCTGTTCAGACAATTTTATGACTGAATCCTTTCAGAGTTGATAGTGATTATGGACAAGTTTTACTAAAGAAACTAGCATGTCAGCATTATACAAGATGCTTTTATTTCGATTGACAATTCAGGCTCAATTGATTTGCATTTCATGAAAAATATTTTAAAATTAATTTCCTTTAACAATATTAAAAACATTAAAAACTGTCACACCCTGTTGAACAGTAGTTTTAAGTGCTTTCATCCTATGTTTGCTGTACAAACCTCATAGTCCCTTTGAGAAGTAGGTAAGATATCTGGAGATAATACTGCCGAGTTGAAGCTCTATTGTTTATCAGAAGACTCATTCTAGGATGACTATAGCAGAAAATAATTTCCCATAAACCTTGCTGTAAATCTCTTGAGTAAAACCCACTATACTTGTTATAGGCAGTCTGTCTTATCTGGTGTTGGTCATAGTAAGCTATGATGTGTAACTGGCAAGATGTGAAGGTTTGATGAGAGACAACTTCCAGAGTTAATATTATGCTTTCATTTTCCAGCATATGTGAGTAGTCTGAATTCCATAGCAGGAGAGAAATAATTAAATTTACTTTCCCAATTAAGATCAGACTGCAGAGTAGCAATTGGCATCAGAAAAAAGTCTAGTATTATTTAAGCTAGAAATTACTCTCTGTGGCCAGGTTTTGGCAGATAATTGGACATACTTTTTGGAGGATGCACTTCTCCCACCTAGTACAGAATAGAATAGACTCAGTTAAGCATGTCAGAATTTCTTTTATGTCCCTAGTTCAAAAGCTTTAGATGTGCCAGTAAGAAATAACTTTGGGCTGAAACATCTTTTCCACCACTCCCCACCTCAAATCTTTGCCCAAGACATTACTGAAAAATAAATGCAAAACCTGAATGATTTATTTGTGCAGAGACAACTGTGGAGAAAACTCCTGTGATTTTAGGATTTCTGCAAGAATCAGCTGTTATAAACCACGAAATCATGTACATATGGTGAAGAAAGTAGCTCAAAAGTAATGTAAAATCTGATACAAATAAAGTGTGTATTTACAGATGCATCTTACATACAAATGTGCACAATGGAATATAATAAAAAACTTGCACATGTTGAGTCAGAAAACCATTAACATTATAATGTTTCTCAAAGTCTATAGGAAAATACAAAGGAAATGGTAAATATTGCAAAGACAGACAATTTTATTAAAATGTTTATTATCAGAAGATTTGTACAAACTTCCTACCTCCTCACCATAAAAACATAATCATTCCATAAGTTAGAAAAAACCTATGTTTTGTGTTAAGCCTATCTGTTGCCTGGGAGTGTTCAAGGCCAGGTTGGATGAAGCTCTGAGCAATCTGGTCTAGTGGAAGGTGTCCTGCCCATTGCAGAGAGTTGGAACGAGAAGATCTTTAAGATCCCTTCCAACACAAACCATTCAATGATACTGTGGTTCCATTATGAGACAATTTTTAGGAAGGCATAGCACTGTAAATGAACTATCTGTAGAATAATTACTTAAACTTAACTCAGAGTAAGGATAGGTAGATACTGATAGATCAGTTGTATCTGACTAGGTCATATCTTTGCAGAAAAATGTTTGGGACCTGTGAAGTGGATCTAATAAAGATACCAAAATTGGAAAATCAAAGCAGCAAAAATGGTTCCTCTTGCATTTTTTTGCCTTCCTTATTCCAGATTCTTGTCCTACATTTAAGTGTTATCTGAAAAGTAATTAGATTATTTGTCTTAATTAATTAATCTTTGGTATTTTTTATGTGAGCTTTATGCCACATTTCTAGTGCATTCCATTCATTTTTTAGGAAGGTGTGTTTAGTATAATCTGTATTTATTTTACATGTTTCCTCTGTTGGATTTCAGCCATGTAAAATAAATGCTGTGTTTATTATCCTCTTTGACTGCAGTATTTCAAGGACTTTCCCTCTTGGCGGCTTCTTTCCAAGGGTTCTTTTTGTCCAGACCTGTCAGACTTTACAAACTAGGATGGAAAGATGTGTGTTTGACTTGCCTCCCTTGAATGCACATTCACTTGTTTCTGATCTAACAATGTGGAATTTGGAACTGCTTTGAAAACATTTTAAAAATTCATAGAAGATCTGGAGCAAAAGGGGCAGAGGAATAAAGCTTTTTGAAAAGCAAATTTGCCACAAAAAATACATATACATATAAAATATTTCTGTATTGCTGAATTCAATGTATATTATCAGATACTTGTTTGATGGATGAGTTCTGAAACTAAACTGTTTTTAATGCATACTTTAAACCAGTTATTTTATGACCGTATCATTTTCAGGAAATTATAATTTTTTGTTGTATATTCATGTGCTTTCCAAAGCTGGTGGAATATTTAATCGACGCCTTGAGGATCTAGAGGACGTTGAGTCTTCCTTTGTGCTGAAGCAGCAACTCAAGTGGTACAAAGAACCAAAGAAACTATAGCCACAAAGGAAATAACTTCTGAGGAGAGGTGCAAGCTGAGTTACAGAGCTGCTTGTATTTGTGGAACCCCAAGGACAGTGTATTGATATAGTGTTCATTTAGCCTACATTTGTGTTCCAAGTTTTAGGAATCTTAGCGTAGGTTGTATTTATTATGTCAGTTGCTTTTACATGGACTTAAGCATCCTTAAACAACATTCATAGTTTCAGAAGAGAATGAGATATGACTGTTTCTTGGAATAAGATTACTTTTTTTGCGTACTATTTTTAGGGGCTTATATTAAATATTCACTTTATGAGTAACTGCCTTATCATAGGGCTTTGTTTGTGGTTTTACTATAAATTTTACTAAAATAAAAAGAATAGCAGTTTGATGTTCTGTGTGCAAGAGTGAATCAGCTGCATCTGAATTTACTTTTCATTAATACTGAAGGATAGTCATGTAGAATGCAACTACAAAAAGAGGTACAATTAAGGAAAGGATCATTTTTATTAAATACAAAGATCAAAGGGATAAGCATGCAAATTGTAACAAAACCACAGTTGAATAAGCTTTTGAGAAATCTAGAGGAGTTAAAAAATTGGAAAGAAATTACTGAAGTAGGCCCCAAAATTCCTAATTCCTTCTTTTCTTCCTCAAAAGCCAGTTAGGTCTCAAAACAATATTTGAATTCACATCCAATTTTGGCACATCAGAATCTACAGGGCAGTTGATAACTTGGAAACATCGGCAAGTTTAAACTTTTAAATCAGTCTGAAACATCCTCTCAGCTCACACTGAAGAGAGAAGTGCAAAGCTGAGCAACAATGAAAAACTGGTCTTAATTCTGATATGGCAGGGACTGCCTTTCATTACAATGGGTAGGCCTGGATTTACAGCAGTGTTGAGGCACATTTTAACAGGTATATTGGTAGACTAGGACTGTTTTCTCAATACCCACTCTAGGCCAGAGGGAGTTATGTTTCTATCTGCCCCAGAAGTTACTAGAAGACTTGTCCTGCATGTGTCCCCATATCTGTATGAATGTAGATCTTAATAAATCCAAACAACAACTACTGGTGGTGGTGTAATTATAATTAATGTTACCCTCCACCAAGGTTACAAGTAGCGCAAATGTTTTGAAAAAAGCTGTCTGATGACAGAAGAGGACTGGTTTTAGTGGGAGTGGCTTCATGGTAGTAGTTAAGAGGAATTCTGGATAGTTCTTAAAGAAAAAAGTTGTTCTTCCATCTTACGTTGTTCTTCCAGGTGCTCCAAAGGTTCATTTCTTTCAACATTTATCCCCAGAAGTGTGGACTCAGCAGACCTTTGATAATACAAGATTTTAGAGGCCTTGAAAAATCCCACTCTATAACTAAAGTTGTCCAAGCACTAGGAATTGTTGGTTCCCAGAAAAATCAGTGAAACCTGAGAATGCTCAACAGGTAATGTGCTGAATCCCATGAAAGTCTGTCATAGATTGGATTCATATTTACTAGACAGATGTGGTCTTTTAAAATTAAAAAGAAAAAACAAAAAACCTCAGCCCAGTATATTTGACAGTACGGATACGATTGCAGTGTGCCATAATAAGTGTATCAGCTTATAGGACACAGTGTGGATTTATTAAGGGTTATTTTACAATCGGTCTCTGATGCTTTAGGATGATGAAATCCAAATTTAAATTCAATTTATCAAACCTACTAAAATAAACTTCTGGGGAAATAGCAGCATTAAGGAATTGCTTTCCCTAACCTTAATTTGGAGATGGCTATTTCCTTGACAAAGTGCTGCACCTGGCAAGAAAGTCAAATCAGTATTTGATAGATGTAGTCTGTTTGAAGGTATTAACGAACAATTTGAAATTATGGTCAGTATTTACTTTATGGAAAACCTCTTAGAGGATATGATTTACACCAGCAACAAGCTTTTTGGTGCAGTACAAGAATCTAGAACTACAGGCTAGAAACCAGAGAGTTTAGACTAGAGAAAGTTCATTTAAAAGTCACGTTTCCCATATAAATTATATTCAGTTGTGCAAACATGTCAAAGTTTGGTAAATTGAATTTGTTTAATGTAAACAATCTTTGACCAAAATAATAGCATAGCTTCAGAAAGAAAGACATTATGCTCCCACTTTCATAAAGTTTGTATAACTCAATGCAAGGAAGAGCTCAACTGTAACTCTGTGGAGAGTTATGATTTATTAGATCCAACTCCATAAAGCAAGCTCATGTGTTTTAATTTCTTTAATTGGCCTATAGTCTAGAGACAGTGTTAAGACACAAAAACATA
Source organism: Aphelocoma coerulescens (assembly GCF_041296385.1). Lineage (NCBI taxonomy): Eukaryota > Metazoa > Chordata > Aves > Passeriformes > Corvidae > Aphelocoma > Aphelocoma coerulescens. The sequence goes on along the minus strand of NC_091020.1, from coordinate 14,450,051 downwards.
GATACATTCTTTTTCACTGGTTGAAATTGCTTGGATGCCAGAGCCCTAACAGGTGCTATTGGAATTAACTGCTTAAGTAAAGAAATAATATGTGCAGGTGATGGCTAAAAGAGTGGAAAGAAATTTACTAGTAGCTGTGTTTTTCAGGTACGACAAAAAGCAGTTTAATTTTATTTCAAAAAAGGCATATGTTCAATGTGAGGAGGCACCTAAAGTTGCAGCGTTAATAAATATTATTTTTGGATAAATCAATTGCTGTATAGGAGCTGAGAGTTATATAAAAACCAAAGTGGTCATTTCTTTCCAAACAAATTTAACATTTAACGTGTTGACTATGGGAGAAGCTGAAATTTGCATGTAGGCCTAGAACTAATCCAATTGGTTTTTTTTTTTTTAAATGTGTATAAATTTTCGAGCAAGATTGCCAACAATTACAGGCTTTTGGCCAAGTCCCATGAAGCATTGAGTATTATGGCCCTAACCTAGGACATTACCATACCATATTGTAAGTAGTTCTGTTGATGTTTCCAAAAGTTAACCTTATCCTGATTTCCTGGTTGTCTGAATGAAGACTTTTCAAGAATCTGAGGTAGATTAGGGAAACTTTATGATTGTTGTGGAATTGGGGGAGAATTCTTCATAACAACCTGGTGCAAAAGAGTGTAGTCCAAAGACATGGGGCATTGAACAGTGGGCTCTTTCCAAACAAGTCTGCGCAGCGTCACAGTTTGCCAAGAGGCTGCCAGGGGGATTAAAGGTCAGTACATACCAAAGTAATGAGTCTAATCTAATCTCTGCAAGAAATAGGATTTCCAGCTAAAACTGGAACATTTAATTACGATTTGAATTATGCAGATTCAGGAGATGTATTTTCCCATGGACTAGGGAGGTTGGGAAGGGGCTGCAAAGTGAAAACCTGACGAAGTTTGTTGCTACTGGTATGAGGAGGAAGGAGAGCTCAGCCAGTCAAATGTCTGAGGCATCAGTACTCTCTTAGACTAATATGATCTAAAATAATTGCACTGAATCTATCAGGATTTTTCAAAGCAGGAAAGCAAATATAAATTCACCCTCCCTCAAAGCAATGTTAAAACTCACCATTACAGTCCCATTATTAGTTAATGAGTCATTTATCTACAAACCTGTGCTTAACTGGGACACGGGACCTCCAGTTTATCAGCAGTTGAAATGGCTAACTAGTATGTATTGAAGCATGCAGAACTGTGTGGGCTGAAAGTCAGTTTTTGTGTCCTCATTTATAGGTCAAATCACATGCAGCTTTACTTGTTTTGCAGTTCCAACTACCACTTGTGTGTAGATTCTCTGGAGAGAGCTTTGGTTTAAATGGAAGAAAGAATGCAGCTCTGCTGTTGACACTGGGGTAGCTGTCAGGGACATTTTGCCTTCCACAGAGGTCATAACTTGTCACTGAATCCCATTGTTTGCAAAGAAGGGTCTGGTTTTCATGGCATTGCTATTTGTTTTTGATTTGGTCTCCTCCTGAGTGCACAGATTATAGGCCAGTAAACCTCTCTTTCACTGACTAGTATGGGAAGTTCCAGTCTCTCATAAACTTTAAATAAGTCTTAACTCCAGAATGCTGCCTTTTGGAGATTAAATTTCTCAATGTTTTGCTGTGTTTTTAGCCCAAGGGTGCTGTTGACAGAAAGCAGTGTTTTTATTCCCTTATTGCTGTCTCTCTTTATAATTTTTTTTTTTGTATGTTGCATTTTTCTGCATTAGTGGAGGTATCTGTGTTTGAAAAAGGATTACATTAGTCAAAACTTAAGACAGATAATTTGCCCCCTTTCCTGACTGACTGACAGGAGCCTAAGCTGCACATAATCTTTTGAAAAAATATGGCCTTTTTACAGCCTATTGGAAATTTCAGAACCAGAAGATTTAACCTCTTAATACATCTAATTGAAAAGCTGTTGATTTTTGACAGTGGCAGCCAATAGTGGTATAAGCTGCCTGAGATTTGCTGACATCGATTTTGTAATTTTTTTTTTTACTAAACAGATCATTTTCTCCTGTATTTCCCATATTTGGGATAATTTATAGTCTTTACAGCAGTGAAGGCAAAAAATGAGACTTCCTTACACAGTTGCCTTGAAGGCAAAAGAGAAATCATTGCTTTAAACTTGAATTTTGAACACTATAATTTTGGAGAAGCAAACTTAAGCAGATCACCAATGTTCTATTGAAAAATTTCTGTAACATAGATATATCAAAAGCATAGCATGTCTTTGTGGCTTTCTATAGTACTCAAAGAGAATCTTTCAAATATTTTTCAAATACTCCGAGGGAAGAGTTATCAAATCTGAGCATGTTTCAGTCAGATGTAAAACTATTTTGAGTGAAAAGTACTAGAGCTGCCTCTCAGTGCAGATGTTTGTGTCACACATTATTTTTCTTCAGGAAGAGCTTCCAGAATTTTCACAGTTCTCTGTTGTGTGTTCCTCTGTCCCAATGTGAATCTGTAAAGCAAACCTGGTTTGGACATTCTGGAGAGCTACTTCCTCAAACTTTAATCGATAAAGCTTAGAAGTAGGGTGCATTCTGCACTCTCATCAGAAGAATTTTTGTCCTGCAGTGGTTCACAAGTTCGCAGGTAAAGTTAAAAGTTACTTGCTGCTTCTCTTGTGGAGAAAGCTCACTGTTTGTCTGCCATGGAAACCTTCCCTGAGATTTCCTAGTTGTCAAGGATGGGTTCAGAGTTCATAGAGCTTTTTATTGTGCCCTTTTTGAGGGATAGAGGCTGATTTGCAGCACTATTTAAAGCAAAGATGCCAAATGAAAGTTCTTAATTTTAAGTTTGTGCTTACACAAAGCTTCTTTGTGGTTTTTTAGGCCTGTCAGACTTGTCAGGCGTGGTAAGAAAAAGTATATTGTTTCCAGCACTTGGATTCCTTTCCTTCTGACATCTGCCACTCTGTAAAGATGATAAATTCCTGCCTCATTAGCCAGGGGTGTGGGATTACAGGCTGACAACACATTAATCACCAGCTTCTGTGGCAGGCTGACTAGCAATAGGCATTGTTAACAAAACTTTTCTAATATGTCACTCTTCTCTATGACAGCCTGTAATCAATCATCTTGATTGACAGTGCTGATAGATTACACTATTTATACTTTGTGTAATGAAAGATAGCGTTTCCACCTACTGTCATTTCTAGGCTAGCATTGGAGGATCGCTGAATAGAAACAAACACAACAAAAACCCCAGGCCTCAGCCCGGCATTGTGAAGTTCAGTCAGACAGCGTCCTAGGTCTTTTGTGGTAGCTTTCAGATGACGTGTATTGTTGGGGAACCTGGTAAGCACTTGCCTTTAAGTAACCCTTGAACTGAGTGTTTCTGTGCTGACTTTGTTGCAATAAACTGCCGGGTCAAGTTCAGGCAGGTAGGAGACCGTGTCAATCATGTGGTGGCGGTTGCCCCTTTTCCCATCCTGTCTGTCTTCTCCTGCTGACAGCCTTCCACCCCCAACCCCAACCAAGATGAGAGGTGATTTAGATGTTGATAAAGTATGCGTGTTTCATGATTTAGAAGGCAAAATTATACGTGTTTCCCGTAATTGTATGGTGCAGGGAAAGTAAACATACGGAGGAAGTGCAAAGCCAACTTGCCAAGACAGCAGAATCTGTGTTGGAGCTTGTTTGGCTTTTGAAACTTAGGAAATTAGAAACAGTATCAGGATTAAACTGCATAAGCAAATCAATGTCTTGTTTTGGTTTTGATATAGCTGTTTCTGGTTCGAGAATCACTTGATTATTACCTTTATTTTTTTTTTCTTCCTGAAGTTATTTCATTTGGCTGTAGTGGAAGATAGAACATTGACTATAACAGGACAAAAATTTCTTGTACCAAATAACTGTTAGAATAGATTATTTTTTTTACAATTGACTCCTATAGATTCATGTTGATAATTGCAAATAAATGCTGCCTTTGTGTTATTATAGTGGCTCAGATATCATTATATATCTTCATTTCTATATGCATCCTGAGAATTTTCTTAATATACTTTAGTGATATATCTGTCTGTCTTTCTATCTATCTGTCTCTCTCTTTTTCCCTGTAAGTATTTGTGCCTTTTTTTCTCATTGGAAAGGTTCATGTGCTAAGTCACAATAAGAAACTTAAAATTCCTACTTTGGAAAGTAGGAAATATGAGTTGGAGCCTAAATTACTGTCCTTGGGAGTAGAGCTAAATTTAGGCATTTGGACAGGAACAAGGGTGGAGAAGATCGTCTAAACTTTAATCTCCCTGAGAAGAGTTTCATTGTGAGGCCACAATGATTAATGAGAAACCTGACCATCTGATTAAACCCCTCTGTGTCACAGGACATGATTAGTAGGTGACAGAGACTGTAACAGTATCCAGCCAAGCCTTGTTTCTTTCACAGCTCAGACTGTTGTATGATTAATGTCCCCAAGGGCTATCTCCAGGTCAGGCAGGGAGAACCTGTCAGAACAGGTGGAAGTGACAAATTCTGCAGAAACTCCTTTTGCAAGAGAGGCAGCACGCAAGAATGGATGAATGGGGAGGATTCCAGATGGGCTGGTTGACCTTTCTGTACTCTGAACAGACACCGAGAGCATCATGGGAATGAAACATAGTAAGTATCAAAAAACTGCAGATGTTCCATAGTTATTGAAGAATTATAGCATTGCCAAGTTGGGTTGGTAAAATGCACAACACGTCATATTATCGCCACTGGTTTACGCTTTCTGATACGCTGGAGGAGACTGTAGATCTAGTGTGTGCGTGTATGGACTAGATAAAATACCACACACTGTTTTATGGCAAGAGGAGAAGATTCTTTGCTTCAGTACAGATAAGGCTTGATAGAGTTGATGCTTTTGTCTAGCATTTTCCTGTGCTAGTATATATAATCTGTCTCATTCTCATCAATACTGCTCCATTTAGAGCAAGACAATCTTGGAAGTTAAAATGGTTTATAAAAATCCTCATTCCTTTTTATTAGGTGGTGGTTATCTAGTAAGGTATTTTATATCTTCCAGAGTACTTTCACCTCTTAGGTCATAGGTTCAAATCCCCAGCTTAAGTATCCTGACACACTGTACCTTCAACATGACACAGCACAGAGTTAGCAAGAGGATTGCTAAAATATCATCTTTCAGATAAATAGACATTTTCATTTAATCATAGGAATGGTTTGAAATATCTTTGTAGTATTACACAGGCAGAGAAGGGAATGTTAGCACTGGGTCCTTATGGAATTACCCCTGTATGCAGTTAATTTTCAAAACAAAACTAAAAGTGAAACCAGAGACTAGGATTTCCCCCTCTGCCAAATGAAGAAGCTACTTCTGTGCAAATCTTACTGCTGTTATACCATTGCTATTGGTGTTTGGTACCATTTTTAGCCATTTTTAATGTTGCTTTCTTCAGCTTATCCTTTAGCATATGCAGAGTATCTTCCTCAGTTTAGTTACAAAAAGTCACTTTTCTTTTTCATATGAATTTTTTTCCTCAACTTTACATACCTTTGAGAAGGATGGCTTCTTTTCCTTTTACGGAAGGAAGAGAATCGGCCCTAGTTAAGTTATTGTGCTCCAACATTAGGCTTTACATTTAATTGAACTTTAGTTTGCATTTTCACCACTGTAAAGGGAGCCATTCTGAATAAAGGCTCTCATTTCTGTGGTTCTAAGACTAATTTTTTTTCTTTGCCACTGTTTAAGCTGTCCGATCCAGCTGGGGTATGGTAAATGCCATGCTCCCTTGAGCAAATCAGCTGCCGTATGCTATAATTTACACTCTCTGAATCTTTATTGGCTAGGCAAAAGGTCATTTTTCAGAGTGGTTTTCCCAATATAGAATGAATAGAAGAAACAGACACACTTCAGTGGACCAGTGACTGGAGATGGGAAAGCTCCTTTATGTGCATGGTCACAGAGTGGCAAATAGAGAGAATATAGGTAATAAGCCCTAGAAGCTACAGAGGGAGTGAGCCAAAATCTCTCACTTGAACACTCCAGATTTTGAAGTCCAATTCAGTTGTTTTCTATTTTTGTTAAAAAATCCACAAATATACAAATCTGTTGTAGCATAAAGATTTTAATAGCAATTTCAAGCACTATCTCTTACTTGGTTCCAACATAAATGATAGAGTTTGATAAATTGTGACAACTTATTTTGTAAACAGTTTGCCTAGCTATTGTTCGTTTCAAACTTTGCTATCAGTTTTTCAAACTCTTGTCATTGTAGATGCTTTCCTGTAGTTTGATCAGTAAATCAGAAGGGAAGGTTGGATATGAATTGCTTGTCTGATACAAGAGGAGACAAGACTGACTTTTTAACCCCCTGTGCAACCCTTGAGGGAAATGAAAGCAAGCAAAATGCAGAGAATTTTGCTATCCAAGAGTAGTTAATGAAGGGCATGTTAATTTTAGGGGTAATCTGCTAATCCAGAAGTAGACAAGCAGTATCATGGTGGAATATTCCGATGTGATCATATGAGCAGCTTATGTCATTTGTCTCATAAAGTTTAGTGCCTGAGGCACTCTGTCTGAATTTAGAATTACCCTATTGAGTCTTAGTAGTAGGGAGGTGCAGGTGTGCATCTGTTGTATTTTGTAATACACACAGGTGTGTTTCTGTTGTTATCAGTAACTCTAATGAAAACTTAGTGTCTGTTTCCATAGAGAGTTGCAAGGATGGCTCTGTTTCTTTAACTTGTAGGATGACTGTTTATATTGTAAAAGGAGCTTGTGAATTAATTGTAATTAAGGCATATGACTCCAAGATTGATTAAACATTCCTGTGGAAGAGCATCTGCAACTGAATAGGTATCGCCATCATCATCATCCAGACAAAATGCAAGAGGCTGCTGTAATAAAGTTAAAACAAACTTATGTCTCTACCAAATGTTCATTAAAATTCTTAAATCTAGCATTGGACATGGAAGGCTGTCCATGTTGTGTATACAACATGTACAGTGATATTTCTCTCCAGATCTGTATTGAGCCTTGTAGAGAACTGCTGCTGCCTAATGAATTAATTGTGTAGGGGGTTTTCTGGTTTTCTGGTTTTCATTTGAGACATTTACTGTCAGTGCCAGGGATGGGAGGAGGAAGAAGTATCCCACTCCTCACTGGCGTAGCTAAGCCTGCAGTGAACTTAATGTGCACCTCTGCTCCTTCTGAAAAGCCAGTTTCATTGATGACTACCTGAAACTGTGCAAGCAGAATTCTTGAGTTGACACAGCTGCACAGAGAGAACTTGTGTGTGGAGGATAGAGCTCTTCTGGTTTAGCTCTCTCTGTAAATTCTTTTGAGCACATGGAGGGACAGTTTTTGAAAATCTGTGTGCATGGTCAGCAGCCTCTAAGATACAGATAGGTTCATCTTGCCACTGCTGCATGGCCACGGGAGAGCTCAGCTGTTCTTCACAACCATATCCTTCTTTCCCAAGATGGAATATGAAATGAGTTGGCGTTTTCATCATATTGTAGCTTCCAGGGACAGCATAGTGCTCCATCACAGGGCTGAAATGCTTGGGTTCTCTGTAGTCACAGACCTGAGTTCTAGCTGAGCTACTGCTGTGAAAGAGGACATTTAGATACTTTTAGTGCATTTCCTCTTACCCCTCACCTTTAAAATATATAATAATGATCGGGACTGTTTCTCTTGTCATGAAGATGAGTTTGTCCCTCTATTCTTGGCAAAGGTAGGAGGGATTCTAATTGTCAGCCTGTGAACATGGGCGCAAAAATGGCCATTAAATTTTGTACTCTGGTGTTTAATCTGTGGTAGAAGGGGTCATCTTTTTGTTACAGGTAAATCTAAAAATGTGACTTTGGGTATTCCTGAATGTCCAAGTAGCGTGTCTGGTTTTCCTTAATATTAGAAGTTCTTTTTAACGTATGCATTTATAGTGTGAATGCTGCTGTGCTTCATTTCTACTTGAAACAGTACTTTGCTAATAATTATATATAATTTTTCTTGTCATGATCTGTTATGTAATTCAGATGAGGACTGTGAGAATTACATAGAGAATCTTCCTAATACTGTGCCAGCTACCCAACCACTTTTCACCAGTTTTTAAAAGAACACGGGGCAATATGCCAATAATGAGCTTAGAAAGTATGTATGATGCTCCTGATAATGTGACATGATGTTTTTCTTACTTTTGCTCTTCGTTTCATCTTAATTAGTCCCAGTAGGAAAGATTGATTTTTTTTTTTTTTTTTTCTTTTTAAAGCCTTGTAGCTAACATCTGTTGGTATTCCTGGGGTCATTCTTGCTCTGTCCTGTGTTTGACATTTCTTGTAAAAGAAGAGGAATTTGTTCATATTGACATTAGCTGCCTTGGTATCTCTCAGTAGTGCAGATGGCCTGTGAATAAAGACATCAAGCTAATAGGCAAGATGACAAGCCTTGATAGCACTGGTGCTCCTCATGCTTAAGTGGCAGGGCAGCATAGATTGCTTTTTCTGGGGAGATGCTTGGTCTGCTGCCACTAAAGCATATGGAATTAGTTAAAAATGCAGTGGGATCCTGAGAAAAGGATAGTACCTTGAAAATCCCTGGCTGGCTGTAACAGTTTCTTCTTTTCAATGTAGTATTTCCTTGAGGGGCAAGAATTAAAGAAAAATGGGTGCACACAGAAGAAAGATTCCTACTTTACACTAGATATTTAGTGATTGTTGCTGTTCAATGCATCAGAATAAAACATTGTTGAAAGGCTTCTTTGTTACATTGTTTGCTTGTGTGATGTTCTTAGAAGTTACCAACGAGCTTTTTGTGTGGTAAGAAAGGTAAAATGAAACATCTGAATCTAAATGAACATGTGCAGGATGCATTGTAAGTGCATATTAAAATATTATTGTCTGAGTGTTTTTGAAAATGTCATAGAGCCCCAAATATGGAAAATCTGTTTCTTCCATGGTGGACATTTATATTATCCTCTGGAGAAGGCACACTGGAAAACTTGGCATTTTCAAGTCAGCTGATTACTTCTTGTGGTAGAATAGAAAGAAAAGCCAGATATTCAAAGTCTAGCAAACAAAGCATGAAAGAAAAAAGATAATTAAGCTCTCAAGAAGCAGGGAATTAATAAGTTGCTTTAATTTTAACAACGTAGTTAGTTGGTAGAGCTAGTGGCTTGGGGATCCTATGTCTTATATGGTGTGTAGGGCCTTTTCCCAGGGCTTATTTGGGATAAAATACAGCTTAGGATAATTCAGAGAAATCAAGGGGATTTTATGTAATCGGTATAGGCGCCAAATTCAGGCTTTCCTAAAACCAGCATTTACTAAGGTTGACCTTAAATAGTATCATGATGTTAAAACTGAAAAATGGAGAAAGGAAGGAACAGAACTTTTACCTCCCCCTTCTTATATTTGAAATAAAGCTATTCCCAGTAGAAAGACACTGTTTTCTCCAGCCAGATGTGACACACCAACACTGAAGAGTTAGTAAGCTCTTCCTTAATAAAGGAAAATCAATCTTGGTTGAAATATTTCCACTTCATGAAAGGCAGAAAGCAAATTCATAAATAAAACCAGATTTTATTTTGAAATTCAGTTCCCACAGTCTAGAGTATGCAATTATAAATGGGTGAAATATTGTTGTAAAAAAAATGCAAAAAAAGACAGTCACTTAGTATTTTGGGATATACTTCAATCACATAAAAAAGCCAATACTTCAATTTGTATCTCTTGACAAATTACATTTGAATTAACTGAGAACTCAGTGAGCAATGCAATCAAGAATTATCATGTATATTGTTGTGGTATGTTTGAACCTACTGTAGCTAGAAACAGCAAATTGTATTCTTGTCTTTCAGGACTGGAGTCATCTTTTCTCACTTGCTTTGGACAATGTTTTTGAACTTCTCAAGATGAGAAGTGATTTCAACTACTCTAATAAGAGATTTTCACAGGTGTGTTTGCTAGTTAATGAAGCTTGATTACAAACACATAAATGTTTGTATGAATGAGGATTTAGGAGTGTTTGTAATGCATAATGATATAAATGTTGCTGAGATGAAGCAATATTGTATTTCTCCTCTGCCTGCTCCCCTCATCTCAACTTTAAGAATTCATTATGGGGCAGCCAAATAATAACTTTTGTATGAGGGTCCCAGGATTTTTCAAGATGAATTAGTTAAGCTTCTTTGAAAGAGGGGAGAACTTTACAGATTACATTTGCACAATTTGTAGAGATGAGATACATTAGATACATGAAGTGAAAAGTGAGCAAAAGGTTCAAGCTGATGAACTTTCAAAAGGTTCAGATTTGAAGTCACATATATACTTATTTCAAAAGGTGAAAATTCAAAGAGCTACCTGGTAATCAAAACAGACTCATAGAAACAAAGTCATACAAGTGAGCATGGCAGTTTGCATAGCTTCTGGGTGAGGTGTGTGAAGCTTTACATGCAAAGATTTTAATGCACATAGTTGGTTCAGGGTGGTGCAAATCCAGGGATATTGGCAGAAGTGGTGTCTTAGTCTATATGTGTCAAATGTTACCCCATCTATTACACTTGAACGACAGCCAAGACTAAGGGTTGAGAGTGTTCAGCTTACTGGATTCAAGGATGGGTTTTGGATAAATGATCTTTTGCATCCAGACCTTTTAGCAGCTCAATTACTCCACTTTATCGACAGCTAGAGTTGCTCTTTAGTTTCTTTTTCAGACCTGTTGCCCTTTAAAACCTGCTGAGATAATTTTTCTTCCTTGTCGTCTTCTGGTGTCTCTTCCAAGTACTTCATATTGTGCACAACATAGTCACCAAGATATGGATCATCATTGGAGGGGCCTGCTTTACTCCTGAAAAGGAAGGACTTTTTCACTGATTTCAATCTTTGCATTCCTTCCTCTGTTAAGAGTAGCAGTGAAGGTAGATCTAATAGACCTATTAGGACATCATCTTTTCTTTCACTGGTGGTTTTGTTTGTGGGTGGCTGATTTCACTATTAGCAATTCATTCATACCTGTTTTTTTTGATATACTGTGAAGCCACATGATTTTAATAGGGGAACTGTGTTGTTCATGCCTGCATCTTAGAAGTTGTGCTAATTGCACAGTCATAAAAAAAAATTGACTGCTGCAATGACAGTGCTTGAAGACCATGTGGCAAATTACTCCTGAAAGTGAGTGAAGTCTTCAATTTAATAGTCACATAGTAGGCTGTCTTTCACTATAAATATGATCTGTTTTACGCTAAGGAATCTTCAAATCCCTTTGTTACAGATGATTCCATAGTTCTAAAATGGTCCTCAAGGATTCCACTTTTCATTCTTTCCAGTGCTCAAAATACATTTATACAGTGTCAGAAGACATCCTGAAAACCTGAAAATAAACTGACTTTTCTACAAATAAGACATAAAATGTGTCTTCAAATTTCCCTTATATACAGGCTCAACATTTCTGAAAAACAGCTAAATTTTATTTATGCTGAACAACCTGAAAAGCTGAGAGAAAGCCTAGGAAGAAACCACATTGGTAATAGTTGGTTCTATCCAGTAGAACTTACACATGTTTGGATGCACTTGAGGATGTGTGTACATATGTCTTACAATCAGTCCATATCCATACTATATGTGAAATCGAGCAATATTTCATTCTAAGAAAGCTGGGTGAAAAATAGCTGATTAAGGTTGATTGTAGAGTATTATTTCACTTGTAAGTCCAACCTTCACTTGGAAAAGAACTGTGGTCAGAGAGAGAATGGAGAGATGTTTTCTCTTAGGAAAGAGTTTTACAGCCCGAGTGTAAAGCTCTGCCCTATCTTTTGGAGATCTCAACAGAGGAAAAAGTCTGCTGTGGTCAATAAGATAGAGTTTTACATTTGTGTCTTCCTACTTCGTTTTATTAGGAGGTTTTGGTGTGTTTTAGTGGATTTTTTTAGAATTTTTAGGAAGCTGTATTTTCCCGAAAAGCAGCAATGTAGATTTTTCACAACTTGTCTTTATTTGGATAAGGAAACATGGTGCAGTTTTAGTTAAAAGGAGATTTATCTGGCACAAATCTTTGCATGCTATTTGTTTATTGATTATGATCTACTTGCAAGTAATACAAGTGTCAGTTCCTCTCAACTGAAGTCACTTGAAATATATATTGGGTGTTCGTAAGGCTTTAAATCTAGTTGAAAGAATTGGGAGGCAGTGTGAAAAGCCTTAAGCAGTAAGGCTTCAAGTAACCAATCTGCTTGTATTGCTAAATGGATTGCTGATATGGATACAGCGTGCGTGTCACATTCTGGAAGATTTTGGTCTATTAGTTACTAGCCTTTTCTAGTTACTGAGAACTGTCTCGTTTGTTTCAGACAATTGTCTCATAACCATAACTGTTATTTTCAAGTAAAGTTTAATTTCCTTGTTAGCAGAGTCCTTTGAAAGAATTAAAATTAGCACCCTGATCTAGGCTGTATACACTGAAACTGTTTATATGTAAACCAGTCTTCGGAGAAGTTTTCTAGGTGGTAAAGTACTTTAAAGGTCTGTGTGCAATACAGATGAGTCCTGTCATATTCTCAACACCTAGAACTGAACCTTGACGTTAGTTAGGGCTTAGTCTCTACTTAATGACTTAAAGGCTTAGTTTTCACTTTGAAAGTTTTACAAGTTTTACCTCAAATGGTATAATATTTATTAATCTTACTTTAGATTTTATTAATGCTACTTTTTAGCAGAGAGTTTTACAAGTGGTATGGTGATTTTAATTCTGAAAGTGTGTGTCTGTATCATGTTTCTGTCATCAAAATGCATTTATTTACAGTTACTGCATTTTTCCCCCTATATGTCTAACGGTCTTCAAATATGTATCTACTGTACGTTGGGTATTTTTATTTCTACTTTGATTAGTTACTTTTTGCTGCTTCTGCTGGTGCTGGCACTGGAGACAGGAGTCTCTGCATTTTATACTAATTTTTGGAGTAATGAAAGAAGATGGGGCCATTGGATAGTAATTTTTCTGAGGATGTTCTCAGGAATTAGTTGTCTCAAAGGGTAAACACTGATTGAGAAGTGTGGCACTTTATGATAACCTTTAAAATGCCTGATAAATTGTGGTACACTGCCAAGTGATAGTAAACAATTTTTCCCTTCAGGAGTTCTTATTTAAATGAAAAAGTCTCCTAAAGGTTTGAGTTAGCTTCTGACTTACTATGTGATTGTTATACTGAATATCTGTATTTTTTAACAATAATTAATGGCAGCACAACCCAGCAAGAATTACTGTGTTGTGAGCATGAAAACTGCTGTACTTAGTACAGGATATACCATTTAATTCAGATCTCAGGTTGATTTTCTGGTCTGCATGGTTACTACCACATGAAATAGATCAAGACTGTAAGAGAGTAAATAATATAAGATGCATGAGATGAACATGCTTTTCAAGAGACTAAAGATACGAAATTTCATTTGTAAAATCCATTCCAAGTGTTCCTTAGATGTCCTATTTGTTAAGCATCTCTGTGGCCCAAGAAAATGTCCAGAACTAATCACAGAATCTCAGAATGGGTAAGGTTGGGAAGGGGCCACAGTGGGGTCATCAGGTCCAACCTTCCTGCTCAAGCAGGGCCATCCCACAGCACATGGCACAGGATTGTGTCCTGACATCTCCAGTGAGGGAGACTCCTCAGCTTCTCTGGGAAGAATGGCCAAAAGACTAAGGCTGTGTGCCTTGCACATGATGCATATATAAGCAAACACTAACTTCGCTGTTTTGAAACACACAGCTTTTGCTGGTAGCAACCACAATAAAAACATAAATTTAATGCAAAGGAATGAAGCTCTGTACTTTTGAAGCAAAGGATGTGCAACCCTGAGTACTGCCAAATATTTGGTGTTTATGCTTCCTTACCCTCAGCACTGCTGTCCTAGTGAACTGTGCACCATTAACATGTATTTCTCTTCTCACCATTTTCTCCTAAGCATTAGAGGTGTTACACCTGGTATTTTTATTTTTTTTTAACTGGTGTGTGAATGAAAGCTATGTGGCATCCCCAGCTCCCTTTTTGGGCTCAGTGACTCACAGAACTAAACACAGCTGAATGAGTCTATTGTCTAAGTGCCAGTTTCACAGTGGGATAAATCTTGTAAACTCAGATGAATCTTCTTCATTGACAGGAACTGCAAAAACTTGACTTGGTCATGTAAACATTTTAAGTTTCTGTCTAAACATTCAGGACTTGGCCTTCCTGTGGAAAGGCTTAGCTACCAGGGAACAATTGCACTTTGTACTTGCATTTGTACTTCTTATTAATTGGAATACCAATTTAATTAAACCACACAGGGGAAAAAAGAAAAAAAAGAGGACAGGTTAAATAAGCATATGGAATAGGGAACCTATATTTTATATTTATGAATCCATGAAGGGTAATGTTATATAGTTGTACATACAGACGTCTTAGACAAGCTTGGATGTGTTCTGCTGGAAAGAGCAAATATTTTTTAGGTTTCAGTGAATTCTCATCAACAGGCTAGCTATCTGGTTCCTTAGTTCTGGTTACCTGCTTTTAGCACTGTTCAGGGTTCTCAGAATAACCCTCAATCTTAAAAAATACAACAGGGAATTAGTTTAATATTATGCATGGGGATTTGGCCACATGTGGTGCTCAGCACTCTCTGTCCTGTAACAGAGGTACAAGTTAAACTACCTTTCCAAGAAGATTGATTCCTGATCTTTCGAAGTTGGAGAAATATTCAGTGGGATTTTTTAGTCCTTTTTCACAGTGTCCTTCTGTCCTGGTTATTACAGGAGTAAGAGATGAATTTTAAAGCTGTCTGGTTTTAAGCAGTTAAGGGGATTTTGGTATGTTAAGCTTGATCTCCAGTCCTAGTGGGATGCTCAAAGAGGCCAAATCCCCAGAAGGTATTCAAAGAATCAAGGATCACATTAGGCTAACACCAGCAAATTGTAAGGATTTGGAAAGAGTTTGAAATAATTACTTTCTGTTACGGAGTAGCGTGGTGGAATTTGCTGTGATGGAACATAAAGGAAGGTTGTGCTCGATTTTGAGCATTAGGCAAAACTGGACATTTCTTGAGGCAGGCAGGCATATATCCCCCTGCTTGGATAGATGTTGGGCTCTGTTTCTTTTCTGGTTTTCGTATTAGTTGACAATCAGATACTTTAAAATTCTGCATCTTTATTCTTCTTTGTCCTATTAACTTGTTTAAAAGATGATGCTTTAACAGTAGTGATGTTGTAACGCTGTGGATCTAAAGATATATGCAGTCCAAATTCATAAGAAAAACAGTATCTTTTGTTGTCCCAGTTGACAGAAGAAACAGGAGAGCTTTTAGATGTACTAATCCTTTCTCAGGCTACAGAAAGTTGCATTTATGCAAGTAAGCACAATAAATCTCAGAGATTGTCTCCTGGGTAAATAATGCAGGTTCAGTAGTGTATTATGGTTTGGGGTTTTTTTTTTCCTTTCAAGACTACTTTTTTTTTTTCTTCTTTTTAATTTAACTCTTTCCATATAAATGACCCTACTCCTATGCAACAGCCTGTGTGTGGCAAAGGAAAAATTGCTTTAGTCAGCTTTGGTGTTGAATTTCAGAGTATTCTGTTGGATTGTTATATCCATATTATTATATAAGCATGTCCAAGGTTTTCATTGCTTGTTCACTGGAAGTGGGAGCAAGTAAAATAGAACAGATATTTGCTCTTAGGAGCTGCCAGGTGGAAGCCATCTTTCATGAAAGTATATGAATAGTATTGATTTTCTTAGTTGTATTTCTGGAAATTAGGTAATAGATTGAAATGCAACCTTCAAGCTAATGTGCTATTTCTTTTTATTTTTTTCCCCCACCTCCAAACTGCTGAATAAATGGTTTACAGTTGACCTTAACTTCTATGGGTTTTTTTCTCTTTAGAATAAGACACCTGAAAAATTGTAATCTAAACTTTCCAAACTCGCTGACTTGTGGGCAGTTTACAGATTTTATTGAAAATAGTTCAAGTAAGTGTGTATGTGTGGTATGTGTAGATATGTGTGTCCACACTTAAAGAATGTGGTTTTCACTTAAATTCATTAAACTCAAATAGCTTGTGAGCTTTGATCTAAAGTCATGCTGCTGTGGTATCTTGCTTAGAAAAATTCACATTATTGGTCATATATTATGTACTTCTCAAAAAAAAAAATCAAACAAGATTATCTTTAAAAGCAGAGAAAAGTTTTCTTAGGATATTTTTCTTTTCATTATCTGTTCCTATTTCTTTTTATTTCAAGTTTGCCATGGACAAACAATCACTTAGGAGATGGATATTTTCTTCAGTCGCTGTCTATCTGTGGAAATATTTTAAGCAGTACTTTTCATCATGTTTATGAAAAATTTTCCTGTAGACTTAAAAACTGAGTAGGCCCAAGAGCAGCACAAAAGCAATAGTAGCAATTATTCATAAACTATTTAGTTCATGCTATAAAATGAAATTGGAGTCGTGCTGGCTTTCTCTTTGGGATGACTACAAAAAGCTTATGCCACAAATGTCCTCTAGGAATCCTTGAGACAGAAGCAACCTATGTCTTCTGAACAAAACATCTGTGGAGAAATATGGATTTCTGCCTTTACATAGGATAGTTGTTTAGTGCTCTGCAATGCTGGACAGCATGGCAAACATTCTGGTTCTCAAACAGAATTTTTTTTTTCCTCCTGTACTTCTGGTGACTCTTTCCATAAAGTATAGTGCTTTTTCCCTTCCTCAGACTGAGAGAAAAACATTTGCAGCTGTGCTTATGTTCTGGCCAGCTCCCACTAGTTTCTATCTTATATATTCATGTCTGGATGCTAGTAGCTCTAATTCAGTTTCTAATAATTATCTATCCAAGTATCAGAATGTTACATTTCAGCATAAAAATGCAAACTTGAATAGTAATGGAATCTGAGTTGTTCTTTTCCTTGCATTCCTGTCTTCCAATCTGGAAATTGGTTTTGGGGCACTTTGTTAAATTAATTAGCTTCAGCTTAAGTCTTATTCCCCATAAACTGTGCCAGTTCATAAAAGCATAATTGCTGGTGATACACCAGCCTGCACATTTTCACCAGTATGGTATTAATTTTAAGTCATTTGCATGACTAAATCAGCGATAATCATTAGATGATAATTTTTGATTTGTAGTAGTTGTATGATAGTGAAGAGAGTGCTTCTCTTGCACGAAATATTTCATGGTCTGTTTTTAGGGGTTTATGTATTATTTGATCAATCACATTATATGGTGATAAATTTATCCTGTGCAATGTTCTTATGCTTAGAACACAGGCTGTAAGTCAAAGGCAATACATTTTCATCAGCTTGTTTGAGCAAGTGACTACTGTGTTTCATCTGCATAAAGTTAGAATAAAACATTCCCTTCTTTCTTTACACACAGCAAAGCTTAATTTCATTAGAAAGCTTATGCAGTTTGTGAATTGCCAACAAGCGTGATGATGCTCAAAACAGTTGTCTGGAAAGCATGCTAAGTAGTCAAATGCTCAGTAAAATTGAAAATTAATTAATAGTGTGGAATCCTATTTTATGAACTATGATGACTGATATCAGAGGAAAGTCTGTTTCTTTAGTTCAGAAAATACAGTGCTGCCTTGTAAGAAGGTAGAGGATGTGACTAGCTCAGGAACCAGATTGGAGGTGGCACTGCCTCTTGGTGAGATGCTCAGTAACAGCTGGGTCACATCCTTATGGAAAAATGACTGCCTATGCAATCCTGAGTACAGTAGTTGACGAGAAGGACCTTGTGGTCTTTAGAACCGTTGAGTAATTTACATTGCTAAGGACCAAGAGTAATTTGCCCAGGTTTATCAAACTTACTGAGTTAAACTTCAGGTCAGTAGGAGGTCAGCCACAAAGAAATCAGAGTACCAGGTTATGAATGGCAGTCTCTCAGAAATTAATTATTAAATAGAGTGCAATAAAATAAAAATATTGGAGTAGATCATGCAGGCATGCTATATGCCTGTTGGCTATCCTTTTGCACAAAATTTTTGTTCAGGGTTTGAAAGCACAAGAATCTGGTGAACACGTAGAAATGTATGAGTTCATTGGTTTTATTTGATTCAACAGATGGATCTTGAGAGGGCTCTATAGAAGAGTGCATATCTCTTCTCATACTCATATTTATGAAATGTTTGGCATTCAGTTACAAATGCTCATATTATCCATGACACGTGTATTTGAGATTGTGAGCATAATTTTTAAAGTTTGCATTATTTGTCATGATCTCATTTATCAATATAATTATTGATATTTATATATTTTATATTTATTCTTGAGGCTATGCATATTTTCCATGGTTTTAGATAGAGCTCAAGGGTACCCTTAATTGTGAGGGATAGCTGATCTGGAGATCAACAGAGGGAGAAAACCGTCAAATTGCTGGTAAAAATTGGTCTGTGATATGTGCTTATCAGTCTAATACTAGTCAAGATAGAAATGAAGACAGGGAGAGTTGTAATGGAACTTTTGACATTTGCCAACCTGTAGCCTTGCTGTCAAAAGAAGAGTTGCCAGTTGGAATAAACAAAAAGCCTTTTTCAGGGCTGATAAAATGTGTTGGAAATGGCAGCTAGATTAAAGACTCCACATCAAAATGAATGCTGAAAAAGCTCTTTTCAGTACAAAAGAGGAGATTCAAGTTGTCAGCAGCCAGTCTGAATCTGGCAAGCAACACGAAGTACTTAGGGCTAGAGAACTTTAATTAGACTTCTCTCCAGGCTAAACAGAAGTTCTTAGTCTTCATCCTTGATAACTCACTGATTGGCTTCTGTTGTACCGACAAATATTAACTTTGACAAGAATTTGTGTATGTGTGCCGTGTAATAAAATGCTGTATTTTTATCTGAGCAAAAACTTCGGCCTCGTGTGCAGTGGGTAATGTGGGTGATATTAGAGCAGTAGCTCAAACCCAATGTTATTGACCTCTTGTTTCTTTGCATTGTGAAGGTGCTGTGTTTTGTATAAAAAACAGCCTTCAAGTAATGAAGTCTTTTATCTTTCCCTTACAGCAAAATAATTTATAATTTTTACTGAAGTTTAATATCTTTATGAAGTGGACTGATCTTGGCAAGTTTTCTGGATGGATCAGGAGTGTTATTATAATCTATTAGTTTCAGTGTCGAAAGAGTTTTAGAAAAGATAATTTGGTTCAAAATCATGCTCTTGTGAGTTGAAAAATTAATTGGAAATATATAAACTAACCAATGGTATACTATAAAATGAGATCTATTATTTATGAAATGCATAAGAATTTGATCAGGAATGTTTTAGAAACAGTATTTTTATACTTTGATCAAAGTCTGATTATTTTGACCTTGAGTGAAATTATTCATTAATTCTTTTTTTAGACTGTAAGCAAAGATTCCTGTTTTCCTAGTAATGACTCAGTTTATTTTTCAGATTTTATGTCAGTGTAAGTCATGTAGTGTTAAGGCTAAAATTTAATATTTAGTACTTTGTTCTTTAATATAGGAAGAACATTTTGGTTTTGGAGACCAAAGGGATACATGTTGTTGCTGAGCTGTTACTGTATTTATTGAATAGTAGTATATAGACATTATTTTAGATAGAAACAAGATATACTGCACTTGACTAATCAGTGGAAATATATGTTTCACTATAGCAAATCTGTACTATTACAATTAGCTACAGAGATGAACTGCTATTTAAAGTTTTGCACATGTTTAGTGGAATCAGAACTATAAATACTTTGCAGTTTCTTTTCTTGTAAAGTGTTCTTCATCCCCAAAACACTTCTAACATTATCCCCTTTTCCTTTTTTTCAAAATTGTTCTCTTTAAGGTAATGTCTTTAGACATTCTTAGGTATAATCAGGTATAGTCATGTTTCTGAATGAATTGATCTCCTGTGTTACTCATCAGGGAGACAGCTGTCCTTTTCCAGATCTTTCCTCTACCCTTTTCTAGTGTAAGATTTCTTACCTTTGGTCTGGTTTTATGCTTGGTGTTACACTTCTGTAGTTTAATTTTTTGTTTTTTAATATTTTCTTCTCCATGATCTAAGCTTCTTTTCTTGAAGCATTTCAGAATGGCAGTGACAGTGACTCACAGAGTTCTGTCTTCCACTTCCTTCTTGTTGCTCAGGTTCACTTCAAACTATGCTACAGGAAATTTAATTATGGTTCATTCTGAAAATCAGTATGAACATTGTTCTCTGATAGCTAATATATAATCAGTTGTCTCTCTGCCGCAGTAAGATTTGGTTTGAAACTGATGGAGACCATTGGAATTTTTACTAGCTCTTTTGTCTTTCTGTTTTCACTGACAAATTATGTGAAAGCTTTTCTCCCTCTGCAGTCCATCTGTGTTGTGTTTGGGAGCATTGTGCTACTAAGCCATGGATTTAGAGGGCCTTTGTGTTGGCAATGTTGAGTAATTAATGGAGGAAGCTCTTCAGTGTCAATGTTGATGAAACTTTCAAGCACTACTTTCTTGGATTTGCACTGACTATTTCCAGCCCAAACTGGGAATGTATATGAGATATAGAATGTTATCAACACAAAACTTCCTTTAACAGTTACCTTTCACCTCCACCCACAGCAGAGCAATGGATATGGTGCCATCCTTCAGCAGCACAATCTCAGTTCTGGTGTTCGGCATCTTGTCAAATGAATGCTGCTCAGTTATGGTAGAAAGGCTCAGCTCCAGTCCATGCAGAATGCTTAATTACTTTAAGGATAGTATCTAATGTTGTGAGATTCCACATTATCCAGGATTTAACAGATTTATGTCTTCCAGTGGATTTTCAGAGTAAACTGTAACTAACATAGGTTACAAAGACCTGATGCGGTGCACTTAATTGTAAGAGGAAAAAAAACCCCAAAACAAAGCAAGTGATGCAGTCAGTCACTCACCACCTCACATGGGTAGGCCTATGCCCAGGCAGTTCCCAAGCACAGGATGGCTCACATACCTAAACCCAGTCCTCGCTGGTTAATTGCTGAGTGTGACAGTACATGGCATGGAATATCTTCTTCGTTTGGTCTCCCTGCTTGTGTCTCCTCCCAACCCCTTGCACACACCCAGTGTATTCACTGCAGGAGCAGAGTGAGGAACAAGGAGTGACTTGACTGGGAAAACACTGTTTAACAATAGCTAAAACATTTGTGTGTCATCAGCACTGTTTTGATTGTAAATCTCATCCACAGCATTATGTAAGCTGCTATGAAGAAAATTAACTCCATTCCAGTTGGACCCAATACCATTTCTTACTTCCCTCTTCTCTGTCTCTGCCCTGAGTTTTTAACTTTAAAATGCTTTGTTCAAAGACAAGAAATGTAAACAGATTGAGAGGTGTAGCTAAATGGAATAAAGATAATAACCAAAGGAAAAAGTCTGTATATTTAGTATCCCAGATTGATCAGAACCTAACTCACTTGACAGATAATTGCCTGACAAGCAGTGTCTTTGATGTTAAGCTTCAGTGAAGTAGAAAGTAAGTTCCTCAGCTGCTCCCCAATAGTCTTTGGGTGGTCTCTTGCTGTCCAATGCTGGAGCACCCTCTCACACCCTGCTGAAGGGTTTTTTCGTATGACACACTGCCTACAGACAGTTACATGCCGCTTGCTCTGTGAGGTCTTGGGGAGAGTGAGCAAGGTGGAGAGAGATTTGGAGGGAGCAAGAACAGCCAAATACAGTTTAAAATAAACAACTTCTAAATTAAAAAGAATGTTAAATACAGATCATCTGCTCAAACCATGACAGCAGATTTAATTCCTTCCTCCTTTTACCTGATGGAGATGTGCCTGAGGGCTCGCATCAATTACCTGTCGACATGTGGAAAATGATTGATGAGCTGCCTCAGGCACTGAAGTATACTTTGTCAACCACTCATAATTTATACATCTTATCTCTGCCAGAACAAAAGACAGGACAGCATGCACTCTGAAAGGAGGAAAAAAATACAGAGAGAGAGAGGAGAAAAAGAAGAAAGAAAAAAAGAAAAAGGCTGTTTGAGTTCCAGTATGTAGCACAAGTTGATAACATTGATGCCTATCTATTTGCTCCCTCAGCAGACATCTCCTGCCACTTTCTACTGTGGCTGCTTGAATTTGCCAGGGACTCTGGCCATTCCCTGCTGGAAAGATGCTGACATAGTAAGCATGGAGCAGTCTAGAGTTACATTTTAATTACACTATTATCTACAAGAGTCTCTGGAGCACTGATGTTTGTTCTGACCTTTTGTTTTAATCAGCACTCTCAGAGCATGCTGTTAACCACTACTGACAGAGATTGATAATTTATATAGTGGGGTCTTCTTAAGAAGCTTTCATTTAGAACCATTACAGAAATCAGATACTTTTACATTCAGACATCATTTTAGCATGTACTTCAGATAGGTGAGTCTTAGAGTAACACAGAAACCAAATTTGTGCTTTGACCTCCAACTGTAATCAAACCCAAAATAATATTTTTTTTAAATTTTTGGGGGGATAAAATATTTGTATTTCTTTGAGACTCTTGGAGCATTTTCAATCAAAATGTTTATTCAGTACTTGCTATGAACTTGCCTCATATTCTACTCTTAATTTTTCCGAAACAGCGATTAATCTAGAGGGAGGATGTGAGATTATTTAAATGCTAACCTGATACAGTGAGAACAAGGCTAGTTTCCAAAATACCTGGTATTTAGTGCTGTTCAAGTGTCTCACATTGAAAAGTAAAAATATCTTATTAGTTTTGAAAGTTTTGTTTCCCAGTTTAATACAGTAATGAAACTTAATGTGATCATTTCTCCACTTGAAGAACATGGTATACTAACTCTTCAGTATCTACTACACTGGGAAAAAAACCCATGTTGTGCTGAAATGATCTACAAGTTATATTCATCTGTAAGCATCTGTGCTGTTTTGACCCAATGTGGTAACAGTGAAGGATGAAAAAAAGAGGTTAAGACAAAAGCAATCTGAATGGAAAATTTCATGATAAAATGTTTTAGAATATTGGAAGTTTTAATAAATGTCGAGTGGTAATGTACTGGTAAGTTTAGTTTGCATAGTCATATTTTCAGGTATTCTCTTGTCCTCTGGTGTCATCTTGCTAATTTTATTGCCCAGACATACCAGGATGTTTTGGAGATTTCTAAGAAATATTCAGTTCATGCATATGTTTTTTTCTGACACCCTGTTTCATCAGGTCTGTGTTGAATGGGGCTATGAGGTGTCTTGTCAGCAGCTTACTCTGGAAGCTCTGGTCTGTAGTGCTCAGCATTTGAAGTACTAGATGGTATAACAAGGAATGCTTCTGAATATAGGCATCATTTTCTCAGTCATAGTTTTACTTTACCTAGTGACAGTATGAGCAAAGCTTTCAACTGACTACATCTGTTTTGTCTGGGTTTTTTACATTAATCTGTGCTTTCTACGCTAAACTGTTCCAACCCAGATTTTTTTTCTTCTATCATGTTACGCATCCAGCAGTGGGGCAGATTACCAAGCCACAAAGAATTAAATTAATTACCACAAGCCCAAACCTGCAGTCATGCATGGATGTCAGTAATAATTAAGCACAATAGCTGCTGGCTGTTTAATTGAAAATTGTTCAAAGTGATATTTAATTGATTCAGTAGAACTTCTGTAAGAATGAGACTATTTGTACTCTACTTAAATAGGAGACTTCTCTTTCCTGATAACAACATATTTGTACAAGTACATATATGTTTTTGTACTTCCTGGTTACAAAAATAGACCTAAAATCCAGAACTGGTAAATGCAGATGCAAACAAGAGAGTGTCTGCATTCTGAAATTGGTGCTGTGAGCTTGCAGAGAGTGACAGCCTAACAGGTTTAGCTTCAGAGTATGAGAAATTGGACTAAAAGCAAATTAAAAGTTTTCATCAGGCAGGCAGTTTTGATGATTAAAGCAGCATTGTAACATTGCTGCAGGACTTGTAGTAAAAATATAATAGAAATTGGTTATTCAACTTGTTAAACCCATGAGACTAATAAGTGGTGAGACATAAACTTACTTTTGCTCAACTTCTGAGCAGTTGTAATCTTGCTTTGCTTGTATTTCCAGCTGAGAAAAAGCAAATAAATGTAGTCAGTGTGAGGCTCAGCCTGTGAATCCAACTTCTCAACAGAATTTATTAGCTCTTGTATAGCAGGAGTAATACAGGTATATGACATTTTTTGGTTTGGGGTGGACAGCATAAGTTCCTTTCTGTCTGTAATGCATTGTGTAAGCACATTAGAGTTTTGTTTAGAGAGGGAAACTGCTGAAAATCATAAAACTAACATACACTGATCAATATGAAATAGAATTTCATACAATATTGCTTTGAGTGAAAAGAATATATATTACAAAGGCGGTTTAAAGAGACAGCAATTCCCAGTCAGTGAGGGCATTTCAGTGTGGGAGAAACACTTTTTTCTTCCTTTGCCATCAACCTGCTGTATGACCTTGGATAGGATACTTAAATCTGTTCTTTATGCTATTTTTTGTCTGTCTTGTCAAATTAGATTGTGTTCTGTTCAAGGCAGGGCCTGTGTGCTGTTATGTGATTCTGAGAAGCCCAGTGCTGGCATTATCTGACCTTGAATAAAGTGTGTAGGTGTTGCTCTAATATGAGTGAAGAGCAAGGTGTCTTCAGGTAATAGACACTGCACTGTCACTGTTACGTACGAGATCAGTAGCAATCATTTAAAAAAAGTTAAAAAGGAGCACCAGCTATGGGAAAGCTTGCCTAATTGCTGGGCTTATAGTTGCTAAGCTATAAAAACAGCACCTCTGTTTGATTTCTGTGCTCTTTTGTCCTTCTGTGCAGCCGTCCTTCATTTTGCTAGTCTAACTCCTAGGGAAGCTAATATTCCTTGCTAGGTAATGCAAGCTTATGAATTTTTATGAAAGCACTTGTTTTTATTCAGCTTTGTGGATGGTATTTTAGGGTATAGCTTCCCATAGTTACCTTTCTGATTTCCTGTGTGCCTTCCCCTCCTCCCTGTTCCCCAAGCCTGGATCCTATTTTCTGTGGTAAGCTGGTCCTTAAAGCTGTCTGAAATGGATTTAAAAAAACCAAAAAGCTGTCCCTACTTTGTTTTTAAGTATGTTATTTCTTCTTAGTGCTGAGCTGCTTTTTTGTTTTTGTTGTTTTGTTTGACAGGCTGCTTGAAGATAGAACAGTTTTCCATAAGGGATTGAAATCATACATCAAATCTATTGTTTTATATGTAAGCCACTTGAGAACAATGAAAGCAGTTGCTGGAACCCAAATACCATTACAAATAGATTTATTGTAGTATGTTTTCTCCCACCTTTTTCTAGAAGTTATTACTTTAATCTTAAGAATTTATGTAAGTATGCTTGCAGCTTTTATATGCTTTATGCATTCACTTTTGAGACTTTTTAGCTATTTAGTGGCATGGTGTTTAAAACAAGTGTTATCAAGGAAATAATTTCAGCTTTACATCATTTTTTTTATATTTCCCTCTGAATGCTACATATAAAATAGCCAGATGGTAATATAAAAGAGTTATAGTAAATGTCATGGAAACTTATCTTCACAATGCCCTTTAGCTTCGTGTGTTCATCTCAACCTACAAACATCAAGAAGAGATAAAGATGTAATATCCCTTTGTCACAAAATTATATAAAATTTCAATATCTTCAAATTTTTAAGGAAAAAGCTTATTAGAAATATATGCAATTAAAGTCATTCCAGCATTTGTAAAAGAGCAGAAATGCTTTTAAATTGCTCTTCCCTCCTCAACTAGAACAAAGATATTTTGTATTGAAAGTATTTACCAAACTATAGTTATGACAAACTAGATCAGATGTTCCTAAGAGAATACAGATTTTTCTGTCATTTTAATAGTGAGCCTAAATCGGACCTCAAAGGGCAGAAAGTTATTTACATATTATTGACCCCAAACTTAATACACTCAATAGACATCAAAATGAAACAACATATTTCATTTACAGCAGTATGTTAAATGCTTTAGTCATCATACAGGATGGACTAGAGTCTTGATGGTTTGCTCTTTTTTTCTCATGGTTTCAAGGGATGAAAGATTGCCAGTTACTCTGGAAATGTGTTTGAGTTCACTGTGTTGATAGGTGAAAAAACTGCTGATTAGAGAGCTTTTATAAAAAGTGGTGTGATTCCACAGCATTCCTCTCACTTTCCCAGTCCCAATAGCCATATGTATTGAGATGGTGTCAAATAGAGTTGTTACTGGTCTTAGTTTGTTTTAGGTGGGTGATTGGATGAAATATAAATGTAATATTGATAAAACTGGCAATACAAAAGAACTGTGGCATTCCAGCTGAGTATTCAACTGATATCCAAAAGTACTGACAAATAGTAGGTTGTGAAGCCATGCTCATCGTTGTTAAGGACACAGGAATAATAAACCCCTCTGAGTTGCCACCTAGAGGAGGTGCTTACATTTTTTCACGTTGTAGCTTTCTACAGATGAACATGAAGAAATTAAAGCAAACGTCTCAGTGGAAAAATAACAGTAATGATCAAACAAAGAAAAAGACCATGAACACAAATTAAGGAGGCTAAAAAAGCCAAATTTTTAGCTGTGTTGAACTAGACTGGTAATCGAAATGTTGTGATTGAGCAGTGAGCAGTTTCCTGCTGTCTAGGGCAGTCTTTCTCAGTGAGAGTGACACAGAACTAATTTTTGAATTTCAGAAATGTATTTCTTGGGGGGGAAAAAAAAAGTGGATGTAGTTGTCATGTAGCACTGTTAAAGTTTGCTGCAATGATGTCAGCAGCATCTCAGTTTTGGAGTTATTAATCCTCTTGAAATCTATGATGTATATTTTAGTTAGCATTTGGAAACAAGTGGAGTACAGTTTCACTCCAACCTTACAGCCCTGTTTCACCACTTTTTCCCTTAAACCTTGGTCTTTAAGGACTAAGCTTTCCATGGCTCTTCTACCTTCAATACCTTCCTTAATATTGCTGATGTTATTTCTCTCTGAAGAAACCTGCAGGTAATATCACCTTCTTTGCAAAGTTCTTTGGGAGTAAGGCAAGATAAAACCACCCACTTTTGGCCCAGTGCCTTTACTGGTCAAGATGTGAAGAAGAAAAAGGTGTGTAATGCTTCTTTACTATTTGTTTTGTGCATGTTTTCTCTCAAGAGCATCAAAACGCAGAACATGGACACAAGAAAATGATAACAGATCTTTTAATGAAACATGGGATTCCTGGTATCAGACCTTTGCATGGGTGTGAATCAATGGATTTCTGTTTAGTTAACCCTGATACAGCTTTTTAAGCATTAACTCTTTACAAGAAAGTTTTCATGCGTGCCTTCATTCTCCTTGGGAGTCTGTGGTTGTGTGATAAGTGTTATACCCAATCTTACAGAAATTTTGCTGATTGGTTTTGGCTTTGCATTTTTAAAAGTTCCTTTTTCTTTTTTTTTTTCTTTCTTTTCCATAGGAAAATAGGCTTAGAATATAGGCTGCAAAAACAGCACATAGTCTTGTTGTGTAGAGAAAGGGAGCAATCATCTTTCCTCTTTCCTCTTAATCCCCTAGAAAATAGTGGACACAGCTCTTCAGAACCTGAGCTCCCATTTGTTTTCCAATATATAACAGAATTTGAAATTTGGTTTCAAGTTCCTAGTCAAGAACCTCAGTTAGTTGCCCTGTGGCCATAGAATATTCCTGAAAATTGGAGTGGCCAGGTTAAAATATACTTCTGGATGTAGCCAGTAGCAAAAAAATCACAGAGGCAAAATGCACTAATTCCTAATAAAATGTATTGCCTATGCTTGATCAGATTGTGACTAAATCAGAGATTTTTATATATATATGTATGTGTGTAATATAAGAACAATCCTTGTTTACCATATAGCTGTAGAGGCAAATGGCTTATTACTTTTACATACATATGAATAACAGTTAAAAAAGAAAGGAAAAAAGGAAGTCTGAAAGAATGATGCATGAGAAAAATGAGCTTGTAAACAGCATTTTCTGTTTTCTTTTATTGCAAATATGAATAAATATGTATTCAAACTACTATTTCCTGTTAACTGGCCAAGAGATATATTTTACTCTTTCAAGAAAATTTGGATTGGGCATAGGTTCTCCTACTTAGCACGTTTACTTTCATGGAAACAACTCTGTATTTCTATCAGCATAGCAGTTCTTTCATTTGATTCTTTGAGTCTCTCTTGTTTTTCCTTTGGAGAGTTGCAGAACCCAGCATCCTGAATCCATTGTCTCTTTATTGTGATGCATGCAAATAGAGTAGTTTTAACTTTCCAATCTAAAGTATAAAAAAATTGGATTGCACATTTGAAGTGGAATGAAAATGATGCATAGAGTAGTAGATCATTTTATAGGCTACTGTTGTGTTTTATGGAATGATAAATAATGATGTAAAGTATGTTTTCCTTTGCATGTTTAAGTTGCTCAGTGTACATAACTGAATTTAAAATAAATTCAGAAATGACTGCTCAGCCTTGCTGAAGTACTTGGAGAACTGCTTTATTCTTAGTGTCTTTTCTAATAAATACGTTGCTATGAATACAGCTTCTTGTTTAGATCTTAAATTTTAACTGGAATTTGACAGATTTAAATTTAATCTGGACTGTAAGAGTCTATACTGTCACTCTTTGCCTGCTGTTTCAAGTGACTGATTTCTCACTCCTATCCCCCAGCCATTTTATGTAACTTCCTTTCAAGAGCCAGTTGTGCTGTATGGACTGACTGACTAATTTTTTAATATATATGAAATTGTACTTGGTCTGGCTGGGGTGGAGTTAGGGTTTAGTTTGGGGGGTTTTTTTGATTTGTGGCTGGAGCAGTGTTGATAGCACACCAATAATTTGGCTGTGGCTGAACAGTGCTTGCACAGCACCAAGGCTTTCTCTCTTTGCCAGACAGGCTGGGAGTGGGCAGGGCATTGAAAGGGACATAGGTGGAACTACACTTTAAAATTAAATCTGGACCATAAATTAATCTAATTAATCTGTAAATTACTCCTTGCTTGTGCACCTTTTTCCAGCATGTGGTGTTAGTTCAAATTAAATCTTTCCTAAAGTAATGTTTACTTTGCAGGTAATGCATCAGAAAAAAAGGAAAGGCAACTTCTATGTTGTTTATTTTGTTTATGGACCTTGCCTTGTATTACCTTATTACTTGGCCTTCCTCTCTTTTTTTCATTGGGGTGACTCAAGTTAGCACAAATTGCTTTTTTGTGTAGCAAACTCAAAATGGAGGTTATAGATCAATAGAGACTGTCAAGGGATTACTAAATAAATTTATTTTCACTTTTTTGTGTTATTTTCAACTACCTTCTCATAAAATATAAACCTTTTGAAGTATTGAGAACTGATGCTTGGATTCATTCTTTAATACTAGTATTGCCTAGCTGTTTTAAGAAGGGCATTTTTTGGTTTATCCATGTGTGTACCCACACATATATATGACAGTGTTGTGATAGAGTAAATTAGCAGCAACATTCTCTGGGCACTTAAAAACAAGCCAACTCCCTTCACTGGACACAGTGACTCTCTCACAAGATCCTTTAACCCTTTGTGACTTGCTGTTTGTGAGATGCGTGCTTGAGTTAACAAGAATAAATGTATGTAGCCAAGAAACAGTTTCAGTTGTTCCAGAGATCTGAGTGCTTGACAGCATAGATGTGGCCTAAATTTCTTGGTTTTCACTTTTTTTTTTTTTTTTTGCTCTTAGACTGTGTGTCACATTTGGTTATCATTTTTAAACCTTCAGCTGTGGGAGAGTGATACTGGTGTGAGAATGATGTCACAGCATGAACAATCCAGAGAGGCTTTTCCAGTCGTTACTCATTTAAGTACATCTCACTCCGTGGCAGAGATATAGAATAGATGACCTCATGTGTCTCCTTTGCCTCTGCCTTCTGTGATTCTGTGAGTGATAGGGCAGCACAGGAGAGCAACACGAGTTTACTGACAGCTGCAGAAAGACACGGCACTAGACATACCTGCACATCCTAGGTGGGGAGATACGATTGCAGGTAGCACTTCCCTGTACAGATCACACTTGAGCACTGTGAAGTTACTTATTTCCCTCCTTCTGCAGGTTCCCCAGGAAAATATGACTTTGGCTATTGAAGCTGATATCTTTTAGTTACTCAGATGACCAGTTTTCACTGCACTCCTAAGGGAAAAACAGTGTGTTGACATGTGTGAGAACTGATACAGAACACTTTCTTATGTTGCCTCTCACCTCTCAGGACATTTGGAGAGGAACCCTAAACTCTCCCTCCCCCACCCCACACATTTCTCATTTTGTAGGCATTATGCATTAAAATAAGATATTCAATCAGAACTGGGATAAGAAGTTGAAACTTGTTAAGGCTCAGACTCAAATTCTACAGTTTCTGTTATCTAGCATGCTCTGTATTTTTAATTACATACCAAGAGAGTTTTTAGCTAATAGGTATGATCCATCCAGAGCTTTCAAAGGAATCTAGAGCAGTTAGACTTATTCATGTTTAATTGGAGATCTGCCTTGCAATTGTGATTATTTCTAAAAATACATAATATTAAAGAAAATAAGTATTCTAACTCTCCAAAATGCTATTACATTGTTTTCTTGGAAATAACTTAAACATGTTGAAACTCAGGAAAATTTGGGCATGATAAGGGAGAGTTCTCGTTACTCTTTCTTTGAATGGCTTTGATAAATTTAAAAAATTCTTGCAGTGTATAAACTGGTGCAGATAACAGCAGCATACAAGTTGCCCTTAGAACTCTGGATTGCCTTCTGTGTTGGAAATGTGTGATAATTCTCAAAACACAGAGTTTCAGTTCTTTGTGAATGGAGTTTGAAGCAAAGTTTTCCTTTGTGACTTGGGATGTATGCAGTTGGTGGATAAAATTTAACTATTGTTGAGGTGGCAAGTATTTGATGGAAGTGAAAGTAGAAGCATGAACAAGTTTTTTCTCACAGAGGAAGATGAGGGCTTTTAGCAGAAAACATGGAATGCTTTTTGTGCATGATTTCACCTTAAGTTTTGAGCATGTTCAATTTTCAGGTCATCAAGCAGTTTATTAAAAGGGGCTTTCTTTGCTGACATAAAGGTGTCAGTTTTGGGTGTGTTACATTATGTTAGGGAGAGAAATTTAAGTAATATAGAATGTTTTTCTTCTCCAGTCTATTTTCTTAGATATTGCATATAAACCATATAAAAAGAAGCTGTGCTGTAGAGGATGGATGAGAGGACAGCATTGTATGGAGAAAAAAGCATGGACAGGAAACTTAAATGGGTCTTAATGATGGTTTAATGTTGGAACCCAGAGTGCCGAGAATGAGAATACCTTTACTTAAAATGTAAAATTCAGTTAGAAAAGCTCTGTAGAACAGTTGTATTTATCTACTAAGTAAGTGGTATATCAGTATGGAAAGAGTAAAGAATCTCTATGTACATTTCAGGGATATGCAATATTGAATCCATAGCAACAAAGAAGAAGTTTTTATGCTCATTTGTCAGTAACAACAAAATATTTACATACTGTCTTGTTAGAAGGTTTGACTACATGTGGGATATTACTTATGGAATTGTGCACTTATGACAGTATAAGCAGGGGAAAAAGTTCTTTATCTTATTGTGGTGCTTGTTCATGTGTTGCAGAGTTTTTATTTTCATGCTTTGTTTTTAACATTTTCTCTACTTTGCCATGTATCTTACTTTATTAGAGGCTTATTAGATTTGTTGAATACATTTGGCAGGTGATGAAGGGAAATTGACTGGGAAAACTATTTCTTTTGTTTGAAAAAAAAATTAAATATCTGTACAAATCTGTACTTTACAAAAGAAAAGGCAAGATAAATTAAAGTATATAGCTAAATTGTCCATATTAAATCCAACTTTGAAAATGGCCTAAGCAGTAATGGTGCTGGACTACGTTGTGTTTATCAACTTGCTTTGGATTCAGAAATCATAGTCATCTATAGAGGATATCAGGTATCTGGAGTAATTTGTGGAGAGTAGCTGGGAATGCTCATTAGCTCATTTAAAAGGAAAAAAGAGAGTCTAATTTGCTTTAAATATAAAAACCATCCCAATTTTTTTAAATCTGAAATGCGTCTGTCTAAAATGTAGCCATTTGAAGGGAAGGATAAGGCCTGTCAAGCTACTTCTCCTGTGTTAGTGCTTCATCTGCTTTGTTTGACATCTCTAAACAACTCTTTAAAAACGTCGATTTTGGCATGCTCCACAAAGGAGAACTGAAGGGTGTTGTTTAAGTTATTTGGGCCTTCTCTGTTTTTCTTTCTGTGGCACAAAAATGTGCATTTTTTTTCTATGCCTTTCCCCCCAACAAATGTGTGTTTTAGCCTCAAATGACCCTGGCATCTTAACATGTCAGAGTGTTAATAAAGCACTGAGGCTGTCATAATGTGGGGTTAAATAAAGTCTTCATGAGCTGTCTATTAAGCTGATTTTTTGTTTGTCACTTTCTGTAGTTTCTTTATGGATGCAGCTTGTCTTGGTTTGTGGGCAGCCAAGCAAACGGGCTTTGTCTTTGTTCACTGCTCTGTTTAATTCTCCCCCTCATTCATTAATCATCCCTTTGACTATTTATACCAGTGGCAAGTATAGCTAACACACTTAACGTTTTCTTTTGTCTCAGTGGCACTCTTTGTGCAGGCCAGAGGAGGGCTAATTATTAACTGTAAAGTGACATTAAAAACCCGTAGATAAGCATACAAATGCTGTATCCACTGAAATGCAGGGGTTTTTTTTGTTGGGGTTTTTTTTAACATTCAAGTGCTTGTGGCCAAATGAGTTTTTCTTGCTCTGTATAGTTGGGAGTTCGCAGTAGCAGTGCCAATGTCTAGATAATTAATGAAGAAGCTCTGTTAAACCCAGAGAGTCTGCCAGTGTCAGGTTTTTTAGTTTCATCTCTGGACAGCTTAGTTGGGTAGTTTGTACCTTATCAGGCAGAAGCAGGGATTTAAATTGCTGCTATTTAGTTGGAGGCAGTTCTTCTTCTCTTTAAAGGTCCCATTCCTGTGTTTATTAGTATTCTGTATACACAAGTCTTGGAATGTGTTTTTTGTTTTGACTTCTTATGATGGGAAAGATTTTAGCATTTTCTTTCTGGCTTCCTTCTATTTGTTTTGAAATTATAACTTTGGGTTTTTTTGAAACACTGACAGTGATCACACCTTTCTTGCTTACTCAAAGTCTTTTTGACCCTTTTCCTTCTCACTCATGATTTCATGATATCAGCACAACAATTATTCTGGAAAGACTTCTTTGAAAAGATAATATTTAGAAAAGGCGTGTGTTCTAGCTTTTTGGGGGAAATCTAGATGTCACAGGATATTTTGGATTTTTTTTACTTCAGTGTCTGCCTCATTCCATCCCTAGCTTTGAAAACAGATTTTCTGTTTTTCTGCTTGAAAATAACGTGCTGCTCTGTGAGGTGGGTTCAGAGAGAGTACTGCAGGATTTAAGTAGTGTTGCAATCAGCTCTGTTAACTTGTAAGTATAAGTGACTTTTCCTTTGACTGATGTTGCAACCAGAGACATGTGTTCATAATTCATAATCATGAACATAAGATGTAGATGAGGCCTGAAGCTGGAGTTGCTGCTAATCCTTGCAATGGGTGAAACAGTTTGGTCCAGCAGTGATCCACTGATCACTGAGCATTTCTGGCTTGTGTCATAGCTGACATTTTTCTGGCTCTCAGCATGACCAAAAATCCTACTGAGTTGAACATAAAGCATAATATCCACTGAGATAGGTCTTCGATAGCAGAGCTAGGAAGAGGTTATGCTCTCTTATTCAAGCCTGTGTATAAGTGAATAAGCCTATTACTTCATTCTGTTGTTATTGCCAAATGGAACGTCTTTCAAAAAATTCCGAACAAGCGATAACGTTGTGAGGGTATCACAGGGCAATCTGCTTTTAGGTAGCTTAGGCAGACTGCAGCTCCAGCTAGAACAGTAGATCAATAGTTACAGATTGCTTTCTGCATGTTTCAGTTAGGAAATTGGTGTGTTGATTACAGAGAATCCTTACTTGAGGTGAAATTGAGACTGGTGGGAAAATCTTATTTAAAAAAATTATGGTGATACAGTAGACTGTTGCATAAAAACGTTTGTATTTCTTTTCTGTGCAGTGTAACTGAATAGTTTTTTTAACATTTAAAAATGAACCACTTCATAATGTTGTGGGGGGTTTGGGGTTTGTTTTTAATAACAAAGATAACTTCGGAAGCTCACTCTATTTTCTTGTTTCCACATGCAGTAGGCACAACTGTCTCGTATTCTGCATTATAAGTCAGCATGAATGAGTTTTGCCATGGTATTACAGAAGAATATTTACTTTTTTAGAGTAAACTTCTAGTACTTTAATTCTTATTATTTTGCCTGACTGAATGTTCATATATTTCATAACTATTCTTAGTAGCAAGGCCCCGGAAATACGAATTCTTATTTAAGAAATCTTTCCTGGAATGATGAATCAAATTGGTCTTCGAGTAGGTAAGTCTCTCTCTCTTGCTACAGGAAAGCAAAGTTTATTGACTTTTCATTAAGGTTTTGAGTGTGTAGTTTATACAAGACTGGGCCTTTCTTTCAGGTAGACTGTCAGCAGCCCAATAACATAAGTGAGGTTGGTAACGTTGATATTTTAATGTGCTAAAAGTAAGAGATAAAATCTCTGCAGAAAGAGACATGTGCAATTAATTCATATAACCTGAACAAAAACGTCTGCAGTACCTCAGCCTGTGGCATGCACAGGCAAGCTCTTAGATGAGGTCATACCAAGTACTTTGTGGTACTTGGTTCATCAACAGAGACCTCTTAGTTTTAGTAAGGCAATAGTTTGAAATAATATTACAATTTCTTTTTTTCTGGAAGATGTTTGTTCATAACAATCTTATGGAAGTATACAGTATTTTAACAGCTAGAAGACACTGTGAAATGCTGCTGGACTTCTGGCATCAGAAGATGCTGAGATTTGATTGTGAGAATGTGGAGGTGATCAAATGCAGATCTGATCTTCTCAGATGGAGGAAAGCTGTAATGATACAATAGATGAAAATGACCTAGATGAATAGATGTAATCATGGAGTTGAAGGAGCAGTATGTGATACAGAGTCTTTTTCTGTATCATTGTTCTGTTCTACTGACATCTCTGCAAATTTGCTTTTTAGTCAAGGCAGATGAAGTTTGTATTTACAGATTTATTATCTTTATTCATTTAAATGTGCTGTGCAGTTATGGATCCCTTCATTTCTTATATACTTCATTTTCTTAGTTGTGTTTATTGCATCAGCACCACTACACCATATTGGCATTTCTGTACACTGAGAAAGCTGTCTTAAGAGAGAGATGAGTCCATAACTCAAGTTACATCACACTGAATACTCAGTGCTATGGTGAATAAATTTTTTTTAAAATGCAATCATTCTAATATGTCACCTTTTTCCTGAAGTGTTTCTCTCACAGAGAACATTCTTCATGTTAAAATTATTTATGATGTGTTTTTAAAAAATAAATAACAATGATTTACACAATGTCAGCAGATGCACCCTGGACATCCCCTGGCATAATGAAGAGTGTCGACTCTTATGACCCAAGGGTGACAGTTTCGATCATCTTTGCTTTGCAGTTCTCCCATCCTGTGGAAGTGTGAGGCAACACTTATGATTACCCAAGAGCCACCAGATTACAGCTACATGCACACACATGTACATGCAGAATATTTAAAATAATTACAAAGTGCCACGATTAGGAGTTGCATAGATTTTTGTCAGAGGTTAATATTAATTTTTCATTGGAGTGGTGTTTTTTATGTCCTACTCAAAAACTCAGGGTAGTCTGGTGTTCAGGAACTGTGTTGGAAAGCTAGGGGAATTGTTTCCAATTCACATTTCTGCCTTTGACCTGTTATGTAGCCTTGGGCAAATAATTTAATCACTGTCTACCTCTGTTTCCTTTCTCTTTTTTTTCTTGTCTGCTCAGCTCATAACTTTCAAAACTGTTTTATAATCCTTAATATGACAAAAATTATATAACATTTATATCTTCCCAATTGCCATTATAAATATTGCTGAGGGTTGATAAATTTAAATAGCTGTAAAATTATTCTTTCCTATAATTACTTTTTGTAATACAGAGATCAAACTAGAAATTCTTAAATCTTCTTTGATGCTTTGTTACTAAACAGGTATAGTTAAAAGTTTTGTGTCTCAAAGACACTAGACAGGACTGGGCGATAAAGGAAATGAAATTTCATCTTTCAGTCTTGAAAAATTGTTGAGATAGAAACAGACACACATGTGTGAGGTAAGGGGGGAAAAGCAAGGAGAATGAAGACATTTCTCAAATGTTTGATTCCAAAAAGAGGGTATGTATGAGAATATTAAAAGGAGGAATATAAAAGAGAGAAAGATTGTGTCCAAGTTGCATATATTTCCACTAAAATGAATAAACAATGAGAAAAACAGAGAAAGTATGTTTCCTTTTCTTCAAAAAGTTTTTTTCTCTTCTGGTTCTTACTGAGTGTAACCCTACTTTATGAGATAGGAACACCCTAAGCACTGTCTACTTGCAGGATTGTTTTCCTTCTCTGTATAATACAATATTTATTTTTTTATTTATTTAAAGTTAAGCCACTTTTAAAATTTGCAGAACTGCATAGACTGAATTATATCTTTGCACAAAGGTTGCCAACTGGGACTTAATGTCTTTTTCATAAAGGTAAGTCTTCACTTCTTTATATTCCTTCACAATTCAGAGCCACATAGCCTCTTACCATTGCCTTTATAATATGGAAGTTATTTTTATTTGTTGGGCTGTTTATCCCAGTTCTCTTTGAAAACAGTAGGAATGGGACTGAGTATAAAACAAATTAACAGGTCACCATTTATGTCCACATTGGGACAAGGAAGAAATAAACAAGCAAAAAATCTAACTAGAAAATAATTTCAGCTTTAAGATTTCTTATTTGTTGAGTTGAGGTCACAATCCATGCCTTTTTAAAAATTGAGAAAAGGTGAGAGGACTAGATTTTTTCACTTGTCATGCACAATTATAGTTATTAATTTCTGCTAGTTGTATACAGATGCTCTTGAGTTTAATTTAAAATCTTGAGTCTTGAAAAGATTAAGTCCAGACAGCAATTGCATAACTGTCCTTGAGTTTCATTTTGTATATTCAGT
The DNA here is from genome assembly GCF_041296385.1 of Aphelocoma coerulescens. Taxonomy (NCBI): domain Eukaryota; kingdom Metazoa; phylum Chordata; class Aves; order Passeriformes; family Corvidae; genus Aphelocoma; species Aphelocoma coerulescens. The sequence continues at coordinate 14,412,923 of NC_091020.1, read as the reverse complement.
CTTGACAATATTCTTTATTGTTCAATAGTAATCTTTCCAGTTTTTTAAGGATTATCATCAAGAAAGAGTCAGTGCAAGTCACCCATCTGAGTTCAAGGAGGAACAACCTAGGCATTAATGTTCTCTAGTTTATGGTAATTATTCTTTCATTGAATCATTTTGTTCATGTTTAGGACAAGTGCATAAATGAGATTGTTGATAGAGGAGTAAAACTGAAAACTTGCTAAGTGGTCCCTTGATGTACATATCAAGGACCCTATTATTTGGTCATACAGTTATTTGTGCATACAAGGCAGGTAGATCTATGTCTCCTTGTCATACTCTCAGAGAAAGATAACTGTGGCTTTTTGTTCAATATGTATTACATGTGTTGGGTTGCTTATTGATGGGATGGATATTAGAATTTTTAATTCCATATGTTAAGTCAGAGAAGTGAGCTGTTTACTTTAAATACTGTAATCTCATTTGTCCTTTGTGAGTACTGAAAATTTGAGAAATCTGAAGAAAGTGTATCTGTCTATGCAAAAGTAAAAATATAGCAATTACTAGTTAATTTCACTGTAAAGTTCCAACATGTGGATCTGGAGTTAATCGTGAAACATTATTGATTTTAAAGCCTGTTGAACAAAAGGGACTTTCTAGAGCTGAAGACAGTTTCCTGTTTAAGAGAAGCTTATGGTCAGGAGAGAAGAAAAGTGCTGTTGGTCAGGAGTAAGTGGTAGGTCTGAAAAAGACTGAATATAGTACTTTTTAATTGTAGAAAGAAAAATGGAAAATGTAATACATATGTTGAGCTGCACAGCCCAAGAATCCAACTTTTAAAAGGTTTTATGTGAGAAGATTGCATCTGTAAATTTGGTATTTTTCAGAACAAATTATTGGCTTAACTTGCTTGATTTCTGTCAGTTACCAAAGAAAAAGGAAAATGCGTAGATCTTAAGCTGGGACAGGGTGAGGACTGCAGCCCATGACACGTTTGGCTTTCTGGGCTGGCAGTGCACATGGCCTGCTCATGTCTAGCCTCTCATCTAGCAGCACCCCAAAGTCCTTCTTGGCAGGGCCACTCTCATTCTGTTGTTGAGTAATTCAACCTTCTCCTCATCCACTGTTACCAGTTTACCAACATTGTTTACTGGGGTACACCTTCTTTGACCTTCCTTTTCTGGTTGACTTATCTGTAGAAGCCCTTCTTGTTACTCTGTGTTCCTTGCCCAGTTCAGTTCCAGCTTTGCCTCAGCCTTCCTCACCCCATCCCTACACAACTGAACATCGCCCTATACTCTTCCCAAGGTACCTGTCTTTGTTCCCACTCTCCCACTCTCCCACTGTTCCCACTCTTGCTTCTTCCCCTTCAGTTTGACTAGCAGGTCCTTACTCAGCCATGTCACTCTCTTGCCTTCCTTGCCTGATGTCTTGCACTTGGGTGTTGCCAGCTCTTGCACTCTATGGAAGATTTCCTTAATCTGCCAGCTCTGTTCCACTTGCTTTTTCCTGAGGGTAAGTCCTTCTGACAATCTCCTTGAAGAGCTAGAAGTTTTCTCTTCTGAAGTTCGGTGGCCTAATGTTACTCCTTACTCAACCCATATCCCTCAGGACAGCAAACTCCACCAAGGCATGGTCACTGCCTCCAATCTTGACTTCCCTGATTAGGTCACTTGCACTGGTTACTAACAGATCCAGTATTGCATCCCCTCTGGTAAGGCTGTTACCTGCCTCATCTGTGCACCTTCTGAATGCCTCCTGGCATGGTGACTCCAGTGCTTCCCTGGGCTTGTTCAAGTGCTTGTCAACTCCTTCAGTAAGAATATTTTCCTATTATTCAGTCTAAATCTTTCCTGGTGCAACTTTAGGCCATTTTCTCTTGTCCTGTCCCCTGTTATGCGGGAGAAGAGATTGACCCCCACCTTGCTACAACCTCCCTTTAGGGAGCTGTAGAGAGTGATAAGGTCCCTCCTGAGCATCCTTTTCTCCAAGCTAAATACCCCCAGCTCGCTCAGCCACGCCTAACAGGACCAGTGTGTATTGTGTAGCATTGCTGGTCAGGTATCACTGTGTGTTACCTTCCATGGCCATAGAATTACATATGTAACAATTATATATCTCCCATTATCATCATCTAAGCATTTTCCCTCCTTTTTTCTTTTTCCTTTTTTTTTTTTTTCTTTTCCTATAAGGTGAATATGGATGTCTTCAGTGCTGTGTTGGCAGTGTTAATAACATCCCTGGTTATAAAAATGCATGGCGTTTGTAAAAGAGAGAAATAAATTACTTTGACATTGTATCATATCTGGCTTTCCAGTTTTGCTGCTTAATCACTTGTCCTCACACTGAAGTAGAGAAGGGGAAAATAAAAATAATTTTATACCCCTTCACTGTATTTTATCACTGCAGAGGATGGCAGAGGCTTGCAATTGTAGAGAAAAGGACTGACCACTAATAATTTGTTACCAAAAGTATGGTGAGAAATATTATTCTGTAGCAGCCAACACATTTCACCTGGTGTCTGTTTTCACAAACCCCAAAAGACACATCTTTAAGGAAGAATGCTGTTAGCCAGTACAGACTGAACATCTTCATCAGCAGTGTGAATGGGGGCCTATTCTGTAATTGAGATGCATGTGGCTGTGTCAGCAGGTGATGGCAGACAGACACACCTGAATGACAGTGTGACAGGGAGCAGAGACAGGGGGCCCCATCTAGCCACTCTTACTGCCGGAGTGATGAGCGCACAGGAACACAGTCTGTGAATTATCAGCAGGCCAGAATGAGATGAGGCTTAGGGAGGGCTGCCAGACAGTTTGCAATGTGCTACACATTTCTTTCAGCAGTTACTATTTTGCTATGCATAGCCCCTTGCTATTAAGCAGACAGAACAGCTCATATCCTGTGGACGGATGATAGATATGTCATATCACTGAAAAATTGTTTGTCTTCCACAGGTGTATGGGATGCCTTTTAAAGCAGACAGAGCACATGACACTTTTCAACACTCTTTTCGATACTGATTTGGCATTCAGGGTCTATCAAAGGAGAAATCTTTCACATGCAATTATGACAGAAAATAAAGGTGATGAAGTGTTGTATACAAAGAATGGAGAGAGATCAAAGGACTGTAATGAAAACTGATTACAATAAAAGAGCTGCTTCAACCCTGAGAACTCCACAGAACTGCTTGGGGCATGACAACACACACACACACACTTGCATGCACAAAGGAGAAGATGTAGATAAAATCACAGACACTAATTCATAGGAATAAATGAGGAAAACTACATAGCTGGTTGCTTGGATATCATACAGCATATTAAGACACAGAAGTGGTGTAAAGTGACCATTCTAACATGGGACAGTTTGATCAGATCCTTTTATAAAGCTTTCTTTACTGTAGTACCAAAGTTTTGTAAATTTATAACTTCTGATAAGATTGTAGGATAGATGACTGTTCTTCTATTGTTTTCTTGATTAATCTCCTGGGGATCACACACAGAATAAGTCACTCATTCAGGTTTAAATATTAGCAAGGACACTGTTTAGTACTGTTAGTTGCATAGAAATGAAGAAATTAATCAAGTTTATTCATCTATCCTTTTGACTCCTGTTCTGATTTAAAGCCTATTCAAATGACTTTACATTGACTTCACTGTGTCTTTCCCAAATTCCTGAGCTGAGTTTTGAAACCATTCATTGGCCAGTTTCAGTTAAGTGCCAAGCAATTTTGTTTCCTTACAAATTTAGAGACCATTATGCTAAGTACCTTTCACATGTTTCAAAAAGCCTTGTGTGATTGTGTGCAACCCAGAGTTATTTATTTACTTGTTTTTAATACTTGTATTCTTTAATAACTTGCCAGTGTCTTTGTAGTGAAAGACCTATCATTTTACACAAGGTAAAGAATTGACAGTCTTTGCAGCTGTGTTGTTTCAAATTTTTATGTTCTGCCAAGATTTCTCATAAATTGTGAGTTTAGCTTCAAACCCAGAAGGAAGAAATATTTTTGAAAACTCTGCAGAGCTTGCTTTTTTCCCCACTTATATTCTGAATGAGCGATTTTATTTTTAGTCCCAAAGCAGAGAGTGTTACCTGGAGCAACATTGACTCAAACCACTTATTTTTGCTAAGAGTTTTAAAAGTGATTTAGCTCCTTGACTTGTGTGAAACAAGAACATTTCATTGTTTGAAAACTCAGCTACAAAACTAGAAATGTTACCCACAGCGCCGATGAAATTTCGACTAAATCCAGAAAAGCAGCTTACCAGTCCTAATATCTTTCCAAGGACTGGCTTTTCTTCTCAAAATTCTATTCTATCTCTGTGAACATAAGACATACTAGCACTTATAGCAATATATTTTGCCCACAAGTTAGTATTTAAAAATACTGTCTCACATAATATGCAAAACCGCTTTCTCTTATGTAATTCGAAAGGGCTTTGTAAGGTCTATGGTGCATCCCAGAATGAACATCCAAAATGTATTTAGAAATGTTCTTCTGTAAAAGACCTAACAGTATTTCTGGTGCATTAAACACCTATTAGTGTGTTCTAATGAATGTTGGCCATATCAGAGCATTTTCTTTTTTTTTCCCCCAGATTTTATTTCTTGCTGTGAAATACAACTGTTACAATATCAGATTTAAACTCTGCTTATTGTGCTTTCTCTCTTTCTCTCTCAGGCAGTGTTCCTTTCTTTGTATCACTGTCAAAGCCAAGAAAACCTTGCTCTAGAAAGGTCAATTTTCAGAGAAGACCCTTGATAGTATGAGCGTCTTATTTAAAAAGTGATGCCAAAAACAAGCCCAGCCGCAAACAAGGCAGGAGACTTTATAGTTCCTCCTTTTTGCTCTCAAGTTATTCCAAACAGAATGATTGTAAGGAGAATCCTTCTTTTTGTGTTGGTTGCTTGAATGACTTTCCCTGACTAATGACACCTGTGGTCATCCTGTGTCACAAGCCCATATTCTCCTCTGGCTGTGGAGTATGTCTGTGTCTGTTGCATCAGGCATTTTGAGTTGTACTATTGTATGTTTTTGGCAGAGCTTTCAACACCATTCAGACACATGTTCTTGATTTCAAATAAGGAAAATAATAGTAAATGGACCTGGCTGCCCGGGAGGAGTATTAAGGCATTTCATTTGCTACAATGATCACTCTTTTAAGGGTAGTTATTCAAAATCACCAAAACCATGGCAACATCTTATCTTCCAGAGCAAAGGTACAGTAGGCTAGCAATATCTTAATTTTTGTTGCTCTTTTCATGACCATGATATTAGTGTTCCAAACTGAATACCACGTGTTTAATGAGAGATTTACAGTACAGATTGTCAGAAAGCAGAGCTAGTACAGGTTTAAACAAATTGACATTCTCAAACCTCCTGAGAGACATTTCTAAACTTTTTAAAGTAGAAGTCTAGTTATTTTGCATCTAAAAAACACTTTCAAAAGAAATTTTATTTGTATAGCCTACATCTGCAAATGCAGATGTTACCAAGTTTTCAGGATGAAATGAGTTGAAACAGATTTCTAAGTATTGTATACAGTGAGCAAACAGTGTAAAGCACATCTACAGAAGTACGCATTAATACTCAGGGTAAGTGTGAATTCCTCTCTGTTTTAACTACCTAAAAAGTTCCTGATATTGTCAAATCTCTTGTTGATCTGTAAAAATGCTTTTTTCACCTGTATGTACAACAAAATTTTTGGAAGCTGGAGGATCAATAATGTTCACAAAAGAAGCTAATTCACATTTCTTCAACTTTTGTGGCTTAGCAAAGTAGAAATGGTAATACTACCAAAAATTTTAGCTCAAAGTGTTTTGTCTTTTATATATCTTTAAAATGTATCTTTTGTATGTTATGAAAAAAGAATGCTGACTGTCTAATGTACTTCTTGAGAGGGAAATCTTTTGTTTTTTTTCATAATTGAATGTATAGAAACATTACAATAAAGAGTAGAAATATCTTGTAAATTAATCGTGCTATTACTCACTGTTGTATGTTCCTAGCAAGTTATATACTTGCACTATAATGTGAATTTCTTTATAAAGAAAACAAAGATAGTTTATTAATTCTTAAATCTCTGTCTGTTGAGGAAAAAAAATCTTGAATTGTCCATATCATGTAGTAAGGGTTTGAAAATCAGTGAGTCATTTGTTAATATTTCTAAAGAGCCTGTACAGATCCATTCCAAAATTAATAGCTTACAGTTTAATACACGTTGTTCAATTCTTGTATATATTGTCAGTAGCTTCAAAAATAACTTTATGGGGAAAATGTGCTGAGGAAGTAATTTAATTAGATGTTTATTATGTACTAAGTTTCACTTGTATTAGTAGATTGAGAATAATGGTTGATTTTCTTGAATGGTAGTAGAGAGATGCAGTGAATAATTCTGTGCCTATTGTATCACATTAAGATGCTCCTGTATAGTGTAGAGCTGCTAAATTAGATTTTAAATTATATCTATTTTCAGGTCTGGAGAGAGCAAAGGTACCTGAAAACTTTCTCTTCAGCCTTCTTTTACAGTTGCACCTTTTTTCGGAAAGTAGGTGATCTGGGGATATCTGCACCAACTCAGTGCACACTCATAGCTCACTTATGTAGCCTTACCTGCTCAGTAAAGCTCCCTTTTCAATTTCTTATAGTGGAAGCAACACAAAATGTGCCTACTGCAGGATGTGGGGCCTTTGTAGGAAATGTAAACTTTCTTCTAAATTTTATACCTATTACTGTGTCACAGTTCCCTAACAAGCTATTTATATTCCTCTGACAAATTCTTTTTAGTTAAAATTTTCTCTTTTTGTATGCTTATTTTTTGGCATAGGAAGACAAAAATATTAATCCTTCTTGCTGTGAGATCATTAAGACAGCTTTTACGCTCATCCCTTCAAAATTATTAAAATGCATGTCTGAAGTTCACAAGCTAAACATTCCTTTTGTTTTTTCTGGACCCTAATGTCTATACTAATATTGGAAAGGGACTTTGTGGTAGAAGGAGAAATGGTTATTTATAAAGGTAGAGTATGAATGCCTTCCATGTATATTTATATTTATAGTGTTAGCTTTGTAATAACCTATGTTGTCAGCTTTTTAAGGTTTTATTTATTGTTTTCTGCAATTCCATATTGCATATATTTTGGACGTGCCACCATGTAATTGTAAACAATTTAAAGCACCCTTGACCTGTATAAAATACTCAGAGAAAAACATGAACTGTTCGGGTCCAGTGGACCAAAACTTTAGGAGGACTTTGAAAATATCAGTCTTCATCTGCTGAAGATAATGCCATTTGTGAATGTTTGTAGAGATGCCAAAAATTCTTTCCCAGCCACATGCCTGTAGTCGATTTGACTCTTCTGCTAAAGCAGCAGCACAAGAGTTGCTGAAGTGAAGGGAAAGTGCGGTAGTGCAAAAAGCAGCGCAGTCTGAGAAACTGAGATCAAAGGATCCCCTGTGGCTTCTAATCCTGGCTCCGACTTCAACTTCCATTTAATTAGAGTCAAATCACAGAGGCCTATATTTTAAAGTGTCTGCTAATTTTGATGAGTTATTTTTTGGCTACCTGATTTTGAGATATGCAAGGTTAGTTTTTCTTTCTTTGTGCATCTGCATCTTTTGTGAACTGCGTGGAATTATGGATACTCAGTACCTTTAAAAATACAAGACTATCTTACTTCGCTTTAGGCTAGGAATTGACATGCTCTGAACCTGTGGACTTGCTAATGTCAGCCCTCTCTCTTGTATGGGGTAGTTCTCCAAAATGTGGGCAATATATTACATACAAGACTAAGTTAATGCCGCTAAAATGAGTAGACAAAACGGTAAATTTAAGGGTATCCATAAAAGAGTGATTGAATCATTATACAAATAGACAAAGTTTCTGCAGTTCTTTTTTTAATTTTTTTTTTTTTTTTTTTAAGTGGGTAAAGGCCCTAGTACGGTTTCTATGAAAATGGATGTTTTTACAGAGATATGTTTTTATGGATGCAGCCTACAAAACAATTTAACTTTGGGGAAAGTCATCTCTTATCTTTGCAATTCTGATTAGTTATGTTTTGGGGGAGTGGGTTTTTTGTTTGGTTATTTTTTTGGTTTGGTTGGTTTGGTTTGGGTTTTTTCTTAAGAAAAATCAATCATAATAAGGCCAGACTTGTCTGGGTCTATATTATTGTACAATAGAATCACCATACACTGTATTTACATGTGTTTATATACTGCATGTCTGTGCCTAATAACTTGAGGGCAAGTTAGTTCCTAACTATGCACTGTAGACAAGGTATGACATCCTTAATTTTCATATTGTCTGAATTTTGCATTTAGGTTAACAAATACATGTTGTCATTAAAGAAAGGGAATGCAAGTCTGTAAACACACCAAGTTGCTTCTGTTCTCTCTCTGTGTTTGTAAGGGTTATTCCTATACAGACCTCATGTATACCTACTTCTATGAACATCTGAATTAACAAATCTTACAGAAGTTAATTTTGTTTCTAATTAAAGTTCTATGCATTTAATAATTTAGTGTGCTTAGTCTTCTCCTTCACCATTAAAGAAAAAAAAAAGTTTACTGGTTCCTCACAGTTAGAAATACTAAAATATGTGCAGTCCAACAATACCAATGACTTCCATGTTGTACTACATTAAAATGGAATTTATTGTCAGCTTAACAAAATACATTGTGTAATCTTACACTTTGTATAGCTTTTACAAATACAATGAGCATCTTCTTAAAAATACCTTCAGATGAGGTGATTTTTTAAGAATCTCTTTTATATTGGTATGAAGTACTGGTGGTGTCTCAGTTGCCATATCTGGGAGAAGTTTTATAAAGAAAATATAATGTGTGAGGGTGTGAAGTATTGTTTACTACACTGAGGCTGTTTTTATTGTGAGTCAGATGGGCAGGAAAAGCTTCCAGCAGCAGTATTCTTGAACCAGTTGAAAAGGTGTTACTAGATCTTCACTCCCATGTAACTCAGTCCAGATCTGCACTAGGGATGCTTCTTTAAGTGCCCAGACAGCTCAGTCCTTGTTTTTATTATGCTTTTTTGTACTTGGTCCTGAGAACATAGTATCCCTTGTGCTGCTTTTAGTGAGGCCCTTCATGTTCTTTGCATCTCCAAAAGGTTACTCACTTCCCGGACTAATTCAAAACAAGATTTATTTCTTTGAAAATGATCTGGTGACACTGGAGAACCTCACTGGCAAAAATCAAAACTGTGAAAACCCCAAAGTCTTCTGTAATGTGGAAAGAGAATTGTGATAGCTTAGCTAAAATACAGGTTGCAGGAATTTCAGTCATCTGAGAAGTACTTAATTTTCAGAAGTGCAGCCCAGCAGCACTGTTTAGTTTATTTCTGTCTGGGGTATTGCAATCTACATTTATAGGGAAACAAAGTAGTAGTTTTCACGTTTTGTCGCAGCATGGCTGATTCATTGAGGCATTAGAAGTGGTTAATGACTATCAAGGTACCAACATTTTGTAGTTGGAATGCAGAAGTAAGCAGTCAGCAATTGGGACTCAAATGTTTTATTGCAACCTGTCTAGTTTAAATAGGATCACCTGTTTCTGTCAAGTAAACACCAAGTGTTTTATTTTACGCAAATAGGGACCTCTTGGTCTGTATGAAAGTTGCTTTTCTGCACGAAAAGGGTACGAAAGATTTCTCAACTTTTACATAGAATTGTCTACTGCATCCTTTCGGGGTTGAGTTGCTGTGGTAAAAAGTTAAAGCACATTTGAAAAGCATCCTGGTAAAGGGCTGTCCTGATCTCTTTCATTTAAAAAAGAAAAAGCAAACACAGGAGTAGAAATAAAAATTAAAGATCTGTGTCGAGTATAGGGCTAGATTTCTGGCATAACTCTGTTAAGATTTGGACTGCATCTTTTCACAGCTTCTGAGTGACTGGGCTGAATAAATAGCATCACATGTGGTGGTAGGAGCTTTGGCTACAGTGCAAAGGACTCACAACTGTTAGCAATATATTTTTGTAACAAATCTGCATGGGATAAGAGTGTGTGTGTGTGATGTGTATCAGTGATATCATATGTACTTTGTAAAATGATTTTTTTTCTTCTTAAGAAATCTCAGTTGCCTTACATCCAAGGCTATCCTGTGCTGAGACAGGTAAAACTCTGTCTTTTTCTTCTCCAGCAGAGGAGGAGGTGAAAGTCGCTGAGATTTTCAGTCTTGGTTGGTTGATTCTTCATTGTATAGGAGATAACAAAGGCCTGGTGCTTCAAAGGGACCTTTCTGGATAGCCTCCACATGTGGTTTCTGAAACATCCTTGTGCAGCCTGTTAACTGGGGTGGGTGTTTAATTATGTTTGTGTATGTGTTGATGATAAAATGTACTAAATTTATGGTTTTGTCTTAATTTTACATTGTTGGTTGAAAACTGCTGGTGAGAATGGAGCTCCAAATAATGCTTGGAAACTTCTTCAGGAAAATAACATCCTTCCACACAGATGTGCTTTTGCTGGGAGAAGGGGCTTTTGAAAAGGCAATCCTTGCTTTACAGGTGGCATATGGATATGGTTCTACACCCCATATACACTCCTAGACTTTCCTTGGAGCTGCTATAATCAACCCTTTTGTTTCAGGACAAATGGCCTCCAGCAATTAACTTTTTGCAAGACTTTACTTAGTGTTTGTATGAACAGTGTCAGGTAGAAGCAACTTTAAAGCCAAGTTGGACAGTCGAAGCTATAGTGTTTATTTACCATGGCACAGTGTCTCTGGCAGCACAATATTGAATCCTGAAATACTTGCTGCCAACTCAAAACATGCTCATTCTGCTGAAATTTTAGTGCATTTATAATGAATGTATAAAGAATCTTTTCTCAGTTTTTAGTTCAGCTGTCTCACCAGGCTTGCTTAAGCTGTAGGCAAAGTAGTTACTTGCCTAGAGCAGCAGACAAATAGGGAAGGTAAAATTATGGCTTTAGGCTTGTGTAAGCCAGGCACCCTCTCCTTGTTAACACTCCTCTCTGCACCACAGATATTGACTGTTTTTTTCCCCTCAGATTACCCTCTGTTTAGCATAATCTGGGTAAATTCCTAGCATCATTTCTCAACTAGTTTTTAAATCAAATGTTGCTGATTCTGCTTCAGATGTGAAGAATGATATGCATATCAAAAGGCCTGTCTAGTTTTCATAACTATATCCCTTGATCTAGTAAGCTATCACCTGTACCATTCCTTCCTTATAGTGTATTCCTGCCTATTGTATATCCTTGAGTTTACACCAGCTCACTGAGTTGTCGCTTGATAATAGCAGCCTTGAAGAGGTGGGATTCATCTTGTTTGTTGGATTGATTTTCTCTGCTGCTGTCTATTTGAGAGCATTTTCCTTGGTTTTAGGTTTTCTGTGAAAGCTGCTACCTAGTAGCTTTGTCTGCTAGGGAATATGAGGATAGGAATTTAGAGTTCCTAAATCAAAGTATAGTGCCCTTGGGCACAAGGTGCTTTGGTTGACTAATTAAAAACAAAAGTAAATTTTACTGAGATTTTTTGTCTACCTAACAACTTCATTGCTTGGTTGAATTACAAACTATAGTCAGTCTATCTTCTGGATTTACTCTGCTGAGCCTTTTGTATTTCAGGAGCTTCGCATTTCCTGTACTGTTATGACTTTATATATATCTTGTTGCAACCCTGAGTGGCTATCTACACCAAGGTTTTCATAAAATTTCTCATTGGTGAAGCACTGCTATGGGTAGCAATGATGAGAGCTGTAGTATAGAAAAGGCATCAGCATTTTTACTGCTGTGTCATCTACTGATTCTCAGACTGACCCCTTAGTGGTAATATTCTGGAAGCTGATGGCATCATGTCTTTTTTTATATCGACACTACTGTTCCTGCTGGGAACAGTGGGCTGGTGGGAAATTTCGAAGGGAAGGATGCTGTAAGAAACCTAGAAAAAGCATACTGCCAATCTTCAAAATATCAGAGAGTACTGCTGAAGAGAGTAACTCTCCTACTTTAAGGAGAGTACAACACATTTATATCCTCAAAGAAGGAAGTGGTTATTTAAATGTCTGTATTCTCTGAGTGATTGCCAGAGCAACTGTGAAACCCAAATCCACTGTTCCTTCCATGTGTTCACATTAATAGCAGCCTACTCAAGAGTTCAAAGCCTGCTCCACCTTTTTTAAGGTATGCAGCAGAGAGAGAAGGTGAGTACTTTTTTAGTCAAGCAAGGGGCCTCTATTTGGATTTGTTCACAAACAGGCCTTTTAGTATCCATAAACTTAAATATTAAAGGATTGGCTTAAAGTGATTCTTTAGACATCAGTGGAACTATTACAGGGTGGCAAAAGATGCAGTTAATTAGTCATGATTAAAGCTGTTTGAAACCTGATTCCATGAGTTTTTAGAACACATAATTGTTCTATGTAATCCAGAGCAGTACTGCTCTTTCATCCATATGAAGAGATCAGAAAAGAGAGATTTACAGCTTAGGTTGCCCCAAGCCACACATACCTGACTTAATTTTCCTTTCCAAGGGAATTTAAAGATTGTTGTTGTGACTGGTTCTTGGTGGATTATGTGTTATTTTGAGGTCACCTGTGAGGTTTATTTCAATGATTGATTGACTGAAATTAATTATTCTGTCAGGGCAGTAATGGAGGTAAGATTGAGGAGACTGATAAATACAAAAGAAAAAGCAGTTCTTATAAATGCACTCGTGTCTTTTTCAATTTAAATAAATCAGACAGAATACCTATATCCTGTATGGTGGTTTTGATCCTTATATTTTTCCCTGAATTGCCAGAATGTTTTTTCTTTGGTGATCCCTAGCTTGAAAAGAAAATTCAGCCTGCTTACAATGGAACAGTACTTAACAGTCAAATATGTTTTCTGACATATCCTAAATACCTGAACTCAAATTCTCTTTCTCTGTTGTTTTTTTCTCAGATAAATGCTTTTGCTCTCAGTCACAGAGTAATTTCAATTCAAGTTATGGGTTAAGTGAACAAAGTGCAGAGAAAACACACAAGAAGATTAACAGTTGATTTAACACCAGAATTGATACTAGAAAAGCAGAAATCTTTATGAGTTATATTTGTTAGATTGACTTTCATTTAAGAAGGGGAGGGGGAGAAAGACAAGGAGAGAACTCTCACCTCCTTATCCTTGGCGTAAATATGCCTGGTCATTTGACCTCTTTTAAGTGTGTGGCAAGGTGAACGTATCTCTGTAGGCTGTTAAAGGAGATGGGTGTGAGTACTGGATGGCAGAAAGAACATTTTGGGTTCTGTAGGTGTGCAGTCCTGAGGTTGCCTAACAAGTGCTGGTGTAATGTTTGACTCTTGAATCATGGAGGTACTCGGGGTTTTGGGTGAGAATCAGTTTTAATTTCACTGTGGAATGCAAGGCAGTGATTTAAAGGCAGCATGAAATTGTTCACCTAAGGCCTTTAGGCCTTAAAGAACATTCTGATCAATGTAGATATGCCTTTTCTAAAAATAATTCCTTCTTTTCTAAAAATAATATAAAGGACATATTGAAAGTGTGCTGCTATGTATTGGACTTTATGTTAAGCTTCTTATTAAACAAGTTGTCCTGTTCTCTTCAGGAAGAGTGCTATCAAGAGCTGGGCCTGCCTTTGTGTGTTTGTCCTCCACAATTAGTTAATATGTAACTTTATTAAATCTTTCATTTACATGCAGGGTTTTTTTCCTAGCTTGCAGTAACAACTAAACATAACAAGATCCTTTATTATGCTGTATATTCCTCTGGAAGTAGTAAACTGTTAGGGAATCAGTGAGTTCATCAGATGTACCTATATTACTGATTAATGACTCTTCTCCTTTGAATCAGTGTGAGATTGGAGGTCCCTAGAAGTGTATTTCCATTTTAGTAACATACCTTTGAAAAGAAGCTGTGTTAACAGTGTAATACTGCACAGGCACTACCACGCTGGCAGATGATCACATATGTGTTATCTCTCTTAATAAAGCTGTTTCACAGCTGCAAAAACAAAAGTTTAAAGGGTAATAAAATGTTTTCTTGTACAAGTCAGTGTGTTTTTATGATTAGAGTGTGACCCACTTTTCTCTTGAGAGTCTTAATATATGTGTGGGCAAGGGTTCACTGAACACAGTAGTAATCCTTCTCATACTTGTGTGTAGAAGATGCCAGACTTTTCTTCAGTTCATACTCCAGCAGTAGGTGAAAAGAGTTGATTCATATCTTCGTATCCTGAAGACATGGGCCTTTGCATAATGAAATTTCTTTTTTTATTTTTTTGTCTATTCAATTAATCTTTACTTAATCGTTTTGATGTTCATGAAGTAATAGTTTAAATGGCATTTAGGTGAACAAGATCTAATGCATTGAACAGATCAGTTCCATGAGATGTTGAATCAGGTCTGCACAGAGTACTGCACTTCAAAATGTAATAAATGCTTTTCATGTGAGATTAGTAAATTATGGTATAACTCTTTCTTGAACTATTATGTAAGTTTTGGCCATATTTCTATGATGCTGACTTTTTTGTCTTTTATTTAAAGTTGTATTTTGCTTCAAAATTAAAAAAAAATTATACCCTCTTTGGAATCATTGAAAAAAAAAATCAATATTTTTTCGTATAAATCTACTGTAGTCTTATGTGTTTTAACAGCATTTAATAGTTGTGTGGTAGTTAATTATGGCCAAGGAACCTCCAAGATTTGTTTGTGCACATTGCAGTTATTGAGAGAATAACAAATGAAACAATAATTTAATCCAGTGCATCTTTGACTTACACTGAAATTATGTAATTTATACATAACCAAGTTTTGAGTGTGACTTAACGGAAAAGGGCTGCTTATTTTGAAAAACAACCATGAAAGCTGAATATAAATGCCCTATTATTTGAAGTTGTCAATATTGAAACTTATATTTAAAAGCAAATTAAATACTGTGAGAAATATTTAAAACTGAGGTTTACTCTTCAACATTTATTGCTCTCAGCATGTCTTAAAAAAGCTTTCTAGGCTGCTCATTGTCAGTCTTAGATATGCTGCATAAATATTAAGCTGTAGATAAGACTACTTTCTTGAAATCCAACATGTGTCTGGGTTACAGCAATATATTATGTTAGTTTTTTACGTTAGTTTACCAACTGGAAGCAGTGATAGATACTTTGGAAAATGTAAACATGGAAAAAACATTTTAATTTTTAAATACATTAATTGGGTTTTTAAAGAGACGTGTCAGTCCTGGCCTCATTTGTAGTTCCCGCAGCTATTTCCTATATGCTGTTTTATTTGCACTGTGGTTTTTTTATTCTTGTAGGTTCTGTTATACCTAGTATCTTGTATAAAACCGGTTTGATTTGAATATCTCTTCAGAAAATGGAGGCTGGAGAAGTTGCTGATGTGTCAGCTGGGGGAGGTGGATGCATGGTTGGTGCAGCCGTAACCCAGAAGTGCTTCAGATGTTTGCCTTGCACAGTCCTTTCCCCTTATCAGAGCCCAGCCAGACTGGAGACTCACAGAAACTCCTCAGAGGACGGTTATTGAAATCGCCTGCCCCCGGGTAAAGTTTCTACTTAACCTCATCCGTTAGTTGTTGACTGATGCATAAAAGCTTGGGTTCCCTTGGAGTCTGATCTAACTGTGCATGTATTCAAGCCTTCTGGGATAGCTGGAAATGAATGATGTACTCAGCATCTGAATGCGTGAGAGAGACCAAAGAGTAACAGTAATTTGATAGAAAGGAGTTAATGTTAGGAGTATCCACTAAAAGTAATGCTCTTAGATAAAAAAATTACAGGTTTTCAGAATTTTGTGTCATTCTTGGGCATCTATCTGTGTTTAGTGGTACTTAGCTAAATTTCCCAAACCAATTATATCACCTTCTGGGGAATTAAATAGATTTTGTTCCAGTTTTTTTTTCCTTCATGTAGGTATGTATGAACTTTCTAGGATAAGTCATTATGGATGTTCCTTAAATATAAGTACTGATCTTAAAATTTACCCTGTTAAAGCTCTGGGGTTTGTCTTAATTTTGTCATAATTGAATGAGCAGCTCACTTCACACACTTCAGAGTGATTTAATGCCTTCTAAACAAATTACAGGGATGTTGTTTTTTTTGAGCTGCCATGTTGAACATCTGAAATTAGAACTTGGGTCTTTATGTATAAGACCCTTATCCTCTTCTTCCCTCTTAATTTTCATATGTTTTCTCAATTCTGTTACTTGCAGAATTTTTGCTATGGGTTTTATCATGCATTCTCACTCTGGAGCTGTAAGTTTGAAATAAGACTTACATTCTTTGAAATAAGACCAAGATGAAACTTTAATGCAAGAGAAACCAGTTAACTGTTCATTGATTCGTTTAAGAAATTCAGTTATTCAAAATACAGACCCCAAAAGGTTCACAGTATGAAGAAAAACATGCAAGTCAAAGGACTTAGTGAATCAAACTCCTCTTTTAAGATCAGCTTGGTAGATATGTGTGACCCCTTTCCTGCAGAGTTTGATAAATTTTTTTCAAAGATGTCACTAAATAACTGGGGATAGGAAGATTGTTCTAATATCACTACAGAAAAATGCCATCCAGGATGTTGATGAAAAGACACTAAACGTATTCATGTGATGTCAATTGGTGTTTTGCTGAGAAAATCTTGTGATCTGGGCCCTGAGATGTAAATTACAAGAGTTACTCAAGTGATGGATGTGGTTAAGAGTGTTAATAAAGTGGGCCTTCAGAGTGAATACAGCTGATGCAGCAAACTACAATTACCACCTGCAAAGATCTGCACCCTGACTTTGTGGATAAATTGCCTTTCTTCCCTTTTTCCCCTTCTGCTCCTTCAAAATATAAAAGCAGGAATGTAGTATCTTTGCATAATTCCTGAAAAAGTTTTCTTACTGCTCACCCTTTGAATTGAAAATTAGAGCAAAGTGTTGGACACTCCCTTATAAGGAAGAGCCATGAGGTCAATCCAGTGGATGATAAAGTACATAGAAGGGTGAAGGGATGATGGCCTCTATACATCCAGATTTGGATCTGTGTGTTTCCTTCCCAAAACCTTTTTCTTGGATTTCCTGTCACCTTAAATATATCATTTTGCTGAGTTGTTTGGTGAGTATACCCTCACATCCATTCCTACAGCATTTCCAATTTTCTTTAGCTTCAGTCCACAAAGTTAAAGTGCTGTATTTATTCTTGTGCTATTTGCACATTTTTTATATAAACACTTCATACCAGGATCCGGATATCTTTGGAGCATTAGCAATAAAGAGAAAATAAAAGGCTTCATGTGAGTGTTAGCCAACAGATGAGAGATGATTTATATTTTCATGTGACTTATGACTATAAAAAGGCAGGGTTTGTGAAACCCATCTAAGTATAAGCTGAGGCAGGCAAGGAATGAAAGAAACAGCAAATAAGGAGTTTGCAGCAGGAATAAAGGCATGGGGGAGGCTGCTGGAAGGAACAAGGAACAGACAAAAAGCCAGTCTTTATAAGTGATTGACAGAAGGCTTTTTCTGAGAGAGGAAATTGTTTGGCCTAGAGAACCACTGATGCTGCTATCTTGAGAATAAGACAGGAGAGAGACCTCACTCTATAGAGACAATGTGATTCCAGGATAAAGGAATCAAGAGCCATTGGGCTCCAGGTGGGGGAACTTAAACATTGAATTAAGATGATACTTTTGAATGTCATGTATTACATTTTTAAGATGGTTATGTTGTAATGACTCATTGAAAGGCTGGTGGTATTTATATGTTCAATTATGCAAGGCTATTAAGATGGCAGTATGAAAAGAATAGCAGTAGATTTAGATAATTAACCCTGCATTCAGAAGTAGTTGCAAGCTGTTAAAGAGAAGTTGTGCCAGGTGAGAATCACTATTACTGAGCCATTTTATCCAAGCAGGTGGTCACTGTTGCTTCAGTCCTTCTGACTAGAGGGGTGTCTGGGGTGGGAGATCTGGAACTATGGGAAAGAAGGAGTGGCAAAGTGATAATTGTGAACCTTAAGAGATGCACTGACTGTTTCTCTTCTCCTGTTTATGGAGACTTTGCATGGGATAAGCATGCTCTGCTGTTGTTTCTTCTGCATTCTTAGGTAGCTGCTGTGAGTATCACAGTTTTAGATGCGCATGGAAACCGGGACATAATTTGCTGTTAACGTTTAGAATTGTACAACCCTTAATGCTTCTGTAACCCAACTCTAACTGAGTGAGCTGTGGTCAGCAGCCCAAGACACTGCTCCAGAGTGTTTCAAGGGAAGACCTAAGGGACTGAACTCGCTGAGCCTGCAGAATATTCATCACTGGTGTATGAGATTGCAGCAAAGGTCAGTGTTTCAATGAACTGTTCCTTTGCAAGTGTTACTCCTATCTTTCAACATTTAGACCAAAGTGGGTAGACAGTCCCCTGGTTTAAATTATTATTTACTACTCAAAGGTGGTGTAGACTACACCAGTGTTTTCTAGTATAATTGTAATAGCAAAATTTTTACAAGTGCCTCCATATGGATGCGCACTAGAGATTATGGAGTATAAAGTGTGCATATAAAACAATTTTGGTTTAAAGATGGTTATTCAATAACATGTTCCTTTATAAACAAAAACACTTAGACTCAGGAATGGAAATAATCTTTTTATATTTTTTTGGATTCCAGACCTATATGTTGGGCATATCTAGTTTTGCACATTTCTCTTAATGCTATAAGTCAGTAGTAGATGTGTTTTGACAGCTGCATTTTCCTTATGTTCAGCTTCCTAGTTCTGAGCTGGTTCTGAGTAGGAAGAAGTTTTCTTTCTCAGATGATAACAACGCCTGTGCTGTCAGGAGTTTCAATCCTTTGTGCATTTTACTTGGCGTTACTAATTGATGGTCACCCTTCTGCAGAGTATTTTCTGATGTTGCTGTTTTCCTACACAACCCTCTCAGTAGCTAATAACTTTTAACTGTGCTTGTCTTGAGGAAAAATGAGTAGGTGATGACTGAGAAATAAACTTAAGGAAAGTGATATCAGTTCTCTGCCCGTTACTTTCAGGCCTTGGTGAAGGGTGTACCTTTAATGGGGAAATGAGAACACTGAATTAAACGTACTCAACATCTGTTTCTCAAGAGACACTTGAGCAGTGTGCAAGTAGTGCTTTTTCTCTGTGGTACTAGCAGGGTCTAATCCCATGACCGTGTCTCTGTCAGTAGCAATTATCCAGCTTTTGGTTTACCCATCCCAGGGACTTAAAAGGAATGGGAGAATGGGTCTTTGAACTGACAGGCTAACTAGCTTTACAACAGTGAAGAGCAGAATTAATTCAACAATTTTGGAACCTCTTTCTCTGCTCTGTTTTTTAATGTCTTCTGTTCCAGAGACAATGTCTTTTTTTTTCCCCCCTCTCTCTTTCTCTCACTCCTTCCAACCCTCTACACACTTCCTTTCTCCCTCCCCTGCACCCCCCATCCCCACCATCTAATTTTAGATTAAATACTTGCATGAAAAAATATTTGTAAGTACATTTTGAACTGAATTTTTTTTTTCAAGTTAGTGAAATTACCATACAATTAGGCTAGATACATTCCTCAGATTGAGTAATGTGTGCAACTAGAACTGTTGTTTTTTTTTTATTTTTCATTTAGGTGCAATGGAAAGAGTTAATGTGAATTGGTAACAATGCCATTATTGAATTACAAAAAAAAAAAAGAAAGCCTACATAAATAATTTCTACAAAAGAAGTTATTTCCACATGGTTTGCAGCTCCCTCCTATAATTTTTAGTACCTTGCTTTTGTCACTTGTGACATTTCAAAAAGCATTTCTTTACACTGAGAGGAGACTAAGAAGTATCAATTCAAGACCATATCCGTAGATCAGTGGTAAAAAAAAAAAAAAATCAAAATTTAGCATTCCAGTTTTTTTCATCAGAGAGGTTTTTTTGTTGGTGGGTTTTTTTGGGTTGGTTTTGGTTTTTGTGGTTTGTTTTTTTTTTTTTTTTTTTTTGGTCAATTGGTTTGTTTTGTTTGGTTTTTGTTTTGGGAGAGAAAAAGCCAAAATCCACACAAACCAAATCAAACCAAACCAGGGTGTGAGTATTCAGTGGATCCCTCTCTAAAGACATCAATTGAATCTGGATATAAAACACATCTGAGCTCTCAATTTAGGATTATGATACTCATGAATGATACCATCATTACCAAAGAAACCTAGATTTCATTTTGTCAGTTTTCTGTGGAAGGAAATGATATTTTCCTGCAAAGGGAAATGTTCTGCAATAAGATTGAAGAAGTAAAAAATAATCTGAATAAAATGATAATTTTAATGGCCTCGGTTGTAGGTGCATGGTAAACTTATCTTAGAAATGGAATGCAAATATTAAACAGGCAAGTCTTCTAAAACCCTGAATTCACTGCAGTGAGAGACCAGTTAGATAGATGTGATTGAGTAGGAAAGGATATAAGCTGTGCTTGATTTGAATCTTGGGAACTGAGATCACTAAAGTGGTGGCTAGTTTCCTTACATTATTCTCTTAGCCATGTTCCTGTGAAGGTTGCTGAAAATTTCTGTTTGAAAGCTTGACTTGGTTGTTGGAGTTTAGATTTTGATCCTTGTGCAAACAGGAAAGAACCTGGTCTAACAGATAAGAACCATTGTGAAAAGTGGAAGGTTATCTTGTCACCTTGATTGTCACACAGCTTTTAGATCTCCTGCAAATAATTTGTCTTGACCATTTCGTTGTGCTGACTCATTTGTTCATTGCTATCACAGGGAACTGAGTTTTTTCTGCTTTTCAGCACTGAATCTGCAGAATATGGCAAGTCTTCGCCTCTTCAGCTTGTAAGGTTCATTATGCAAAGCTAAAATAACATAAAGAAATGATTCTTACAGTGTTGTCTTTTGCTTACATTAAAGAAGATAGAGACTGGGAAGGACTTCTGAAGGCATCTGCCCTTTCCCTGTGGTGGAGGCATACTGGTAACATGTTAAACTTGTACACACAACTCTGTTGTGAATTTCAATGCGAAAAATGTTTGGGTGTCTTAAAGATGGATACTGGCCTGGAAATTCAGTAACAACTTGTTATTACTGAGTTGGATCATGCTTAAAGGTCAGGATATTCAGCAATGGATAATTTTGTTTCAATAATTAGTTGAAATGGTTTTAGTCACAGGTTTGGTCTTTCTGTTATTCAGTTCCAACTTCAGAGTTCTAACTGTCTTATTTTTCACTTTTCAAAATCTTGTTAAGAAAGCAACTTTTCTTATATCACAATAAAAATAGAAGCTACTTTTTAAAGAAAAGTGATGCACCTTTGAATTGGATTATGTCACCATAGCCTTTAATTCATGGGGCATTGACATGGATAGTCATTTATGCATTAGTGCAGCTGAAGAAACACAGCCCGTGATGGACTGGTGTATTGATGCTGAGCCCACAGTGTCACATAGCCAACAGGCAATTTTATTAAATTATTGTGTGGTACTTGCAAATTAAAAAAAAAAAAAAAAAAACAACAAAAAAACCCAAACAAACAAACCCGAAACAAACCACTGTTTTTTTTTGGGAGAACTGTTACTGGAAAACATTTTCAGAATGAAAACTAAATGAAAACATTCGGATCAGAAGTAATGGAGTATATTTTTCACTTGTTTGCTTTTCAGTGTGACACATTCTTTGTGAGTATTTAAGAATTATTCTATCATTATTCTATAATGATTTTGTAACCTTTGACTATAGCATCTTCCTGTGTTGAATGTAGTAAGTATTAAATCCCTTCTGCCCCTTTTCTGTTACAAATTTCATGGATGATGTCATATATCAGGCCAGTTTGTATCATTGTGTATCAGAATTATTCAGTGAGTTCTTTGAATTAGTGAAATCAAATAGCTCTATTCTTATACCTGTCACTATATTGTTTGCTTATTATCAATTCAAAACAGAATTTTCAGTTTGAAATGCAGTAAGTTATCCATTAGGAGTACAAAATCAAAAGCAAACACCTTTCATTAATCTGGACCTTATGGAAAGTGGAAGTCCACATCAAGGCTGTTGAGGAGGCTCTTGCCTCTCTCTACTCTTTTCTAATGACTCCTTGGAGTGTTTCTATTTCAGTTCTTTGCCAAAGTTTGTGGATTTTATGTTGAGCCTTTTTCTTGTTCTTTTTGATGCTTTTTGGGGTGCTGTTATTTTTTTTTAATATCCTGTTTAAGTAAAGCTTCCTCTCCCTAGTTCTTGAGAGGAAACTTTTCTGTAAAAGTACTGGCAGCTGAGCTTGGACATTTTTTAAACTAAGACAGAAATAAAGCTTGAAAATAAAACCATATGTTTGTTTTTTTAAAGAAAGAAAAAACACCCCAAAATTTGCCGGGATATTATG
Source organism: Aphelocoma coerulescens (assembly GCF_041296385.1). Taxonomy (NCBI): domain Eukaryota; kingdom Metazoa; phylum Chordata; class Aves; order Passeriformes; family Corvidae; genus Aphelocoma; species Aphelocoma coerulescens. The sequence continues at coordinate 14,390,601 of NC_091020.1, read as the reverse complement.
CTGTGTATTTGATGAATTATTAACCTTCAAGACTATAGTGCCTGCTTCAGCATTGTTAAATTTTATAATGTTAATCTTTTGCTGTGAATGTGAATATGCTAAATCCCATATAAAATTTCAGAGGTGGGAAAAAACTTACAAAACAGAAGCAAGTATATTTTATGAAAATCATATTTCCACAGTAAATTATTCAATCTCTTTTTTATTTGTTTGTTTTTCATAGCTCCCACAGGCACTGGTCTATAGTGTAAATATACACCTTGTAAATATGCAGGTTATTTTTAGCTGATTTTGTATTTGTAGGAAATGAAGGCATGAACCTAAGGAATAATGTCTTTACTTTTCTCATTACTTGCAATTATTTCCTCTTCAGTGTAATTTTCACCTTTCCTATCCTTTAAATATTTTTTTAAGTCAGCTTGATGAAAATGATTAAAAATGAGAATTCAAGCAGGAGTGCTTTAGACTAAGTAGTGTGGGTTTCTTTACTTTTTATCAGTTTCCCTGCTTAGAAATATGCTTGGTCATAGGAGGAAACAATGAAATGGTAAGTACACATTTTTTAGAAGATGACTTTTTATGAAAAGAGAACAAACTAGCTAGCTTGTGGGTCAAAAATCACACAAAAACTGTAGCTAAGCCACTTTTAATTTTTTACCTGAAGCCTATACTGAGGATCTAGGCTTATATAAGAAAACTTTTAGTTGTGATGTTAGTTAGATATGAAATCTGGAAAATAATCAGTTTATCATTTGTTTATTTATTAACAGGTTAAAAAAAATTATTTAAGTTCTTCAGAAGCATATGAAATATTTTTGCAGTACTAACAGATGACAAATGCAACCTTTAATACCTAATGGGAAATAATTCATTTCATCAGATAATTATGCCAAGCGTATCTTGTCATATTTTCCCAAAGTTAGTTGCAAACATGGATATAACTTCTTGATAACTTGAAGATGAAATCTCTCCTCCTTTCTAACTCATTACTTTTTAGAAGTGTAAGTATTATCAGCTGAAGAGATGTATGTGACTAGATTTTGGATTTGGAGCAGAGGATCCTTATTCTAAAATGCTGGATTGACACAGTGAAACTCACTGAGAGTTGAGCACTGTGAATGTTGAAGAAAGGCTTTTAAATGTGACTTATTGGTCCATCCCATGTTTTATATGTAGTGCAGCTTGTGTCCCACCCTCTTGCAAGCTTTTGCAGGCAGCACTTACTCTCTGGCACTCTTGATTGTTGGAAAATGGAAAATTACCACCAGTAGATGGAATAAAATTGACCAGTCTTGGTCCCAGCATTGTGGGACCACCAAGGGACAAGTTGTTTCAGAGAATGTCACAAGTGACCTTTATAGTTCTGGTTTTACAGCTTCCATGTCACGTGGAGCATTAGGCATCCTATTCTCTCACTGGTCACATTGATATATAGATACTATTCAGTGGGGGAATTTGGGTTTGCACAACCAAAATTATATCAGTTTTTGTCCTTCTTTTGGGTAAATATGAGTCAGAATCTCTGGAGCTAAGTACACTTTTAAGTCTTGGAAAGATTTAGCTTGCTGCATATAATACAGAGAAATATTTCTCAGGTTGAGGTATAGAGAAATCTGCTAATAATACTTTGTAGGGATTGTTAACCCCGGGCTTCTTAGGTACTGGGATCATAGAAAAAAAGGTAAATTTGCATAATTGTATCTTCCATTGAATTGCTTTGATGCTAGTCTTAATTGCATATGTTGGAGACATCACTTGACATTGGCAAAAACTGATGTTTCAGTCACACATAATGGTGTCTTAAGTTTGTTGTTGGATTCCCGTGTGGCAAAGCTTGACAAAGAGTTTATTCTTCAATTTATTCTTGGAGGCTTTTTGTTTTTATCAGCTGATTGAATTGTGACACATGTTATCTGGGGATACCAGGGCACTTCTGCTGTGCACATCAAGATTATGATTGTCAGGGTTATTTTTGACCTTCGCAACATATCAGTGTTATAGTATGTAGCTTGACTTTTTTTAGTTCAGGAAATTGCATATACTAATTTTTTTTTTAGGTGATAAAATTAAGTATTCAGTATTTGTCTAACATTAGAAATAGCTTCCATAAATTTCTCCTTTGTGTGTGCATTTCATCTTATGTCCAGCTCATACATTCTCCTTGTCTTGCTAGGTGCATGATGCATTTGGGGATAGGGAATGTCCATAAAGTACAATACTGCAGAACCAAGGAGAGTGACTTCTTGTATTTCAGGTATTAACCTGAGACAAAAGGTGTAAAACTTTTCTACTGTTTTACTACTAGATGTGCTAATATTGCTGTCATGTGAAGAGTAGTTGTAAAAAGAAGATTTCAATGGCACTTGCACAAGCAGAATTAATCCTGGCATTTGTAATTGCTGAGGGTTTTAAAAATTTTGTTTTGTTTTGTTTTATTTTATTTTATTTTGCAGCCTCTTATAGAATGGCTCTTTATGTGCATTCTGTCTTTATGTATATTATTTAGATGGACGGATACAGGTAAAATTAATGAATACAACTGTAAACAGTAATAATTCACTTTGATGACAGTTTTAGCAGGGTATAATTCAAATTCTTTTTCCACCTCAAGCAATTCTTCAAAACTGTGGGCTAATGTTTTCTCTGAAAACAAAGTCTTCAATAACCATCACAAGATCTTAGAGAAAATCACATGGGATATTGCTGGAGGGCAGGAATGAAATTCAAATATGACACCAGTATATGACATGTAACAGAACTGTAGAGTAAATAAAAGAGTCATAACAAGCTCTCTGTCTTGGGGATAATTATTAAATCATTTTTGATAGCATGAGAAAGGCATGTGCTTGTTAATATGGTGCTGAACAAATATGAAACAAAACACAGCACCTAAAAAGCTCATGAGCTTCACAGACTCATGATGAAATAAGGATTGAATTTGAGTTTCTGACTGAAGAGTTTTTCAGCTTAAATATATATCTCCCAGGGTGTTGGAGAGTGCATAAGAAACATTCTCAGTTTCCTTGGTGAAAAGATTTATGTGTGCAAAGGTTTATTTTTATTTATTACTTGCCTTATTTCGATAATTGTGACTCCTTAACACTCTTGCCTTGAGCTAGTCCTGTACAGATTATTGCATTTCTATATTCACATAGTACAGTCCTACAAATTGTCTTATTATCCTGATATTCGTGATTCTGTGTTAATGTCAGCAGCACTTCAGTCTTCAGCAGAAGGGATGACTGAAGCAAAATAATAGAAAATGTAGCTATTGTGCTTGGAAGGCATATTGGACAATGTATGCTTAACTGGAATAAAATAGTTTTGGAAATTTTTTTCTGGCTGTCAAACCCATTGTTCAGAACTATTGAAATATACAACTTCAGCCCATTATTATTTTTCCTCTGAGCTTATTTGAGAGCCTGTAGTATATGTAACATTTTAGAAGAAAAAAACTCCAGTGGTTTTGACATTTGGTAACTCATGCAGTTTAATTTTGCTAATTCTGAACTCTTCCTTTAATTCTTCATTTCACTAAATTATGAGATGTTCCAGAGCCAAGCCATCTGGCTTCTATAAAAGCCACAGAAAGATCAAGGACATCTCCAACTGATTTTATTGTCCAGAACGCCTCATGAGCCTTTAACGGGAAAAGTGGGGGTGGGCAGAAAGTTCGGGGTTTTTGTAGCTTAAAGTGCTCTTATTGATGGCCTTAGAAGTGAAGTCAGCTTTCTACACTGTGTTTCATAAACCTTTTATTACTACAGGAGAGTAAACAAGGTAAAGGTTCACTGTGTTTCTCACTGAATAAAAAGCATATTCTCAAAATTTGATACACAGTTTTTATTTAAGATGTTCTTCATGAGCTCCATGGGATAGTCATGCTAAAGTAATTTTGGATTGAAATATCCCAGTCTTTAATAACTTGAAATAAAAGATAAATAGAAAATATCTCTCTTGGGGTTGAAATACAAATGGTGCCTGGCTAAGACTTTTTTCATGTGTTTATACTGTGTGTCTGTCATGGTAAATTTAGGTAAAAAATGTTCCTCATCTATATAAAAGGCAAAGCTTGTGAAGAATTTTTAGCAGTCTGGGGAACTTTGCAGTAATTGAGAGTGTGCTGCATTTAAAATCACGGCTTATTACAAGTCCATTATAAGTGGCTAAATTAGCTTACTCTCTAGTCTCAATTTTACTTTCAGTATAATTCAGCAGAGAAGAGTTGGGATATTGATGGCTGTTGTTGACAGCATTTTGCAACTATGTAGAAAGTTATCATTTGTGAATTGGAAAATTACTTTTCATGTTATAGCAGTGAAAAACAAAATTCCATGTGTAAAAGATTAGGAATAATACAGGTTTTTTCTTTGTTGGTTTTTGCAAGGTGCCCAAAAAGCTGATCTCATGTTTAGGAGCTTCTTTCTCTTAAGACTAGATGGAGGCTTGTTCCCTTGAGTCAGTAAATTAGAAGAATATGGTCATAAATCAGGGCTCAATAGAAAGATCACAAATATAAATCTTCAGTTGTTTCATTCATAATATGAGCCCTTTGCTTTTGTGCTTCTTTGAAATGTCTGCGTGCCCTGTCTGCCCTATGACATCTTGATGCAGCTGATAAATACAGAGAGCTCTGTGACCCTGACTGTCTGGAAGCCAGGGCATGGCCTAATGTCAGGCACCTTCAAGGCCTGGTTGCACGAGATATACCTTAAATGATTTTAACACTTGTTAAGTATTATTGACTTGATCCACATATTTCCAGTTACAACTATTGATGTAAAAAAATACAGCACATCTTCCAGATGAGATGGTGATGTGGGCCAGTGCTGATGACAATGTTAAGCATGTGTGCACTTTTCAGTGGTAGCCTTCAAGCCTTTAACATAATGTCTTCACAGGAGCCCATTAGAATGACTGGGAAGTTCATGAAATGTCTTCATTACACCAAGAGATTACCCTAGCTCTTGTGCCCTGGCCAAAACTTGATCCAGGATTCTCAGGTAGATTTGGCATCTGTTTACAGTTCCAGGATTGTATGCAGAACAAATAATACCCATCTCTTCCAAGTTCTATAGGCTTCAGTTCATTACCTGCCTGAACAGAGTAAGTAATTTTTGTTTCCAGAAGTAGCTTTGTAGAGATGTAGGGTGAAAAAGTAGAACAATGAGATAGTGAGCAGTTTCACACTGGTGTTCCAATTACCACAGCAACCAAATAAATTGCATAAGGACAGGAGTTCATTCATCTCATTATTAGGTAATTTCAGAACCTTTTGTTTCTGGAACATAACCGTCTATTCTGCATTACACACTAATAGAGAAATGCAAAGTATGAATACACTGATACATGCAGTACATGAATAAGGCATAGTAGGAAAATGCAACAGATAGAAAAGAGTGGGCAGTTTTACCACCCACCACCCAGAACTGTGAATCTGACGTTATCCCTGGTTAAAAGAGATCTCTGCCTTGGCTTAATTGCACATCATTTGGCTGACAGTTGAAATACAAACCTAAACAGTCACTCAGCTAAAGATACACAAAATTAAGTATTTCATGTGATGCTCAACCCCTTCAATCTTTATTAATAACTTAATTACATTAATTACACTATGGTTTAAAGCCTTGCTAGCACAAGAGGGGGAAAAATGATAGACTCTCCTAAGTAATGAGTTGCATAGCAATTCTGTTAGAATTAAGACTAGTAGCAATATGCAAAGTAGCAGTAATTTGTAAATATATACTTCCCAGTTTATAATTCCTCTTGTTCCACCCTATAATTGTTTTCTTTAGCCAACTTCAGCAGATGTAATTCTGGAGGCCAGTCCAAGTGTTCCAGGAGTTATGAATAGAAGGCTATTCTCAGGCTGAGAAGATCTCTGAATAATGGTAGTTCCATTACATTTCCACTCCCTTGTGCTTGTTGCTGTTGTTTAGAGGATGTTTTTGACCCAATCTTAAGTAATCATCTGTAGCACTAAAGTAAACTGAGTTTTCCTTATTCTGTTCCATTTCATCATGCAACAAAACTTTCTTGCACTGAGGTACTGAAGCCTTTGTATATCAGATCTAAAGAGAGTGTGCTAGATCCATGTGGTGGATCAATGTTTACTGGCTCTTAGCCTCTTCTAAATGTATTGCCTCCTTTTTCATTTGACTACAGAATTTATTTGAATCCTTGTAATAAAATTAGAATATTTTTATCTTAAGTAGGAAAAGTAATAATTTTCTGAGTTATTAGCTTTTTAAATAAAAGAGGTGGAAGCTTTTTAGTGGTGAACTTAGAGTTGGATATTTGGTTAGCATCTTTTCTAATCAAGTTAGAATTTATTTCTTAAGTTAGGCTTATCCCCTTCAAGTTACTCTTTTAAACTGAATTATTCTGATGACTGCAAATATATATTCCAATAAGAATAATTCTGGAAAATTTTGTTAAATTATTTCAAGATGTAAAGTTATTGCAATTATTTCTATTGTCTTCAGAATAAAGTTTGCCCTTATTAAAATTTAGAACCAAGAAGAATTGACAGGGGAAATGTTATTTTATGTCTTTGCTGGACCTGACAGGAACAATTCCAGAGATTCTTTTAATTGTTACGTTTTAAATTGTAGAGATACAGCAAAACGGAAAGGTGTTTAAAGCATTCATATTTGGGCTAACTTGAGTAGTCATTCAAAGTTAAGGAGTCAGTTGTATTTGCCATTTGTCAAGGATTTTGGTGCTTTGTCATTCTGTGCTTCGTCACTGAGTGCGTCTCTGTCTGCCCAGGGACATCCATAACTAAATCCCCACAGTGCCTGCCTGGAGGGTTTGGACTATTGTTCTACTTCCCAGCTAATATTGCTGAGTAGCTCTATGGTATACACTACACGAGCTACAGAAAGGTACTTCTCCTATTCTTGCCATGATGAATTATGAAAGTGTCCATTGTAGTCACTTTATTACCATTCTTTCTTTTGCTCCAGTCACCTGTCATCTGCCTTTATCGTTGAGATCAGTGATTTGATGCTTAGTCTTTGAAGGTTCCCCAGATGTGATATTTTTATATTCTTTAGTACTTCTGAACTTTTGAATGCCTAGTTAAAAAGCTGTCAGGAGTGATACATATCTACAGAGATGTCTCCATATTGTCACAATGGTGATTCTACATACCTGCAAAATTAGAATGAAAGTAGTTTGCTATTATATTAAAACATGCTATCCAAGGTTGCATGTTTGCAACACAGAATGCTTATTTGTCTAGGAGTAATTCAGTGGTGACAGCAAGAAATAAAGAAGTGCTCTTTGCTCACTTCTACCCCCAGACTCTAGATCCCACTTTCCTAGATTTTAATTCAAGTACTCTTTATAAATTTATTTTGAAACTGAAAAAATGCAAAGAATATTGTTAATATAGTCCCAAGTGCTGCAGCATTACCTTTATACTTCTTTTACTGAATTCTGATTAATGCAAACAAAAATTTTATTTTTTGTTTGATTTCAGAATATCTTTTCTTAGCCTTTTGTAGTCTCAGTCTGGGAAGAGTAGAGGGGTGAATACAGAATCACAGAATGGGTCAGGTTGGAAGAAACCACAGTGGGTCACATGGTCCCACCTCCCTGCTCAAGCAGGGTCACCCCAGAGCACAAGGTACAGGATTGCATCCAGGCAGTTCTTGAGTATCTCCAGTGAGGGAGAGGGTGAATAAAATGAGGTGACTTGTTAATTGTTCTGCCTGGTGAATGGTGCTACAATACGTATTATAGACTCTAGGAGAGATATCTCTTCAAGTCCTTTCATGATATATTCTTAAAATTCATTTAAGTCGCTTTAGTATTGCTATTTTTGTAACACAGTAGAAAGAGGAAAGCTCTGGGAAACTTGAATTTTGAGGTTGTCAGTTTTAATTGAAAGCCATAATGTTTTCTTTTCTTTTTAATAAACTTAATGCCCAGTTTAGAACTCTAGGCTTAGAATTCCCAAAGACAGTTCTTTTTGCACTGGTTTTGCACTTAGTCTTTATTTCTTTTAATCAAAGGGTACAGAGATACTGTTTCCTGAAGAGGATTGCATGAGAACAATTTATACTGAATTAAGAGACAAAGCACTTGTATAAGTTCTTCTGTGATTATATTAATTCATTTTTTTAAATTGTCTTGATGATGTAATGATACAGATAAATAAAGGGTAATAAATATAAAATACAGCTGAACATAACTATTTTATTATAGAATGCTGAGTTTCTTCTACTTGAATTTTACTTTGCTGCAAAAGCATCTGATTTTGAACTTTGCAAGATATTCAAAATGCAGTTACACCACTATTTGGTGTATTAATGAATTTGTAAATCCAGGTGAATTACAGCTGAGAGTAAGTCACTATATAAATCTGCATTATGGCTGGTTGTTAAAGAAAAGCAGTATGAAAATGGTATTATGGGAAAGGATTGTGGAACTACTTGCTTTCTCCATTTCTTCCTAACTTCTTGATCCTTCCTGAACCTCTGTGAATTTTTCTCTAACACTGAAGAATATTGGAGCAGTGAATGTTCAGGTGTGTCTGTGGTTGGATCAGACCTGTTTGTCCAGCCCTGAAAAAGCACCTACATTTGAAGGGGATTCTGCTATTGTAATATTTGGTGAATAGGATTTCACTGGGAACTGATCTGTGTGCAGTGAGAAATAGGGTCCTTCTGCACACTGTTTGTAATGGAGTGGAAAATTACATTTGCTATTGCAAGAACAGCCCCATTAGTGGGAAAGCAGATTCTCTTGCAGAGAGCTGGAATGCACCTCAGGCAGTGTCAGGGTGACAGTCCAAATAATGGGAGTTTGGAATGAACAGGGAGATTCTAAAATGAAAAAATGCTTCTCTTCATACATTGTGGTTCCTTCATAAACTTATTGCTATATAAGGAACAGTTTGATTTAAAACAGCATGAAACTAAAAAACCCCACACATTTAAGCAACTGTTTGTAACTTGTTTTGAGGATGAAGCCTATTGTTGTGAAAAGGAAATACAGTGATTTTATTCTTAGACCATTATCTAAACCAATCTGATGCTACTAATGTAAACAGGGATGCTAAAGTGTTTTGTTAGAGGTTTTTTTTTGTTATGCTTTTAAATAACGCTGCAAGTGTTGTCAGTTGTATCTCAACCATATGGGTTCTTTAGGCATTGAGTAAAGGATCTTCTGTGTAAGTGTAAGCATCGAAGACAAGTTGTAGCTATTCCTGACCTACCCTAACAGCTTTTCTTCTCAGTGAAACTGTTTTAATCTTACTCTGGCAATGAATAATTAACTTCTGAGTAGATATATAAAATTAGTGGTGTTAGTTTTATTTTAAAGTGCTTACAAGACTCTGACAATGAAGACAAATTTCAAATGCTGACGGTTCAAAGAGTAAAAATTTATATTCTCTTGATGCTTAAAACCTCCAGATAATGATAACAGCAGCAACAACAACCATAATAATAACAAAAATAATAATAATAATGCAATAATAATAAACAGAACTGTTAATGACTGTGAAGTACATAATATCAAGAGCACTGGGGACTGCAATTCACTGTAATTCTGTAAATGTATTGGGATCTAGAAGAGTTCTGGTAGGGCTAGGCTGTGCTCTAGAATGACAGTCAAACTTGAATTTATTTAAAATTTATCATTTCCCTATTGTACCCTTAGTGTTTGAAATTTAAAAAAAAAAAAAATAAAAGGAAAAAGTATATGCTGGAATTTATTCTGCAAAGTCCACTACAAAGGGTGAAGTAGCTCTATGGTACAGACCAGGAGTTTAGAGACAATAAAAGGTCTTAGGTTTTATTGTAATTTGTCTGTCACAGCTACCTGCTGAGTTTATAGTCATTAACTTCTCTAGGAACTGATCTAAATGGTAACATTCAGATTGACATTTGATTGAAATAAATGCTCAAAGACTGTTAGAAATAATTAAGCTTATCAGCCTCAATGATTCACAGATCCCTGGCCATTTAGACTGAAGTATCTGTCAGGGTTTTCTTATGAATCCCTTGTTTTGCAACAGAATTTCTTTGTAGAGCACCTTATTCCCATAATAATTTCTGTTGGCATTTCTCTTATTAGTATTATTATGTGATTATTGTGTGCTTTGACCAAAAGCTTATCTTGAATTTTTTGGATAAGAAATATCAATCATTAGAATATTAACAAATTTGTCAAGGCCGGTTTTTTTATCTGTGCAGAAGAGAAGTATCCATAATGGAACTAAGTTGCAGCTTTTTAATTTAGCTGAAAAGGTAGGCATCAGACATTAGGTAGAGGGACTTGATAGAGGATGGATTTTGGATGATGTCACCAAAAAAAAAAGAGAAATACTTGCTCTTCATGCCCATTGGAGGAATGACTTGATTTTTGGTTTTTTTTTTTTTCTTGTCTGCAGCATCCCTCTGACCTGTCTTTGTCTCAGTAATGGTACCATCTGATTTACAGCTTAAATTTTTAGTAGGTTTTCCATTCTAACACAGGTGTGAGAGAATTGAAACCCAGGGGTAATCAGTATTTGTAGTTGTTATGGGTCCATTCTTTTTGTCTTCCTCATGACTGACACTTGGATATGTTGGCTTCTATCCTCAAAGATAAAAGGAAATGCTTAGTGTCTTCTGATTTGTATGTTTCTGATAAAATAATTTTGATTATCAGGGCAAATTATCCATGTGTTTCTTTTCCATTGAGTTTATTTCAGCAGCAGTCCTAAGGTGTGGTTTGTGTAGGAGAGTCTCCAGTTTGTATCATTAAGCAAAGACTGAGGCTTTTATTGTCCAGATCAGATTGTTCCTTTGATAAGTCAGGATAATTGGGATACAAATGCAATCAGTAACCAGGGAGGGCCTGATACCCATGCCTGGTGAAATGCTAAGTGGAGGATCTTCTGAGTGTTACGATGGTGTTTTGACAATGTGAGTTAGTGAATGGCAGGTAGGCTCTGGGCCCATTAAGACAACTCTTACAGTTCGTGATGGACAGATGCACAGAAAACTTTAGTCTTTGTTGAAACATAATCAATTTTTTGAGCTAAAATGATCTTTATCAAAGGGGAATATCCACAGCTGCACAATGCAAGTCCCTGTACTGAAAGGTATTAGACTAGAGCTGAAATTGAAATGCTAAACCAATCTTGTTAGGGATAAACTTTTTTTTTCCTTCAAATATTTCTTCAGAAATGAGAAAACTTGAGAACTTTTAATTAAAATGATATATCCTGGTTTTATTTTAGCTGATAAGAAGTGCAAACTGTGGAGTGAAATAAATATATGTTAGAGGATGACACCGTCTTGGCATTTGTACACATTCTTTTATAAATATATTCTTTATCTTACCTGCCTTGAAATACTTTTAATATAATTAAAAGCATAGAATGAGCACCAGACTTGTCATTTCCAACAACAAAGTGCTGAAATTTTCGGTGAAACTGAGAGATCCATCTCCCACACATTGTAATGAATAGGTTCATAAAAGGAAAATAGTTTAATTACATTTTAGTTCATGGATTGTTAATAGGCTGGAGTATCTAAATTGAATAATGTGATTCTGGTAATAATTATGTGTAAATGAACTTGTTTAAATGATATTTTACAGCTTCTTTATAAAATTACAGCTAGAGGCAATCCAGTGATAGACAGACAAAGGCCATGCAAAAATTATCATAAACTATTAGCTTGTTTGCAAAGGGTTTTATGTTAATCTTTTAGTACTTAAAGCACTCTGCAATTAACATATCACGGGGAGCTGCCTCGCAGCAAAGGCATGCAAATTAAAGTGCTCAGATAAAAAGCCATTCACATAAAAAAAATCAAAGAAAGGGTGGCATAGCACTCAAAGGGTACTGGTTTTATATTTGAGATTAAGGAGGTGTAATGATTGTGTTATCTAACTAGAGTTGTAATTAAAGCTTTTCTCCTGCAGACATGACAATAGATACAGCATTGATTTCGGTGTTTTAATTGTGAAAGTCATTTTATTTCAGGGCAGAAGATATGAATAGCCTAAATCAAAGGGCTAGAAGATTGCTTTGTTGATAGTACTTGTTCAACAGCTGCCTTGTTGCTTAATACACAAATGGGGAGAATGGTGAAAGAGATCCTGGGAGGTGCTCCGTATTGTAATTCTCCTGCTGGTTTCCTTTCCTTTCATGAAAAAGGCAAGGATCTGTGTACTGATTGTAAACAAGCAATCTTTTCATACATCACCAGTGGTTTTCCTCCTTTAGTTTCCTCTGAACAAAAGAAGTAATAAAAACCTTGAACTAACTTTTACTACTGATCTTTTCAAACTACAGAAGTTTTTGTAATAAAACCATCATCTGCTCTCAGAGATATCACACTTTTAGTGGGGAACAAAAAGTCTCCATGTGGCTGTAATTCCTGTTATCAGAAATGCCACTGTAACAAAAGGGATGTGCTGTGGGGAATTGAATGTTAGATTTTATTTACATTATGTTTGTGGCTGTACAGTGTTAGATTTGGAAGGGGTGACTTTTTTTTTTCTCCCCATTCACTATAGTAACAGAATAGAAAATGAATTACCAGAATAAATACATCTGGCTAGATTCTCAGCTGGCATATGTAGCTGTCCAGTCTGCTCATTCCAGCAGGGAGTTACATCCTAGGAATGGGCAAGGCCAGGGGCTGATTTGGGAATGAACTAAACTCAAACTCAGGAGGATACAGTTGATAAATTTGAAAAAGATCAGTATCAGTATAGTGTATTTCCTGATACGGAAGGAGTTAACTCAATAGGACAAGTCAGTATAGCTGACTGGTGGCCAGTCACTAGAGTGGTTCCCCAGGGCTCTGTACTGAGGTTGGTCCTGTTTAATATCTTTATCAAAGATATGGACAAGAGGATCCAAGTGCACTCTCAATAAGTTCATAGGCAATATGAACTTGGATGGGAGTGCTGATCTGCTGGAGGGTAGGAAGGCTCTACAGAGGTATCTGGACAGGCTGGATCAGTGGGCTGACATCATTTGTTTGAGGTTCAACAGGGCCAAGTGCTGGGTCCTGCCCTTGTGTCACAACAACCCCCCTACAGTGCTACAGGCTGGGGGCAGAGTGGCTGGGAAGTGTCTCAGTGGAAAAGGACCTGAGAGTGCTGGTCAAGAGCAGCTGAACTTGAGCCAGTGTGTGCCCAGGTGGCCAAGAAGGCCAACGGCATCCTGGCCCATATCAAAAATAGTGTGGCCAGCAGGACCAGGAAGGTGATTGTCCTGTACTGGGCACTCCTGAGGCTGCACCTCAAGTACTGTGTCTACTTTTGGACCTTTTGCTTGAAGAAAGACATTGAGGTGCTGAAGTGTGTTCCAGAGAAGGGCAACTGAGTGGGTGGGGTGCCTAGAGTATAAGTTATTTGAGGAGGGGCTGAGGGAACTGGAGTTGTTTAACCTGAAGAAAAGGAGGCTCATCTCTCTCTGCAGCCACCTGAAAGGAACCTGCAGCAAGAAGGGGTTGGACTGTTCTCCCAGGCAGCCAGTGACAGGACATGAGGACATAGCCTCAAGCTGTGCTAGGGAGGTTCTGGTTGGATACTGGGAAGAATTTTTTTCACTGAAAGGGTGGTTCCAATGAATGAGCTGCCCAGGGAGGTGGTGGAGTCACCATCTCTGGAAATGTTCAGGAAATGACTGGATGTGACACTTAGTGCTATGGTTTAGTTGTCATGGTGGTCTTTGGTCAAAGGTTGGACTCAATCCTGGAGGTTGTTTCCAACCCTATGAAAATAGGGTTTGATATGATGCAGGTTCTTACATAATAAGAACTAGCCTAAATTCCCTTGGAGCCTTTCTGAGAGACTCAACTGCATTGAAATAAGCCTGGCTTTCTGCCAGTAGACCTGCACATTTCCTAATTTGGACTTAAAGTAGGAGCCAGTATGTCCCAAGAGAAACCATTCCCTTGTAATTATAAGCAGTATGGACTGGTGACACTTTGTCTCTGAGACTGTACTCCGCTGCTGGTCCCCACCCTTACTGCTGCTGGAGTATTGATTAAATTTGCTTTTTTCCCTTATAATTTTCAAAGCTCTCAATGGAACTGGCTCAAACTATCTAAGAAATTTATTTCCTCCTGCTGTAGTGACAGATTCCCTTGACAGTTACGTTTCACAGGAACTATGAAACTGTCAGCCTTGAGGATGGCGTTTTGAGAGCAACAGACAGAGCTTTCTCAGCAGCTGGCTCAAGGCTGTGTAGCCTAGTTCTGGAGGAGGACAGAATGACCACAAATCTCTTTTCTTTCTTTCTTTGTGTAAAATTTGCTCATTGAGCAGACTGAGGAGAAACGATGATAAAGGCAAAAGGTAAAAGAGACTGCAGGCAGCAAAAGTTCCTGGGGAAAGTGAAGAAACAAGACCATCTGACAACTCATGTAACAGAGTGGTTATAACCTTTGTTCAAATAAGGAACATGCCTTGCTTATTTTGGAAACAAAAATATTATATAGATGGTCTGAGATTTCTAGCCTGACTTCTAAGCCTAGTGCTTTAAGAGATTCCATCTATAATTGGTGCCATAGCTAAGATAGCAGAGGTTCATGAACATTTAGGAATACAGTGTGGTCCTTATTTATTTATATTTATGTACGTATAGATTGTTGAAATTCATCTGTGTGTGATACTGTCAATTGAAAAGCTTTGGGGATTGTTATATCATTACTTTAAGTCCAGTCCTGAGTGGAAGAACTGTTCAGCTACATTTCCATAAGCTTAACTAGTACCCTTTTCTACCTCCAAATGGTTAATGAAATAGCTACTTGCTTGAAATACTTACAAAAAGTCTGAGGAGAAATAAAATCTCTTGTGGGTGTTTTGCATTATATTGTGTACAGATTTCCAGTGTGGTTTTTTGGAAGGTAGAGTTTTTTGTAGTTGTTACATAGACTTTATTGAATCTTACCAAGGTTTACTCTTACAAGTTCCCATATTTGCAGGCTTCTACCTATCTAATTATGGAGGACTTTAGGGTAGGATACTATTTCGCTGAATCTTAATTCAGTAGGAAAAGTCAGACTGAAGGTAAAGATAAGTCTAAATAGATTATGTTATATTTATATGCAACCCTTTGTGGCTGTTTCCAATATTTAAGCAAGGAAGTTTGCAGGATAGCACTATCTAAGACTGTGCACCAGATAGAATAAAAGCATTTTAGGAAATTTTTTGTGCATAAAGAATTGGTGTAACTTCTTTATATAGAATGAGAATATTTAAAAGATGTATTCTTTGTTTATTTTGAAGAAACCATTTCTAATATAATTCCAACTGGAAATGTACGTGATCTGCCTAGTACTTTGTAGGACAAGCAGTTTTTGGAAGCTAAAAGCCTTAGGCTCTCAAGCACTGTATTGAGGACTAGAAACCTAGTAGCTTAAGTCTGCCACAGGACAGACTTCTGAGGAAAAAATAAAGGAAGAGGTTTTACAATGCCTCTCATTAGGATTATATGTATATGGTAATTGACACAAACAGACACACATTTTGAAAGCCTTTCAATAACAATCTCTTTTTGTCTAGGTGATAAAGTTCTAGTCAAGTAATACTGTTTGCTTGTAACTTTTGGCTTTGGATTTCTCGAAGTCCTGAATGCTCATCACATTTTACTGGGAATCCAAGATCTGTTGCTTTTCAGACATTGTTTCTCTTGTAAGGCTTTTGCTGATCTTCCATGGAGACACATCTCTCCTGTCAGCTTAGTTGCTTCTCAGTTGAACCAAGCTCTTCTGTGGAAGTGTGTTGCTCTGTTATATTCTCCTGATCAAATTCTCTGTGGTTTTGGTAGTGTCTTTAGTGGAACATACTGAATTCACTCTCAAATGTCTCAGACTTAGTGTTTTTTTCAAAGACAGAATCAATTTGCTCTTAAATTTTCTAATGAGGAATTCTGCTGCTGAAGACACGAGTACTTTACTGGGACTAAAGCTGCTCTGATGATAACTGATGGGAAGAGCACATACTCAGTGCTTTGGTCAATGGCCATCTGTGCTTGTGCTCAATGCTTGCTTATTATTGTTGTGTCACTGCTTCGAGTTCTGAAACTCTCATATTAATATATAGACTTTATAACTGTGCATTTAGTAATAACTATCTTCCAAGTTATTGTCGGGAAAAAAAATAATGGTTGAATAAAATAGCCACAGCCGTCTATAGGAGTTGTTAAAGATGTAGGACAAGAGAGTGGAAGATTAGTATAATTCCAGTTCATTCAGTGTTGCAGAAAGAATATGAATTCCTTAGAGGTTATGAAATTCCTGCATCATTGAACATTTCGGTTTATGTGGATCAAGTCATATGCCATATATCTCCCATATCAGGGACACTGGAAGGTCATCATCCATAATGACTCCTATTTCCTTGGTTAACCAACAGAAATCAGTACAGCTAAACCCACATATTAGAACACCTTTAACTTCAGAAAGCTGCAGTGGTATTAAAAAAAACCCCAAACAAACAGGAGGAGTGGGAGGAGTGGGCTACGATCTTAATGTGTTATTGATTCACTAGATTTGGGGAAACTCTTTCTTAGTTTTAGGTATGTGCTGAAACCCTGGCTGTCTCACAAGTCTGGATCAGACTTTTGCTCATAGAACTAACTTCCAGTTGGCTGCATTTCTGGAATACTTCAGATAAGTTTCTTTTGCAAGATCTGGCCCAACGAGATCTTCTTACTGATAATTTCCATTTTAGGTGTGAGCACTTTTAGCTCACTGTACATTATAACATCCTATAGAAGCAATTCTTCAGTGTGACTGAACTCTTATTCACTGGGAATTGTGAGCTTGGAGGACTTGGAGCACGAGATTGTGAAGCAACAGGCCTTTGGTTTCCTGTCCAAGTTTTGCTTGACTTTTCTGAGCTTTGCAGTGTCAGCTTAGGGGTTGACTTAGGGGTATGTTTTAAAAAATATTTTCCCTGAATGGCTTTCTAACTACCATGTGTTACCCTGGACTATCAATTTATTTCACAAGAACTTAGAACGTCAGAAGTATTAGATAATTCAGGGTTACTAATGGACATTTTATGTAGTACTGACATGGGGATTTGTTATCTAGCAGCAAAAGCAAGTGCTGACTTCATTAAAGTGGAGGAAAAAAGCCCACCCAAAGAAACAAACAAAAAAATCCTGTACTGCATTTATCACTTCTGCTCCTACTTTGTAGTGCTGGTGAGTTTTTATTGAGCACACCATTTTTATTTTGTGATGTCTGTGTCTATGAAGCAATGCAACTATAACAGAACAATTAATATTCAAAATTACTCTTTTTTAATCTTTGATTGAAAAGTCGTTTTTCCTCCTGTGCGTTGTGGATTATGTAGTCCCAACCATAGAAATAATGCAGTCAAGATTTGTCATGGATTACATTATTTTTACAGTATTCTTCCATTTTTAGTCTTGGTTTCTTTCTTCAAAAATTTTATGAACAGTCGTAGTCTAGTTTTTTTCTTATGTGAATCTCTCTAGGCTTCCACTGCCTGGTATTTTAAGAAAGGTTAGTCTCTTTGGTACAGGAGATGGAAAGTATTGCTAAAAAGCAGATTTAAAATTGCTCCCAAAAAGTCTGAAATTGAAGGCAGGAGCTATGACAAATATTAGGAGTGACTGAAGTGATACTGGCTGGGGAAAGAATTTCTCAAAGACTGACCAGGCGTAGACTTATGGAGTGTTCCAGAGTTTATGAGAACATGCAGTCATGAAGTAAAGGCATCACAGATGGTAGACTCATCACAGATCTGCATTTGAAAATAGGAATAATTGCTATATCTTTCCTTCAGAGCAACACTGAAAATTCTTTGTTCAAAGCATTGTGTTTATTCAATACAAATGTCTTTGGTAACTCAGTTGTCATGAGTCAAGCTAGATAGTTTCCGAAAAAACTAGTCTTACCTTCAAGAGACTGTTTCTAGGGCCAGACAAATATGAAGTATGTTCAGGCACAAGCTCTATAGTTGAAAATAGATGGTCACTAAGAATGGATTATTTATGCATTAGGAAAGGGTAATAATCTGAAAAGAATACTCTCTAAAATCATTATTATTTTTAATGATATATAGATTATGTATCACATTCCAGCCATGAGCAGACAGGGCTTTTTATGATTCCTTGAAATTCTTCTCTTGTAGTCTGTATTTGTCCTGCCAGATTCCACGTGTACTGCTATATTTTTCCAGTCAAAGTAGTAATTTCTTTTTTCCAAATAGTTGGGGTTTAGAAGGGATTTCTTTGTGGATTGGTTTGTTTGTTTTCCTTTTCTTGTAGGCTATATGTCAGTTTACAAGACACACAAATAATTAAGGACAGCAGAAAATGATCTTTGTTGTCAAAACAAGAATATGTTCCTGCATCTACTCTGGCTCAAGTTATATCATGCTGGTGTCTGCCCTTAGCATTGGGTCAGGTGGTTTGGACCTATCTGTCCTGTACCAGATTTCAAACAGGTGTTTTTCCTTCTTTTGGAGTTTTCTGTGGGATTGCATGTTATTTCAGTTCCCAGAAACCTCAGGCAAGCTGTGGAGTGGAGACAGAAATATGCAGTATGGCTGCAAAAACAGGGGTAATCCTGTTATTTGATGAGGACTAATGTTTTTATAGGAGGTAAATAGAAGTTATGGCCTTTTAACTGTTCCAATCTGTCTTGGGTGCTATGCCTTGACCAACAGAGACAGAATCAATAATTTATGTTATCTTCTAGAGACCTGTGAGTGTTTCAAATTTATACATGTCAGCCACAAAAAAAAAGAAAATTTGGTGTAGATATTTATTAAGAATGTTGAGGGAGAAATGAAGATGCGGACCAGTGGATAGCCAGGAAGCAGTTGGGTAGAAGTCTTCTAGTTCCAACCCAGGCCAGAATCTTGGGTCATTGAGATCGTTTGATGTCCATGAGTGCATGGTGTGATTCATAAAATCATAGAATACCCAGAGTTGGATGGGACCCATAAGGGTCATTCAGTCCAATTCTTGGCCCTGCACAGGACAACCCCAAGAATCACAACATGTGCCTGAGACCATTGTATCATGCTTCTTCTACTCTGGCAGCTTTGGTGCTGTGACCACTTCCCTGGGGAGCCTGTCCCCGGGCCCAACCACCCTGGTTCAGTTGTCATTGCATTCTAAAAGACAAAATCTGAAAAGTGGAGTAAGGAACATAGTAATTGAGCTGCTTCTTGCAGGTCAGGGTAGGAAAGCAAGGGAAATGTTTTCCTCACTTTTAACAGTCACTCCAGTAATGTGTCCACATGCACCAAGGGGAAAAAAACACAGCAACTGAAATGATGAAAAATTAATTAAATGAATTAAATTAATTAAAGAGGGAGAATTGTGATCTAGTATTGGACTCAAAAATTAGCTGAATGCTTAGAAAGGAAAAAGCTTACTAAGCAGTTCTAATAACAGAAACAAACAGTTCTATATGTTAACTTCATCTTGTGTTTAGTCTGAGAGGAACAAAGCAATCCCTAGAAAAGACAGACAATATCCTCCCACACACTTAGCAGCACAAAAGATGGGTGGCACTGTTATAATGGAAAACCTGTGCAGTTCATGTTATATGTTTCATTTAAACTGTGCGGAACAGAAATCTCTGGATACACAGAAACACTTTTTGAGTTAAATAGCAAAGCTGTGCAGGATCCTTCAGTACCTACATTTATAACAGAAATAGCCTCCAGAGTCGACTGTTTATTTATCAATTGTTAATTGAGTTGATGTTTACTCACGATTGTAAACAGATGATTAATTTATGGCTGAGTGTTATTACTATGATAGTGAAGAGATCATTAGAAAGAAGGATTATAATAGGGTTCTCTGCACTTTTGAGGCTAGTAATAAAGATTGACTATTATAATTAGATAAAGCTTTGTAACAAATACTATTAAATTGAATCTGGACTTTATTTAAATGCACTGGCCTGTTATCTAAAATGTATTAGCGGAGTGTGTGGGTTAAGTAGAACCCCTGCCTACACTGTTTACTGTCTCCTTCAGAGATTAAAATGGCTCTATACTTGTTGGCTAAATGGCAATATTATCCATTATGCATGAGTGTTATTTCTATTGAAAACTCTAAAAATATTATTTTAACACAAGAAAAATATGACCTTTTCTTTCAATTTTAACCTGAGATTGTTTCCAACTTTAATTTTGATGATAGGTTAACCAAACCTAATTCAAGAAGGTTGTATTAGGCTTCTTCAAAAGTGAGACTCTGTAACACTTTTGCATAATTCTGTTTAATGAAAGTCAGAGTAAGACTTCTGTGGGAATCCAGTGACAATGTTATGGAGCATTTGATTTCTTAATTTTCACGGAAGCATGGAAGGCAACAAAAGCTGCAGTGAGATGGGATGAAGCTTTCAAAAACAAGAGATCTACATCTACCCCCTCCCCCCCTCCTTTCTATTTTCTTCTTACCCCTGCCCCTTTTTGGAAAATAATCTATTATTGCTCAAAAGTAGTCCAAATTGACTAGAGCTCTATGAGATCTATCTTTATTTTTGAACATAAATTCAACATGAAGAAGCTCTTCCTTAGCCCATGTGGGAGTACAG
This sequence comes from Aphelocoma coerulescens, assembly GCF_041296385.1. Taxonomy (NCBI): domain Eukaryota; kingdom Metazoa; phylum Chordata; class Aves; order Passeriformes; family Corvidae; genus Aphelocoma; species Aphelocoma coerulescens. The sequence continues at coordinate 14,370,043 of NC_091020.1, read as the reverse complement.
ATGTAATCTGAATCTAGTGTGAACAAGTACAGGAAGAATATGTGGGTATTTTAACATAGGATGGGAAGAGATGTAGACAAAACTTGCAGCTGTAATGTAAGCATCTTTTGAGCATTCTGGGCTTTTAAAATTAAAAATGTTATAGCATCATAGGAAATAGTGTAATGATATTACAGGGACTATAAAACCAGACATTTTTTTAAACCGTAGTAGGTTACGCCGTAATCACTCCGTGGTTTCATGACAGCTGAATGCAAGATTTCCATTCTTTTTTGTCAGATTCTTTAAGAGTAGAGAAACACTGTTCTCACCTTCCATGGCCTGAGTGCTTGAAGGCTTGGCATCTTCTGGAGTTACTTCAGCTACGGACTGTCAGATTGTGAACCCTCAGGCTATGCAAAAATGCTCTCATCCTGATGGGTGCTGAATCTCAAATGGTCAGTGCTTGTCAAGCACCTATCAGTATCTGTTTCCAAATGACCACAAAGCACTTCTCTGCTCAGCTGAGACTTGAGACCCTTATAAAATTTATAATGGGAAATGAAAAGCTCTCGCCCTGTGGTTTGAAAGGGTTCCCAGTGGGCTGTGCAGTTACTGTTGTGCTGCTCTGCTCAGAGACAGGATGCTCTCACAGTCAGCAGAACTGATGAGTCTACAGTCATGTTGCTACCCACGCCCAAAAGTTACTCCAGTATTTTAGTTCTGAGAAAACACTATCTGTGGGTTATTTTCATTCTCTTAGAGGTATTTCTTTGTTGGAAGAAGAGGTTTGGAAGAGATTAGTTTGTGTAAACGATTTGATTACTAGAATGATATTTAGAAGAAATGTTAAAGCCCAGAGGTTCAAAAATAACAAGCTGGAGAAACGACTGAGCTACAGCTTCCTTACACAAAATGCTGTCCCCGAGTAGGTGGAAAATGTGAAGAATTAAATGCTTTTCATAGAAATTACTTGGGAAAGATTAATAATGTCTCAAAATAGTCTCAGAAAGGCTCTGGACATGTTCATGGAAAGTTTCCATAGAAAGGGTCTTCTAGTTTGAGCCTTGTGCAGCAAGTGGAGAGAGCCTTTTGATCTTGACTGATTTGATGGGACGTGGGGTGAAGCAGACTTTAATCACAAATTATTAATAAATAATTCACAAAATACAATTTGTCTCTCCTAGAGAAAGTAATTTTTTTAATCTCTGTGGGGAAATATAATTTTTTAATGCTTTGTATAAATCTGTTGGCAAGTTTTAGCATTATCAGTTTTTACCAGCACTCTGTCCCATGGCTGTCAATATGACTATGCTGAAAAGTAAACTGTCACTCTCAAGCTATGTACCTGCTTGCCTTCTAAAATAGTGCAAAGGCAGGCATTAAAAAAAGGTGGGATGGGAATTCAAGAGGGAAGTATCGAAGAAGTAATTTGAAGGCAAAATAGAGAAACGTAGAAAAATTACATCTAAAGCTGACTTTGAGAAACCTACATTTAAGAAATATCTTTGAAGAAACAAATGCAGATTGGTCAAAACTGTCATCCTATTTAGATTTTGTTCCTTTAGTGACTAAAACATATTTTGTTTTCCCCTGTGAAAAATGTGTGATCTGAAGCCCAGAGTGTGGAGTGAGTTTCGAAAGTGTCCCAAGGAAACAAATTAGCCAGTTGTAGGCAATGCACAGAAATCCAGAGCTAGTGGGGAAAAAACTGGATTTCAGATCAGATTTTTATGGCAATAGCTAAAGATTGTTTCTCAGAAGCAGTTGGAGTTGACCAAACACCGGGATGATACTGTTCCTTATGAACTGATCAAGGTTTCTGTTTTCAAAGGAATATAATAGTGTTGGTGGAGAACCTTCCACAGGGAGTTAATTTTCTTCCTAGAATGTGTGCCTTCTTTCAAGTACCTGGAAATACTGGTGCTTGTAATCAGTATCTCAGTTGCAATGAACCAGCAATTTGCACATTCCATTATTTTTACCCTTAGGACTCCAGTAGAAGGTATAAAGGAAAAGAGTTCTATTTGTTTTGCTGTTAATAAGATAGAATTAAACTTCAAGAAAATAAGTCGTTGGTTTTGCTTTATTCAGCTTTCTGCTATTTCTTTGGATTTAGATCTTTTATTGTTAGGTTATATACTCTGGAGACATTAAACAAAGGGGGGAAAAAAAGCATTCTTTATAGAAGTTTATGAAAACTGGCACATAGCTGGCATGTGAAAAGCTGTCATGATAATCAAATCTTTAATAGATTTGACAATGATATGCTTGCATAGGTAAATCCACACAATCCCAAAAGACATCAAATGGGTACTTAAAACCTCTTGAATATAGACCATTTTATTCGGTTGCTGAACATTAAACATAGGAGAATTAGATAATTTTAGTTAGTGTATATAGAGCAACTACAAGTTGACTTGTTTTGTTTTCTTCTAATCTTCTTCAAAGTTTGCAGGCCAGCCTTTCACTGAAGAATATACAATATTTTAGTTGTTTGATAAGTCTTGCAACAAGAGAAGAAGAAAGAGCAGCACAGTACAGCTGGTGTTTTTAAAGTAAGTTGTTGTTTGACAGCCATGGAGATATTATAATTGTAATTCATTGAGCAGGACTCTATGAGGAAGCAGAAGTCCCTATTGGAAGTATTCCACAATTTTCCAGCTGTTATCTGTTTTCTTCACACAAGGAGGGCTTGCATTGCATCTTAAGCCTTCAAGAATGTATGGTGCGCTGGATATAGTGTGTATTTAACTGTGGACTGGAAAATGAAGCCAATGTAAACTCCAGTTATTGCTGGGCCTTTTCATTTTTCTGACATCAGACACAAAAGGTCATGACTGCTTATGTCCCATTTAAAACAGCAGTAAAGATTCAAAAACCTAAAAAGTGGCAGTGCCTTAATTAAACACTTCCAGAGAAACACTGTTTACAAGTGCAACCTGTAGCTCTGTTTATATTTATATGCCTTCCTTACAGTGATGAGATTTGGAGATATATGGAAGAAAATAGCCTGCATCTCCAAAGCTGAATGGTATTTGAACAGTCTTCATTTTACACTTACTGGGGAGTGTTTTTTCAAACAAACCATCTTGTGAGCCTGTTGTCTGCCTGGAACGGAACCGTGTTTTGCTTTCCTAGGGCTGAAGATTGAACATAAGGGTGGTGCACAAGTGTTCAGGATCCCAAAACTCACTATGGAGCTCTGATCCAGGATGCAGTGTTAGTCCTGTTATTCCTGATATGCATTTTTGCAATAAGAAAAAGCTAGTGTAGGATCACTGTGTTATAAAAAAACTGCAGAGCGAAGGATTAGCCCAGCTGGTGTTTGTTCTTTCTAATACTTTCTGTTTATATTAAGGGAAGGAGGTTGTCATTTGTATTACAGTCTCAAAGAGTGTGTAAGATTGGAACAAGATGGGTTTAAGGGAGGAAAAGACAATCATTTGCAACAGAGAAATAACTTTGGATATTTTTCTCTAAGTTAAAATAGAGAAAAACCAAACACTGAATCCAGCAGAGTTTCTAATTGATTTGGAAAAGAAAATCACTAAATGCCTATGCATATAGCTAAGGAGAGAGTAATCTCAATCAATGTAGAATAAGTACCCTATTTATTCAGCCTGGTGAATAGTAGAAAAATAAAAAACAAAAAACCCCACCTCAATTAGAATGAGAAAATTGTAGTAAAATATGTTCTGAAAACTATTCACTGCTGGTGCGGTACATTGCTGTGTCTTATGAATTTGTAGTATAAATTGTTGTATCTAATTAAAACATCAGAACTGCTGAAGAAATTTTCATTTATGACTTTAGCATCACTGTGGAAGAGCTGTTAAAGAAGGATGTAAAATAAAAACATATTTATGTGAGGTTTTTTTAAAATCACTTAGTATGATTTTTTCAGCAAATGTTGGTTTTACAATGTCTTACATAACTGTCATTGACTTTAGATTTATTAAAGATATATAATAGCCTGAGGAACTGCTATTGTTAACTGATTATCCAAAATGTAATTAAAATTTGGCTCAGGTGGTAATTTTTTGCTTCTGTTGAAAGGAAAAAAAATGTTTCTCTAGGAAGAGACATTTGAGATGCTTTGAAGTTAGTTTTTAATTAACATTCTTGCATCTGTCTCAAAACCAGATAGTAGTTCTATATTATTGCTAAAAGATATAAGTAGATATTCTATTATTTCACTTTCTTTATTTCTCTTTTCTTAACAAAGGATAAGAAAAAGCAATGATCACTAAGAGAAGCTGAGTGTCTTACAACTAACTAAACTTTGCAATATTTTCTAGGATAAAATTACCATGTTGTCACCCTTATACTTCAGAATTGTAGGACTTATTTAATATAAAAAGGTGAAAAAATCCTCTCAAGTATAACATGTGCAACCAAGTCTGCTTAGTCAAAGGGCTTGTTCAAGCCCTTTTTTTGGAGTTCTTGGAGTCTGCATCAGCTAGCACCAAATTAAAGTTTTATTTCTAAAATGCTGGATCAGATTTGTGCATATTGGTGTCAGACATAGTGTTGCACTTATTTGATATGTTTAATTAATTGGAAAATACTGTCTTTTGTTTGGTGCTGGTTTTTTTAATATCCCAAAGGCTAAATAGAAGTGAAGGCACAGAATTCCAAAAGAGGCTGAGTGGATAAACTATCCCTTTTGTGCTCATTTTCAGTGAAATTTGATTGTTCAGCTCTCCTGCATTCTTCAAAAACTCCACTCAATATGTATGCAGAGGAAGAAAAAAGCCAACATCTTTCTGATAAATACAGTAACATTTGGGTTTAGGGAGGTCAGGTAGTGGGGAAGTCACAGGACTCTGCCCTGTCTATTTAAAATGTGGTTTACTTGGTTTACTGAGTGCTCAGCTGGTGATGGATGGTTCAGTCCAAATGTTAGCTTTGTGTACTGACACTCTGTCTCTCTGATATACTTTGAACTCTGGATGAATTTTTATATGGCTTTACATGAGTACTCATGAAAACAGGAGTGAGCTATTTCATTGCCAAATCTCAGGTGGCCAACCTGGTGCAACTGCTATAATATTTTTAGGTGACTTGAGAAATATAGTTATTGTCCAGCAGTGGGGAACAATGAATGTGTTAATGGTGAGACTGGTAGGGCTGCATTTGAGGTATTCAGAACAAACACCTTAGTCAGCAGTCACAGGTGGGAAAAAATACCTCTGACTGTGAAAAATACCACAAATGCTTGATTGAGTTTTTTACAGTAGTTTGTCAAATAACTTTACCTGATCTTTAGTCCTCAGCAGCCACAAGAAGGTTTGTTCAGAGAAGGCTGAACTTGTGTAAAGGGTAGAAGAGTCTATTGAGTCTGGTTTCCAAACTGTAACCATTAGCTTTCTCTTTGTAGGAAATTCCTGATCAGTAAAGAGATCAGAGAGATTTTCCCTTCATTCTTAATGCCTGTTATTTCCAGGATCTGGGCTTTCATGGTCTAAAGCAGAGGTATTTGTAGAATGCCTTTATGAGAGATTTGTTCCTAAGAGAGGAGCTAAAACTACTAAATTTTTAGCTGTTTCTGCAGAAAACCCATGCAGTATGAGACCTTGTTTCTTCAGGCTTTATTAAATCACTGGATACTTTATTGAGGGAATGGTTGGTTATGGCCAATATGTTATGTACTGTGGCTACAGGTCCATTTCCCAAATGAAAATAACCACGTGGTGGTGAATATTTGAAAGCTTTGTAGCACGGCACAAGACCTAATAAATGGTATCTTACTGCTGGCATACAGATGTATTGGATGGAAAAGGTGACATGTGGTGAAAGGCACCATGGACACAGGATTTCCAGCCAAGTAGTCACTGATGCAGAAGCTCTCTAAATAATGGAGATTTTGTTGCAGTCTAGCCCTGCAATCTCTACGAAGCTCTGTTTTCCCTGTCCAGTCACAGATAGATAGCAAATTAAATTTCGTTTTTGGTGCTGTGAGGTTGTGCACTGAGAGAGAGACTTTTACCTTAATAAAAGAGTGAGGTGGAAGTGCAGCAGGCAAGGGTACAAGACCAGGGCCAAGTGAGTAAATCCCACATGAAAAGCATAGCTCTGGAAAACCGTACTGTCCTGCCATCAACTGCACAGATGTATGGTCTGATGATTGGTGCAAACATGTTAATTACAGTTTCTCACATCTCAAGTAATAATGAAGCTTTTTTATTTTAAATCTTATCAACTGTGGGCTTAATTATACTTTCTTTTAAAACTAGACAGTTTTGTTCAGATCAGAACAAAATTTGGAATATATTTTTGAAATGTTATTAAAGATGAAAGACCTCAAATCAGTGCTGCTTTAATTAGCTGGGATGAATAGATGAAAGAAAAGTGATTTCTAAGTAGATTAGTTTCAAGATAAAATATTTCACTTTATTAATGTTTGACCAAATCTGACATATACATTTTCAAATTTTTAAGGCATGTGAACAAGAGCTGATTCTATTAAATGCAGGATTTCTTAAGGTTTGAGGCAATGTGGTATGCCATGTGATCCTGTGAAATATCATTTGTGATTTTCAAGTTGACATTGAAATGAAAGTTAAAACAGCATTAGTATATTGCACAGATTAGTGGAATCAGAAGTACCTCTAGCTGTCTTGAGCATGTTTTAGAAATCTACTGTAAACTGCGTTCATCAATGGAAAGCTGGATCAAAGTTCGATGAGACAATATTTCTTTTAAGACTAAATTAAGTTATAGTGTCCCAAGCAGTGTTTTCTACATTGTAACAGCCTCTGAATTTAGATGTAAGGATGGAAGGTACTGTTTTCTAATGGTTGTTTTTTTAAATTTACTATTGATTACAAAGATTATCAAAGCAAACTTCTGTGGGTTTAATTCTAATTTCTTTTTAAAATAGTTTGGCAAGGAACTTGTACAGATATTTAATGTCTTTAGCATACATCTTTGATTTCAGTGTGTTAGGGTTGTGGGACATGCTTGTCTGCTTTTGAGTCTTTGAAGATGTCCCATAGACTTCTTTCAGATCAAATCACACCTCACAAAAACACTTAATTGAGTCCAAGTTCCCCTTTTGTTGGTCTTCAAAAGCATTAAAAATAGTCACTGAAAATAAGCCATGCTTTTAGGGGCAATACAGTGTGAATTGGATCTCTGTGAAGCTGTTTAGAAAACACGTTTCCTCTTTAAGGTTATCTTCACTCATTTCTTTCAGTATCATGTGAACATTTAACAAAAAAAGCTGACATTCCTATCATAGTGCTGTGTGTATTCTTCTCCTGTCCTATGCAGCTATTTCCCACATTTGTCAAGGCAAAGGTTGAAGGGGGTATGGACAAGGGAAATAGGTCTCCCATTCATTCCTATCTGTCAGGAGTTCACTTTGTCATGATAACATTCAAGGAGTATATTTATCTATCCTGCTACTGGAGGTTAAAGCAAGGGTAAAAAAAGGAGAAGGGAAGAAATCATGTTTTAAAAGTTTACAAATTCTGCTGCAAAAACTGTAAACAGAAAGAGGCTTGCAGTGGAATGTGTAAAATACTGCTGCATTGATAGCGATGGGGTGGCGGGCTGCCACAAATCCGCTCGTATAAACAGAGGAACTCTTGCTGCAGATTGGGTCTGTTTTGGCTTAAAGTCTGAGGAACACATTGCTTTCAAAGTGAATTCTTAGGTGTCACTTCCCATAACTTATAGCAGAAGATTACAAAGCTACTGATATAACATATTAGTTTGATGGACAGAATTATACCCCCAACGCTTCCTGCTCTCCCCAATGACGCACACTAACTTAGTGTGCTGTGACAGCTGCCTTGATTTACCACCAGGCTGGGAGGCCAAGTGGGAGAGGGAACATTCACATGAACGCAGGGGCTGATACTGGCCCACAGCCTAGTTTATAAAGCTGCCCTGTAATTCACCACAAATGTGTCACCATTAAAAGGGAAAAAAGGATTGCAGATAATAAATACTCTTTAATTTATTAGCTAACAACAAAGAGATCAGAGCCAGTTGTGATGTGATTGTTTGACATAATATTGTCAAGGAAAAAAGCTAAGTTGACCAAAGATGTATATTACACATTCAAGCAGATGCATCAACTCTTGGCTTGTCACAAGCAGAGCTAAACAAAACGCCAAACAGAGGAGAGAACTGGCAAACAGCACAGTCATTTATCTCTGAAAGAGACATATTCAAGAGCAAGTGAAATAAGACATAGTTCTTTGGACTTGGTCAAGGGCCAAGTTCTAACTATTATAAATTAAATGTTTTGTGTATTGTATTTGGCAACTGCAGCAGCTCTTACCATCTTGGTCATGGTAGGAGAGTGTTAGATTTTCCTGTCTCCTTTTGCCAGAATGATGGCTTTTGTTGTGGGGGACAATATTAGAATGTGTCTGTGCATACCAATAGCCACAATGCATGCTATAAAAAAGGCATATAGATTTGGAAAATACAAATAAAAGCTGTTAGGCTAGCCAGCCTATGGAATTTAAGTTTCCCAAAGAAAACTTTAAGAAGCCATGAATCTCAGAATCTTACTTTCTGGATTGTTCAAGTTTACAGAATCTAGTCGTCAATATAATTATTTCGGGTTCATATGCTTTTAATCAGAGTTTTGAACTTCATAATATATTTTGAGGATGCTTTGCTTTTGGTTTTCTGTGAGCATTGTTCATGCCACCACACTTAGCTTGGTGTCAGCATTTTCATTATAAATTATGCTTAAGTGTTTTGGATGTCAGATGTAAAAATCCTTGCCCTGATTTCAAAACTGATGCACAGAATTGGAGAATGCAGATTATATGCTTATGCAAGCCCATGCACGTTAAAAAAAAATAAATTAAAATTAGATTCATTAATTCCAAAATTTCCAATGGTGTCAGTCTACATTCTGTGTGATACTTTTGTATAAACGCACTTTCAGACACGTTAAACATGTACATCTGTTGCTGAAAAGTATGTTAATTGATTGTTTTGCATATTATTAGAGCAAAGAGGTGAGGTATCAGGTATTATTTAGGGTGCTTTTATGTGACTGTTGTAAAAAGAATGTAGTTCTGTTTTCTCACCTCTCCATGTTTCAGAAATATGAAAACTTAGTCAGTGTTAAGTTACTTGTATTAAATAAAAAATGTTTATTTCTGTGAAAATCATGCCAGCACAGGATCTGAGAGTTACTTAAACTCTGAAGCAAAAGCCCAAGCCAATTTTTTGTAGTACATGGTCCTCATGCTGCGTCCTTGTGTGGGTATAAAAATTATTCCACAGTTAAATATCCATGAAATTATTTCCTTTGACATCAGAAAATTTGTCCAACAGTCCTGAAAAGACTGAACTAGTGGAATTTTGTCTGCTTTTAATATAATGATATTGTCTTATAAACTTCCACAGAATTAATTTGGAATAGAAATTGAAACTCCATCTATATTCCTTAAGGACTTGCCTTTTCTCCATTACTCTTGACAGCTAGATCAAGATTAGACAGCTAGATTAGTTCTCCAAAGCAGGACAGGAAGGGTGCAATGCACACTAAGGAAAGGTAAGAGACTCAGGTCGTCCCCTTCTTGTTGGGAGGGTGAGAATTCTGTGGCTGATCCATGTCAGCAGCTCTGAAGGTGAATGTGCTTTTTGCACACTGGCACCCAGGGGTGTGTGGGGCTCTACAGGAGTGTGGCTTGTCAGACGTTGAGTAGCCAGGGAATGGGAGCCTCTGTTGAGGTAGTGATGGCAGAGGGCCTTCCTCCTGCAGTTTCTAGCACATTGAATGATCTCTGTCCTCAGGGCAACATACATCACGTTTCACCAACCTATCTGGGATGAGTAATTAAAGGAAACTTTTCAAATTATATCCTAAATTAAAAAGAGAGAAGAGGGCAGGCTGTGCCAAAATTGATAACTTGCTCCATTTTGATGAGCAGGGTACTCAGTTCCCAGGAAGAAGGAACCAGTATGTGCTAGACATGGAAAATTGCAATTTGGAATAGAGAGAGTGCTGTATGGAGTCCACTTCATGGCATTGCTCAGGATAATAAATGGCAAGCCAGATGGATACATAGCAGAGAGTACTTTACCATTGGTTAGAGGTAATATATGCAGGTGTTTCATATATGCTAATACATACAGAAAAAACCCTCTGCTTTAAGATTTTGATGGTCTTGCAGTCCATCTCTTCATTCCCAAATCCAGGGGCATAGCTATAGATAAGGCTGAAGTTGTTTTGCTGCTTAAATGGCAAATTAATTTTGGTTATATTCTGATTTTCATTATTATCAGCATTGTTTTTACTAATATGTTGACAATTAACAATTTCTTATACCCTGTCTTCTGAGGCTAACTATTCTTAAAATCTCAAATGCTTTTAATAAAAAGGAGATCTAAATTTTCTCCTTCTTATGTGTGCAAAAAGTCCCTCAAGAATGGCTGTATGCCTCTTCAAATGAAACAAATGTAGAAAAAAGAAGGAATCTACATTTCACTAGTATTAAATCTATAGGCTAAAAAACACAGAACTGTTTCAAAATCATTCATCTTGATTTTCAAAGATTATGTTTTCTAAGTGAAGTTATGTTCTTTAAATGCTTGGAGTTTGCAGTTTTATTTCCTTATGAAATGGGATTCCAGTTGGTATTCCTTAAATTCATTAAAGAGCATAGAAAATATGAAGGTGAACTATAACAGGAGATTATTCTAGTTTCTTATAGTTTTCAAAAATATATTGTATTCTCAGCTCCCACTGAAGATGAGATTTGGAAATTCAAACACAATTCAAATGAATTCAACTGCACACCATGGTGTCTTCTAGGAATGATTCTTTATAAAGCTAAAGACAAAATTGTATGTGTTCATGCTTATTAACAGTACCATATTATCTTTTGCCTCACTTTTTAAATAATCACTGCTTTTTAAAAATCACTGCTTTTTAAATATGAGGTATCTTAAGAAAATTCATGCAGGAGCCGATCAAAAACAAATCACATTAATACCACACATGCTCTAAAAAAATTAGAATCAGGCTGTAAAACTGTTTCAAACAGATACTGATGTGGGCTAGAACACATGACAAAATGGATGTAGCAGATGAAGAAATGGATACAACATGCTGAGGGCTTAATGTAACATACAGCAAAATTGATATACCTCTTACTGAAATAAATAAAACATGGCATAATATATACATTTTAATGAATTGAATAAAGCATGTAAGGGAATTGATTAGAAAGTGTACTGAACTGAAAAACATAGAATAAAACATAACATAAAATAAAACATAATATTATGGATTTAATCAAATAAAAATATACGGGATTGAACTATACTGAAATTACTAAAACAAAAGGGCTGGATTTAAACTGTGCTGTAAAGTATTGAAGTAAAGAAAATATGGGGTGTGTAAAGCTCAGTAAGCCCTGGGTACGAGTTCATCAGGGTCACATTGTGGTCTCATCTCATTGCTGCATGCCACAGAGAAAATCATTAGGGTACAGAATTTGGGTAAAGAAAATGTGTGATTCATATCTGGCTCTACCAGAAAAACTTTTAATTTGATTTTATCAAAGCAACTTACTCTCTCTCAAGTGCTTTTTATCTCACCTTGTCTTGCTCTTCCTCTTCCCCCCTTTATTCTTCTCCTTGTCCCCTTTTCTCTCCTCCCTCCCCTTCACCATCCCACACCTGCTCCTCTGTGTTCTCACGTGCCCTTTCCCTTGTCTGCACACTTTCTTCCTTTCAATTCTTGTCCTCTCTCTCATCCTCACACTCTTTTGCTGGACCCCTCTCTCTGGCATTTGCCTGTTCCTCTCACACTTTTGCCCTCTCTTTCTTTCTTCTGCTCTTAATATTGTCCGGGTAACAATGATTCCCATGTCCTAGACTTTTGCTAAATATATAAACAATTGAGAGAATTGATAGAAGTGATTGCCAGATTAGATATAAACTTGATTTGAAGCCAGATATGAAAATCCCAGCATTTTGTGTTATGATGATTATATACATAAGTGGAAATTTCACAAAAAATTCCCCGTTTCTCTTCAGGCTTGTTTGACTCTAAGCAGCCATCCTCCCTGCTCCTCTCTTCTCACGTTTGTCAAAACTGGAGTTTAAATTCATATGTAGAGCCTGAGTTTGATTGAGGCACTTTTCTTCTAATTCAAGCAATAAAAATCAGACCTGAGGTTTAAATTTTACTTGTTCTATAATGTTAATATATGATCCATGTTTTGGCTGTGTAATTGAGCACACAGAATCATTGGTCTCATTGTTTTTCTTTGTTTTGTTTATATCATAAGCTTTAAAAAAAAAAAAACACCCTGTACTTCAAACTGCCAAGACAGATTTTCACCTTTAGATTTTCTTTTGTTTTTCCTCTTTCTTTTTAAAATTCACCCATTAAAAGTCTTAAAATTGGAAGGCAAACAAGCTCCTATCTTTGTAGTTTTATTTATTAGCTATTAATCTCGGACTATAAAGGAAAACTATATTCCTGCCAAGGCTGGCTTCAAAAGTTTGCCCTATTAAATTAATTTTATTCTTACTCTTTATTCTAAGTAATGTGTTCATTCTGGTTTAACCACAGCTGATGATGACCTGGTAATTTTCTAGTGAAATAATGCTTGACATAGGAAGTCCTCAGTTAAAGAAAGAGGGACAAGAGAAGCTTGATTTTGCCTGTTTCATGTTGGGTCTGTGTGGAAGGAATTTGACTTCTGTAGCTGTATGGTCATGAATTGTCAAAAGAAAAACGATGTTTAAGGATTTTTGTCTTCAAAGAACATCAAAGTGTGTATGTCAGCAGAATACCTGAGTTCCTCTTCCAGTAATAAAGCTGCCAAGCTGTCTCTCTTTTGGTGAGTGCCCCAAGGTGACAGGCTATGTACGGCCGAGTGATGGGTGCTGAGTACTCTCTGTCTCCGCTGTAGGCACTGGAGTAACTGAAGGGCATACTTTGGTTTCTGTTTTGTATTACACACAGAGTAGTGTCTGGATTGAGAGTCCACCATATTGAATGGTTGGTTGGTAGGATTCGGAGAACATTTGTTTGCTTTAAAATCACTTTATTAGAGAGCACAAGTCGTTCTATCAATTCACCCAGAATTTTTATATCTGTTTTCCAATAAATACACTCTAAATCAGTATTTATTTATTCATAAAACAGAAGCATGACATTACTAAGTACTGCCCTGTCCTCCTAGGAGCATAGCAAGATTTGAAGGGGTGAAGTGGATAAATCATTTAGAAGTGTAAGTGTTGAAGGTAAACAGATTCTAGGAAAAAAATATGGGGATGAGAAAGTCATCTGTGTGCTTTTCTCATGTGGGCTTTCATAGAATCCTGCTATATTTAGTATTTTACATATTTAAATAGGTGTTTTCTTGTTACAACGGGGATTACTGTAACACGCATATATCAAACCAGGAGTCCCGTGGAAAAGAAATATATATATACAGATTCTTGATAGATGTTTCAGAGATGTTTATTTCTCCAGCCGCATGGCCGGGGCTCAGCTCAGGAACTCTGTGGTCACGGGACCCCGGGACCTTTTGCTCATCCCGGGGAACACAAACCAACCAATGGGGAACGAGGCTGACAGGGGCAGGGAAACCCCGTGTCTCTCCCCCCCAGGGCCCCTCCCCCAGGGCCCCATGGCAGGGTGAGGGACCCCAACATCTCCCCCGTTTTATTTTAATAAAATGAGAATGAAAACAACTGGATAAACATAACAGGGACAGTTTCAAAACAAAACAAGCCACCCTCCTGAGTCTTTAAAATGTCCAAACAGATTCTGTGGAACATCTTAGGGCTGATAGAAGGGAGACAGAACTTTCTGAGCATGCTTTGTGGGGAAACTGAGGCAGGAGAGGGCTTGATTTCTTTCTTCCCTCTTTTCATCCCCCTATCGGCATTGAAGAGGAATTGTAAGGAAATGGAACTGTATAAGGAAGCCATGGGGTGAAAAACGGATTAGGAATAAACTGGGGATAGGGTAAACTTAGGAAAGGGTTCATATTGGGTATAGGGTAAAAGGGGAAATTAGGCTGCGGGTAGGGAAATTGTTGGGATGGATATTGTTTATAATTTTGTGCATAACGGCTGCCTTTGACAGGAATACCCCCAGGCCCAGTAACATTCGCTGCTTGTAAACCCTTCTTTCCTTGCACTATATCAAATTGTACAGCTTCTCCATCTCCTACACTTTGCAGGTAATTTTTAGGGTTATTCCTTTTAATGGCAGTTCTATGGATGAATAAGTCTTCCCCTGTATCATCTCGTGTTATAAATCCATAGTTGTTTTTGACATTGTACCATTTCACAGTTCCTGTGATTTTCGTGGCTACAACGTCTCCTATCACTTGCTTGCGTGTTCGTCGTGGGTGCCGGTCTCGCGTGGCTGCTGCCTCGCCGACTCCGACGTCTCGGCCGGGCCCCCGCATTGTGGCCGCTCTGCGCTCTCTGCACGGCCCCGCTCCGGCGCGTGTCTGGGCTCTGCGCGGCCCCGCGCTGCCATCGCCGCTGGCTCCGTGGCCTGTGAGTGGTTCCGCTCCGCAGACTCCACACCGCTTCGAGAGTGGCCCCGTTTCGGCTCGGCGCTGCACGGCGCGGCTTCTCGTGTCGCTGTGGAAACCGCCGCTTCTCCCTCCACAGGGCTCTCCGAGCCAGTCGCTCAGAGCGGCCTGCCACGCCGATGCCCGGTTCCTGGCTGCTCGTGGCCCACGACACCCGCGGCGCCTGCGGTGTCGCTCCCTCACTCGCGGCCGGGTGGCTGGGGACCCTGAGACAGGGATGGGGTCCGCGATAAGGCGCGCGCTCCCGAGGGGGCCGGGCACATCCAGCGCAGGCACTTCCGCTGGCACGGCTGCAGTCATGCGCTCCCGGGATGGCTGCTGCGCGGTCTCGGCCACGGGAGAAGTATGATCTTCTGCTTTAGGGGTAATGGGACCATACAAATGCTCTTCAAGAGCGTCCCTGATTACAAGATATGCACGGAAAGCTTCGCTTTGATCCCATACCTTATCCCAGATCTCGTCCCAGAAACACCCCTCACAAGATTCAGGAGGTTCGATATCAAAAAGTAAGTCTCGGGAAATATAGGGGAACCTTTTGAAAAGCCACATAAAGAAGTGTTCTACATCTCCCGGTTGCATTACTTTTTTGTTTTGTTGTTCAAGGATTTCTTTTACTTCTAGATACATTTTTTTCTGTGGCTCAGAGAGCCCCATTTCCCACGATTCTTCCATAGTCCAGAGAGAATATCCAAACCAAGATGAGAAGAGAGAGGCCTAGAGTTGTTTTTTACTCACGAATTTCCTCAGGGATCGGTGTCTTGCCCGCATTCTCCACCAGTTGTTACAGCGGGGATTACTGTAACACGCATATATCAAACCAGGAGTCCCGTGGAAAAGAAATATATATATACAGATTCTTGATAGATGTTTCAGAGATGTTTATTTCTCCAGCCGCATGGCCGGGGCTCAGCTCAGGAACTCTGTGGTCACGGGACCCCGGGACCTTTTGCTCATCCCGGGGAACACAAACCAACCAATGGGGAACGAGGCTGACAGGGGCAGGGAAACCCCGTGTCTCTCCCCCCCAGGGCCCCTCCCCCAGGGCCCCATGGCAGGGTGAGGGACCCCAACATTTTCTAATTCTGCTTCATTTTAGGGTTGTGCTGGAAATGTTTGTTTGCAAGTCATTGAAGGGTATTAGTCAAGCAAGGTACATTTATCTGGTCTTGTGAATCTTGAAGCTTAACAGTAGCTGTATAAGAAAGCTTGCAGAATGCCCTATATGCTGTAGTTTTAGCCAACTTAGATTTTGGATTGCTTTTTAACACTTAAAATTTTTTCTTATAAGCCCAGGTGGGCTGCTGCACAGACTTTGAGCTGTGATCTCCAGCTGCAACTCTCTTTTTCTGCTACCGTGTGCTGAGTCTTTTTTTCCCCCCATTGTATTTTACTTTGTTACTATTTTCAGTAGATTGTGTATTTAAAAGTTCTCATCCAGTTGCCCTCCACCATTCTTTCTGAAGGGTAGCTTACAGTATATCAACAGAAAAGGGATACTCTATTTCTAACTTAACCTTTTGTGCCTTTATCTTTGACACCTGTTGACCATTCCAATCCATTAAACAAGCTTTAGTCAACTGCATACTGAAAACAGCCACAACTCTCCATCAAATGGAGAGACATTAAGCTTTCACAGCAGGAATCAGACAGCCTTCAAAATGTAAAGGAATCTGTTGTAATTTTTAAACATTCAAACTGTATTAATTCCCATGACAGTTATCCCTTAAGTCATTTCAGGCAGTTGCACACTTCTCAACTTTCACAGCTTTCATGTGGAGATCATGATTTTTTTCTGATTGAAATATTTCCCCCATCTCTCATACTTGTATTCATACTGGGAATATTTTGAATCTGAAAAATTCCTTAAAGAAGTTTGCAGGTAACAGATTAAACTACTAGTAGTTCCTTTTAATGGCACTTTAACTGTGACTCTTATGGTATTCTAATCCTCTTGGTTTAAATGGATTCTCTGGCTGATACTAACTTTTACAGACAGATCAGCCATCTCTTAGTTCCATATAAGTTTATTCGATATATTTTAGTAAATTCCTGAAGTTAATGCAAGTAAGTGAACTAAACAAAAATACTTTTTTTATATATACTTGCTTGGTCTCTTCCATAAGATCCCTTTTCATAAACTCTCTCCCAAAGCTGTTATTTTCATAGAGAAATTTTAAGTAGTTGTCTGCTCTGGTTTTGGACACCTAATCTGCAGAGTGTATTTTTTGTGTCCTGATTTAATTGTTCTTTTCTGGAGCAGTTGAGGGAGTAAATGAAAATTTAGTGTGATTAAAGAAAACAAACAAACAAACAGAAGGTATGCATAACTGGAATGTAATGCATTTGCTGTAATAATTTTTATGAGCCAACCTTACAGTAGCTTTGACTGCTGGCCTCTGCAAGCTTAGCCAGTATGTAGTACCAGTCTGGAATTTACTTCTCTGAGCAGTGTAATCTTTGCTTGCAGTGTGGATCATCTTTTCCCTCTTCCCTTTTTACCACTAGGCTAAATTATCCAGGTGTATTTAATCATTTTCATTTTTTTCATAGTTTTCATTTTTGACACTGGGTCTGCATCAAGGACATCACTTAACTTCATTTCGAACTATGGCCACAATGACTGTGTCCATTTCCAGCTACCATAAACCAGTCATAAATCAGGAAAAAGTGCCGTGCTGCTTAAAACTGCTGAAATGAGCTTTTGAGCATTATGCTTACAAGAATGTCAGCCTGTCACAAAGTAAATCAGCAAAGTGTCCTTAAACCTTTGTTGCATCAGGAATCTCTGACTTTGTGACTTGAAGCCTGGTTATTCATTTTACTGCCCTATTTCCTCCCATCGCAACATACACGTGATTATTATTTTGTTTGGACACTTCATCATGCTTTTTCTGCTTTATTTATGGCTGGTAATTATAGGTTTTATTGCTTACTCCTCTTTAGATTTTGTCTGAATATATTAAATTAAACTTCTGGTGACTTCTAGGCTCTGAAAGGCCACAGATTTACATTAATGCCCTAGGAACTGTGAGTTTATTTTACAGTATTACTAGATTCTACAGATCAGAAGTACTAATTCTACAGACTTACAATACCTATTCCTGCCTTACTTGAAATGTTTTGTCTCTGCTTTTGAGGTCAAAGTTCATGTGTTGAAAGCAATCATCCCCAGAGATTGCTACTTAATATTGATGCTGAGTAGTGGGGCAACATCAGATCTATTGGTTATATTTGTGCTATTTGAATCTGGCCTGATCTTACTTGGCTCTGAATTACTCTGTGTCTTCTGAAAATCTGCATGTGCCCTGTGTATTTCTTATTGTTTGCTATTCATTGTTATGGAAAACCAAGGTGATATCATATTGAAATTTATTCCCCAATAGCCCGAAGTTCTGTAAGAACCTTCTAGGAGTTGAATTCTTGTCCAGTATAAGGAGAGGCTGTGTTTCAGTATAATCCTATAATAGCCAAAAGCTGAGTAGGAGTATCTGGAAGGGTTAAAAATCCCAGATAGTATTTCCATTGCCAAGCAGCAATTTATTCCTGTTGCTACTGAATCCCAAGCAGTTGGGAAAAAGGAGGTTTTTCAGAGACAGTTCATTGTGCCTTGAAGTTAGGGAAGTGACTCCAAGACAGTGTAATTGATTGTGGTTGCTTAATTGGGGTTTGAAATTTCTTTCTGGCTTTGTTTCATTCTTTCTGACAAAATAGGGTTAAGAGTAATTTTTTTTTTCATCCATTACGGACCTAAAATAGCAAGTTTGATGCATCAAAATAGATGAGAAATAAAGTTACAGTGTCTCAGTTTCTGCTAAGCTTGTGTTTAATCACTGAGTTTGTATTTGAATGATCAGATTTAGGGATATGTCAGCATTCTCGTGATGTATATTATTGTGAGTTTTTAATGTAATTTAATCTTCAAACATAATTTAATTTTAAATTAGATTTTGCACTGGGATTTTTTTCTTCTTCTCTAGGACTAATAAAAAAGACACAAAAAGACTTTTCAAAAAATTTGATTATGAAACATGTTCAGAGAATCTTCAGATGAAGACAATTTAGAAACAAGATAGGGAGGCTAGAGCAGTAGAATAACAGGTAATTATTTTAAAGATCCACTGTATGGTTTATAAATTAAACAGCAGTTTACATATATAATAATAACCAATTCATTCTGTGATCAAAGAGTATATATTTGGGTTTTCTGGAATATACCTTATATTCTTCATTAACAGCAACATACCTAATACTGATTTCATGAGCGATAATTTTAATTTATCCTTAAATGTTGTGCTTTAAGTACTATTTTGGAAATATTTTTCTGCACAGAGAGAGAAAGAAATGACCTGAAAGCAGTGTATTCTGAGCTGTATTTGTGGAATATTAGTTTATCTTAAATCTCTTTTAAGTAGCTGCAAGGTATTATTACAAGAGGAAGTCAATCTTGTCTGTTCTCTTTTTTGGAGTGTCTTCTTGTAACAGCCTTTTCTTGTTTCCTTCTATTTTCCAATTGTCTTTGTTGAGGTGGATAGAGTTGTCATACAGGGAGCATAACAGTGACAAAGTAAATCAAGTGTTAAGTAGGCCATAATAATTTGCATAATCCTTTTGCAAATCCTTCTAGGTGCATATTTGTTAATGACTGAGATATAACATTAGGGGAATGTGCTAGAAACAGCATGTTAATGGAAGCCTAATACTTCAGCTTCTTGATTTGTTCACTGCTAACTTTATAGAATTATTAGCAAAGGCTATATTGATAAACAAATTTTTAAATCTTGTAACATTAAAAATAGAATCTAATAAGTAATATCATGGATATAATTAACAAAATATCCCAACAGTACTATCTAAAGTGATTAATAGGTTCTATCTTCAACTCATGGAGAATAAGAAAGCACTATACTGTCTATTTTGAGTTTGTATGGTTTGTGTCTCTCTCTAACTGTAGAAAGTTCCTCAGGGCTCAAGTTACTGAAATTAAACAAGAAACAAACTCCAATGTATCATAAGTTATTTGTAAAGATGTTTTGTTCTTGACTTTTTTTTTCTTTTTAAATACATCTGCCTTGATGGCAGAGTCCTGTTGAGCTGCCTGTATGGTCACTGTCCCATTGCAGGCCTCAAGGACTTCTCGGGTTCAGAAAAAGAAAGAAGGGCCCTGTCACAGTGCTAGAATAAAAATACAACAAATATGAACACTATGGAAAGCAAAGTAATATTGATGATTAATAATGCAGAAAAAATTATATGAAGTGTCTAAATTACTGTTTTTCTATTAGCTCAGGTTGTGAAAAGGATTTCTGTGTGAGGTATTCCCCCTGCCTCCACTCCTAGTTTGTTTGTTGGGGTTTTTGATTTGTCTATTTTTAGCTTGCATTATCTGTTTCAGAGCTCAGGATTATAATGCCCATTCTTGATTTGTGTAATTTGTTTTGTGCGTTTAAATTTATTCACTCACATGGAGAAAGATGGGATACGACTTCTTAATTAAGTAAATTTACACCTGGAATGAATTATTCTTATGTATAAGGAAGCAAGTGAAGCATTCTGAAAGATTGCTTATGCTCCTTTAAACAAGCTGTAATTTTACCAAACTGAATAATTAATCAAGACAAGATTGTTCTGCTCATAACAGCATCTTCAGAAATCATGTTTTGTATTATGTTACCTTACCTCAAAATAGGTTTCTTCAGTGGAATGAAGATGACATCTAAAAATAAGTATGTGATTATTTCTATGAACTGTTTTAATTCTTTATAAAGGTAAGGATTACTTGTGTTACTTCCAATTAATCTTTGGTATATTTTACTTGAGGCGTTAGGACACTAATGAATCTTGAGACATTCTGTAAATTGATCCAGTAACAGATCACATCAATAGTTGCTCATTCCATGTTTTCCTTGTTTTCTGTCAGGATTTGTAGTTCTGTACTCCTATTTTCAATATCATCACCAAATGTCTGTTGTGTAGCATATTACCTTATACCCCTGCATGGAGGGACTTCTGTGACAAGAAAGGAGGTCTGCCTCTCACAGTTACCTAGTGAAGGCAAGGAAATTTTACTTGTACTCTGGTGCTTTTATCCAGTTTATTCAGTAATACCACCGTAGTTAGAATTACCCTTTACTAACGTACCTAAAAATAAATTAATGGTGTCATGTTTCCTGTTTTCATTCCTCTTTGTCTTGTCTCCCAATGGACAAAATCAGTTGATTTCATCCAGCTAGGAAGATACCTAAATATCTGGGCATCTTCTGCTTCTTTTGGATCTGCTTTGTGTCTTATAAAATAGTGTTTGTATGTATGGGAATTGAACTTTTGCTGTGTGCAGTTTAAATAAAAATTCTCTGGCAGAACTAATGCCTGTGCCATAGTGAAACACCCAAATGTGGATAAATGAGAAGAGTAAAGAGCAGAAGAGGAGATGGTGACAAGGAATTTGACTTTGATTGGTACATTAGGCACACAGCCTTGTAAGTTTACCTCATCCTTCAAGAATTTTAGTAGCATGAATCCCCTGTAGTCATCTTGGAGTTTAGGAATGAGGACCATAAGTGGGATGCTTTTGCTAACGGAATTTAATTCCTTTTAATAGGAATTAAATACTGGAACATAGAACTTAATGTTTTTAGTCTTTTAAGTTTTGAGGGAAATTACATATGGCATCAGTAGAAGTGAATATGTAGATTTTCCTCAATTGTTTGGTCATTCCATTTTTTTCCTTCTGCACCTTAAAGTGTGATGGGAAGTGGTTAGATGATTTGGTGCTCATATGCTTCTCTTTCTTGAGACTTTTACTTTGTTATGGAAAAGTAGTGTCATTGGTAGGATATCTGTCCGTTAACAAAATTTGAAATTTATATTGTGGTTTGGTAAATACAAATATTTCTGATGGCTCTCATGACTATAGTTCAACAGGAAGACACCATATGGTTTAATAAAATTTCAGCCAAATTGTTATTTTTGAAAAATATTGTTAACCAAAATTATATACCCACTCTGGAAAGAAGAAGGTTCCCACATGGAAATATTATGCAGAATATGAAATTTTCCTTTTTCCCTACTTTACATAATAATGAAGACTGTGACATCATCTTCAGATTATTTTTGTTTATCTAAAGTATTTTAGTAGCTCAATTTAATGTAGGAATTATCAGATGCACATAATTATGCATATTTTTCTCAATCACTTTTTTTTTTTCAGATTTCCTTTAAGCTTTTCACAAATTCTTACAGAAATCTTGAATCCCAAAACATTCAGTGTTTCTTGGGATATTTAAAAGCCTACTGAGTATAACATTGCATCAAGATGTAGATGGTATGTGAAATAATAATAATAATAATGTTGATCCATTGCACAGAAAGTGCACAAGAAGTACTGCAATGTTTGCCATTATGATGTAGTTTGGATGGAGAATTACTCCCCCATCACCACCACCACATCCCCCAGTTTATAAGCTTTAGCCTGAAAAGTCACTGGTTTTTTTTTAACTTGACACTAGATTGTAATACGTTGTCCATTTTACAATTGTTTTGATGAAAGATTTCTTAATTATACATACTCATTCGTAACCAAGTAATTCTAAGTCATTTTTTAACATAATCACTCAGAATTAAAGCATTTTTTCATGGTAATTTCGTTCTCAATTTTTGGGAGGGTTTTTTATTGGTACTGTCTTCCCAAAAAATTCTGCAGCTTGTATCTACCATCTTTGACCCTTTTTTTTTCTTCCTTAGCCATTTCCCATTTTTAACTGAATTTTCAACTTTCTCCATATAGAAGAGAAATGTAGAAATGTCCTTGACATGGAAGTACGTGATTATTTAATAGTAACAGAAGTAAAACTGACCTCCTATTTCTTATTCTTGAGTAGTTTCAGAAATGCAGCTTCAAAAAAATACTAAAGATCTACTTGTTTTTAAGCATGTTCCAAAGTATTTCTTCAGAAAAACATTTATCTGCTTTGGAAACGGGGGTAGACAGTGAGGGGTATTCAAGTGTTTCATTATTTGTGCATTATTCTTTCCTAAATGGAAAATGCTTTGAAATGTTTTTCCTGTATACTGTGTAAAGATTGTTCCAAATACCATGAGCCATCTAACTTCTAGACTTTGTGTTTGTTTCTTGTTTTATATTTTTCTCTCTCTCAAGAAAGAAAAATTGTCTTGAATCAGTCATTAGGAGAGTTCATAACCGATGTTAGATTAGTATAACTCTCAGAAAAAAGTCTAAAATAAACCAAGCTGACTCTTCTTCAAAGGGAAAAGAAAACAACTGCCCTTAAAATCAAAACAACTGCCCTTCAGACTTTCCACCCTTCACACATTGTCTTTGAACCATTAGACTGCTGGTTAAGGTTAAGAGTGTAGCTTTGTAACATTAAAAAAACGGGTTCAAAGCCAACAAAAAAAACCCAAAATAAACAAAACAAAAAAATACCAACTAACCAAAACCAAAAAACCCAAAAACCACCAAAACCAAACCAAACCAATCCAAAAAAAAAAAAAAAAAAAAAGAAACAAAAGAACTAGCTGGAGAAAGTTTTCTGGTGAAATCTGATGGAGTCCTCTTCCCAGTTGCCCTGGAACACCTTGCTATACAAAAAAAAAAGGGATTTTCAGCTTTCAGGCTCCCTAAATAGTTTTGATATCATCCCTGAGTGATCGGCTTTTCCCAGATGTTTTCTACCATGATTTTCTTTCCTGTTCCACCAGTTACAGTTAGTGTAGATTTTAAAGTTGAAGTTGCCTTGGTATGATCAAGAGTACTTTTTTTTTTTTTTTCTGACCAGTGATGCTTGCTTCCTGAACTTCTATAAGGGCTACCTCTTTGCCATGAGAAGAATAATGGAGAGCTGGTATTTTCAGACTGGTTTGACTCTTTTGGGGAATTTTTTTCCCACTTGGAATTTCATGATGAGGAATTTCTGCTTTTTTGTGTTGATTACACCATTAATTATTAACCATTCAAAGATTTATACAGCTCATCCATTGCATACAAATGGAATATATAATATTGATATCTTAATTTTAGTGAAAACCAAGTAAAAGAATTGAAAAAAAGTCAAAAAAGTCACATCATCACCAATGCCAAACCATTTTGTCCATGTTGTTACTTAGGGTTGTTGTCTTCCTCTAATAAAAGTGAACTATCTATATAGAGGCAAAAGCTGCTCTGTATTTTAATTAATCCTCTATTTTTTATCTGTTGAAAAAGGCTATTTGATCTCATAGTTAGCAGTGGCTGGAATATATTTGCTTTCATTTCAGGAAGAATGTGTGCTGAAAAAGGCTATTTGATCTCATAGTTAGCAGTGGCTGGAATATATTTGCTTTCATTTCAGGAAGAATGTGTGCATGGGGGAAGAGGGTGAAAGAAGGTTAAAATAAAAATTATGAAGTACTTACAAATGTGCATGTTCTCATGCAGACCAGTTTTATGTCTATAATAACCGAAAGTAAGTAGCTGTATTCATGCCTCTGTCAATCTGTCCACTTTGATTTGTATGGAAGCCATAGCTTAAATTTTCTCTTGCACTGCACCGCTGACAATGTTTTAACTGATGTGGAGACTCCTTGGAAAGAATAACTTTTATTCATTTTCAGGGGTGAAAAATAATTATCTCCACCCACTAATTATGACTGCCTTATATGTTTTTGTGTGTATGTGATAAACATGCATGCAAAATGCACTTTTAGAGGCTTGAAAACAAAATAGTTTTAAAAGCAAAAGTAATCAACGAGGTTTTACTTACTGTAGTTCTTGGCTTTGATAATAAGCCATCTTTTTCCGCAACGACAATTCTGTATCATTTTAAACACATTTAAATACAGTGTTGTGGAGGAAAAGTTGCTTATTTTTAGGTAGAAAATGTCATATTCCTGTGAAGTTTCTGTAATTGTATGAAGTTTATTTCTGTCCCCAGATGTCAGCAATCAAAACCTGCATAAATATATTTTGTGTAAATCTGTTGGCAGCTGCTCTCCAGTCAGGTTCCTCAAGATATTAGCCTGTCTTTGAGTTTATGACAAAGTTAAAAATTATTCATTAAACTGACCTGCAGTATATTCAGTAACTGTAAAATTGCCTTGCAGTTCTATTTGGTTTGTAGATGTGATCACGAGTAAATTTTTAACTTAATTAATTGGCCGTTTCTGTTGACAAGAAATTTATGTGGTAATAATTTGCTCGAAATAGATGCCGACTGTAGGAAATGAGATATCCATCATAGGCTTGTGTTCCACCAGCTGCACAGTGGCTATTATGAAAGTATTTCAGGCTGCGACGACCCCACTGTTTGTGCAGTCAGGATTATATATACCCACGATCCATTGCCTGCCTGAGAGGCGCTCATGGAGGTCTATGATAACAAAGACTTTGTGATTTATGGCTTGCTGTGAAAGCAGACCTTGATGAGATTAAACAATTTCATAGCACAAGTGTTTCTTAAGACCTGATTTGTAGTTGCAAGCTGATGGTAAATCACATTTATATATCTGAAAGCATGCTCAGCAGAGGAGTGCAATTACAGTTTAAGACAGCTACTTTTTATTTAATTTTTATCCTGGTTTTGTCTCTTTTATATCCCCTTCGTCTGCAAACCATTCACCTTCACAAGTCCT
This sequence comes from Aphelocoma coerulescens, assembly GCF_041296385.1. Taxonomy (NCBI): domain Eukaryota; kingdom Metazoa; phylum Chordata; class Aves; order Passeriformes; family Corvidae; genus Aphelocoma; species Aphelocoma coerulescens. The sequence continues at coordinate 14,344,886 of NC_091020.1, read as the reverse complement.
TTCTTGGTTAGAAGGCCAGAGACTGAAGTCACTGATGTTCTTCCTGTTCTGTGTGCACTCTTAGTAAAAGAGAGAAAGAAAATACATCTCTGAGTCATTTCAGAGTAGCTTTTACTGGTTCATCTTGGCTGACCTGGGTTACTGGGTTCAGCTACAGTTCTTGATTTGCTATTGTGTTAAAAATCAAGCACACTTTTAGACAATTTCTAATCAAATATATTTAAATTTTTAATAGCATGGTTAAAACATAGAGTAAAAGAAACCAGTTGTGGTAGCTTGAATTTAGTATTTTCTATCTAATAATTTCTGGATTCCTTTTTTCTTACACACAATAGAAAACAAGACTGTTTGCACTAATAGCTATCTACTTTGGGTTTGCATAGGTATTGGTGTTATCAGCAACATATCTGCTATGCTTCATAAGCAGTTCCTGCTAAATACTGCAGCAAAGATTTTTGCATCAATATTAAGCCATGGTTTGTGAGGGTTAGTGCTTCAATAACAAAATCGAATGCTTGTGATACTCTTGGCTTAGAGAAACAAACATACTGCTTTTGAGTCAAGATCAGGTCGGAGTACAACGTGAAATCCCTAATTTAACTGATGCTGCAAGAAGTCTTTAGTGTTGTTAAACGCAGAAAAGTAGTGTAAGCTGTGAGGGGAATTATCACTCAAACTCTTCATTTGCTGTTATAATGGAAGACCAAGTTTTTCAATATGCCAGACATCTCTTGTGGGGCTGTGAGCAGCTCCTCGGCTCCCATCTGTTCTCCCCAAAGGCTCTCGCCATCCCTAGTCAGCAGGCCAAGGTTAGATTTTTATCGAGAGAGGTGGTGAAGAGGTTTGTCATAATGTAGTTTCTACATTCTGAAATCTTTTGTTTATGCATCACAGTCGTTGGCATAAATTTCTAGACCACAAATAAAAACAATAATTATATTACATGATCAAACAGAAGGAGAAATACTGAATTTCAGGAGGGTATTACTCTTTAAATTGCTTTATAATAAGTAGTTGCTAAAACCTCATGAGGGATTTAAGAGGTGAATGAATGCTTTTACAGATATTTAGATGTTAGAAATCCTAACAATGAGAATATAACTCAAATAGGCATATTGTTTTACTGTCAAGTTTTCACACCGTTTCTCATCACAGGCAGTTCACTTGGAGTTAGGTGTTGGAATGATAAAAATTGAGATGACTTTGCCATAGCATCTAGGAAGTAAGTATTCAGAAGGGACTATGCTTAACAAAGAAAATGACTGACAAATACATATTCATTACTTTGCATATTTTGCCCACAAATTTTCAGCTGAATTTTCAAGTTCAAAATGTTAGTCAGGTGATAAAGGTATCACTAGAAAAATTAAATGAATGTATTTCACAGTTAAATCATCTATTCCATATGCACAACCCTAACTTATCTGTGTAATAATGGAATGGAAGACCATGTTCATGGAATGCTTATTTTTTCTCATTGGAGTGATAAGCTTTTGAAAATATGTGGGGATTTATCCAAAATAATCATAAGCTCCTCTTGCCTCTTTTGGTTTTGGATAAGGCTCATAATGATTCTATCTAGTTTTAAACCACAACATAACCCCATGGCATCACAGTTAGATCAATACCTGGTTTGCATATTTCATGGCTGAGGTTACTGATCTGTTTTGCCTCAGATTTCTTCTAAATAAGATGGAATAGTCAGCAAAATACGATTTATTGTAAACTGTGCATTTGAGCTATGGAAAAAAAGCAGTTTCATAGAGTAAAAGACAGGAAACTCACCACCGCTGCTATTTTTTATCAGATACTAAGTAGCAGATTCTACCTTCTGTCTTCAATCAGTGGGAGAAAGATGGGAAAAGATATTTCCCTTGCTTTTAACAGATGAAGCCTTGTAGGATGTTTGGTATTTCCTTGTGTGATGGACAATCACTGGAGACTAATCAAGATTATTCCCTGAGGCAGAATGCCTGTGCAACCAAAGTGAATTATCAGCCCTCTTCCTAGCCATCCCTGCCAAGTACTCCTCCTGCCTCCAGGTTACTTTTCCTAGTGGAATCCAGGGTACCAGAATGTGTCATAAGGCTTGGAAGTCCTGATGTAAATGGTAGTATGTGAGGTGAAGTTAAAGAAAGGAAAAAGAATTCCTGGCTTGTGCTGATGTTAGTCAGGTGCCTTGGGTTCATTCAGGCTGTCCAACACATCTGCTTTTGAGATGATTGCTTTATTACCAGGGCTGACTCTTGTATTTCATTTTTTGCTTAGAGAAAACATTCTGTGAAAAGGCTGCTCAATGCTATGTCTATTTTCTTACCTACTAAAAAGAAGTTTTATCTAGTTTATCTTCTTAAATTTAAGGTAATCCATTTAGCTTTTTGAAAGGACCTGACGTAAAAAGAATACACTCAACATTATTCAGTCCGTTAGTACTTGAATTTTGGCAAAAATTTGGTGGTTTAGGCCAGTGGAATTTTAGGGTTATGGATGTAGGCATTAGCATTTCCTTCATTAGGGTTCTGAAAGACTGTGGTATCAGACAGCTGTGCTTTTTGGTGAAAACTGGTTTTGGGGGAGATGTTTGGGGGTTTTGTCTCTTTGTTTTCTGTGGGGTTTTTTTCATTAGTACTTTTGCCAAGAAGTGTGGCCAAGAGAACCTGATGACTTGTTTGGAACTTTTTCTGGTAATTGTACTAATTTGAATCTCTGGATTAGGAGATCCAAAATCTCAGATTTAAAATCTCTGGATTTTAAATTCACACTTACAATGTTATTCCCAATCATTAAGGATTAAGACAATATGTTGCAGGTGTAATGCTACAAGCAGGTGACATGTCACTACTGACAAAAGACAATTTTCCAAGATCTTATTGATGAGCATTAGTATAAATACACTTTTCAGAACAGACTGTGATAATATGGTTCCAGTATAATTGTGAATTTAAAAATCTGTTCTATTTGACAAATCATATCACCTTCTTGTGACTCAATTGCTTTGGCTCTAAGAAAGACCTAAGAAATCCTTTTTTGTGGAAAATTATTCCTGGGATTTTTGGGCCTATCCCTACCTTAACCCTTTTGTTTGGTCAGTTTGGTTTTGTTTTATTTGTTGCTTTTATTCTTGGTTCTTTTGAATTCCTTTCTTCTGCATTCTACATTCTTATCTTCTCTCTAATTAGGAACTAATTATTAGATTTGATTCACATTATTTTTCTTTTGATTTTTTTTTTTTTTTTTTTTTTTACCAAAACATGTGTTCAGGTGGGTTTAGCCTGCAGAGTTCAAGTTTTCTTCTCTGAAGTGAATAACAGGCTCAACCTCGTGTATCACAACAAAAAAAAAAATCCATTAAAAATATCTTGACAGAACCTTGTACAAAACAGGAAAGCAGAAACACCTGAAGTCCAGATGGCAAAAGTGTGTGTTTGGCAAAAGCTGTGTCGATTTCAGATCTTTTGAAGTGAATCTCATCCTAACATTCCTTGGGAGACAGCAAATACATTTGACCAGACATGCTAGAATGGATCAGTTCTCATCCTCAAGCACAAGAGAAAGTGATTTCATTCTTTCAGGTGCTTGCCTGTCTCTGATGTAAATAAAAATAATTTTGTGTTTTGTAACTAGAAGGCTGGGCTGCTAAAAAGGATATGGTCTCACTAGATTTCATAATTGCTAACTCATAGTCTACTTGTATATTTTTGAAACAAACCAATGTTTGCCGCATGCCAATGCCTGGGCCTTGACTGATTTATTACTGTAGAGTTGTGAAACTTGGTGACAGTAATTGACTTAATTTTTATTTAGCTAATTTTGAACATTAAAAACACTGAAGAGTGAAATCTCTTTCTATTGGAAAAACTTGCAGCATTTCACTCCTAAAATTAAACAAGTAGAAGAAAAAGCAAAATGTTGGAAAGAAGTTGTGCCTGGAAATCAGGTGAATCAAAGAGAAGTTGCATTTTTTTAGCACACGGCATTATAGTACATCTCTATCATGACTGTGACTATTCAGTACAAGCTTTTAGCTCATAGTAAATGTAACCTAATTTGATTTAGATCAACTGTCTTCTAATCTAGATTAAGTTGACTCAAATTTCTTCTCACAGATTGTGAGTTAAGTGCTTGTCCACTGACTATTATGGGAACAGTGGTGATGCTCCCTAATTTATTAACTCAAAAATTTGATCATGTGCCAAATTGAAAGGGGGAAAGTGGATTGAAATATGATTTAATGATAAAATTCATATCTTGTTTGACAGTGTAGATAAAGAAATAAATAAGCATAGAAATTATCTTCCCGTTCATAGGGAACTAAATTTGTGTAAATCAACAGCATGCCATGATGTAAAGTCCATCTATATCTTTTTGTTATTAAAGTTGATATCCAAATGGTGCAGTGTTGGATGTTCACTAAATATCTTCCTCATTTGAAAAAGAGGAGTTTAGGCAGTGTAAGATGTAAAAATCTTTGAATTATTTTACTGTTTCACATTCATTATGTGAAATAGTAAGGCTGACTTAAAGGTTACAATAAAAAGAAACAAGATCTCATTTTCAGCTATATACTAGAAAATGAATGAGCATCATTACAAATAAATCTGAAGTTTTCTTCTGTCTCAGGATTAATGTTACATTTGCTACATCTGGCTTTGTCTTTCTTTTCTTCAAGTTCTTAGAACAAATAATACATGCACTTAATCTTTAACTTCAGATAATCAGAGTTACCGACACCTGGAATAATGTGATGAGCAATGTAAATTTTATACACATATAGTCATAATAATTTAGACTGTCATCTTAATCTATTTATGATTGGCTAATGACTGAAATGTTTTACCATTGTGTGGGATATTTTATAACTGAAGTTTTAATGGGTGAATCAGTAACACCTGGCTGTCTGGAATGTCTTTCTTTTCCCCCTGTTAGACATTTAAATACATCTCGGGAAGGCCCACAGGGTGTGATGTGACATATAAGCTCTTAAATGGAGGAAAATTAGTTCTTGATACCATAATGATCAGTGGGATGAACGTTTGCATACTTAGCATTAATGCTGTTAAATGTAAGAGTTTGATTAAAACTCTTAGATTTTTTTTTTTCTTCCTCTCCTTTAATGCCCTTTCTAGTTTCACTTCTTGAAACTTTGAAAGGAGCTGATGTTTTTGCTTCTGCCTGTGGAGGAATTTTGAATCTTTTAATAGCCTTCTCTCTTTTAGTGCAGTTGTTTATGTTTCTTCTCAAATCATCTCTAACATCAGCAGAGCCTCTTAGCTAGTAAGTATTTTAGGCACCTAGGTGCCAACAAAGCAAGAATACAAATTTAGTAAGACATTGTCCTAATAGAATATCTAGTATTGCAATATTAAATCCAAAAATATTATTCTAGTAGCAATCCACTTTCCATTGAATTAAAGCAATATATTTGTAACTTTGCTCTTTTCCTCATAGATGCTATGGATTTTTCATTTATCCAGTTTTAGATTTTGTGCCCTATTTAAAGTGTACAAAGCGTAAGAATGATAAAATTGCAACTTCTTGTCTTGAGTAAGTCTTGATAAAGGCCCATGCATGTATTTTGAGGCTGTGCTAAATGTATTTTCTTGTTTTCGTGTTTCTTATGGGTGGATTTAGCTGTTGTTTTTATGAGGTAATACTGAGGGTCTGGGCAGTAAAGACTGCTTGGTCATACCTGTCATTTGAAGATTTCTAATAAGAACTTATTTTCAAAAAAATCATGCATCTCATATCTTTTTCCAGGCAAGTAGTTAATCTTCTGAGGCATTTTGATATTGCAGAGTTAGTCCTGTAAACTATAGAACAAGTTAGTGGCATTCCTCTGAGAAAACCATAGCCACTCTAGTAAACAGGAAGGGGGCAATGGAAGGACTAGTTTGCTCACATGATTACTTCCTTTTAGTCTTGCTCCATGCAATAGATTTTCTAGGAATATATTAATTTGTGGATATTTTATGACTGTTACAAGTCCTGGAATGTTAAGAAAGGCTGACAATTTCAATTTCTCCTGTGATGTCTTCTGGTGCCGTCTGTCACCAAAGTGTTTTTATATGTACACCAGTTAATTTTTAGGTTCAACATGTGTTATAAATAAAATAGATGTGCTTCCAGTGTACTGATTAAAAATGATCAGAAAAAAAATGTAGGCTTTTAATCTTTTCTGTAAAGTAATGAAAATAACATTTTGTCTTCTTTTAATTATATTTCTTTGGAAGCACTACTTCTGATCACTGCAAATGGGTAGTGAATTTTCGCCTTTAGTTGGATGACAAGAGAAATAGCCCACTTCATATGGGTCTGGAATGCCAATGTATTATGTATCTGTGATGGCACAGAACTTGCATGGGCCTTTTCTTAATGGATTTCAAAGCACTTTCCAAGCCTGATTAGGAATCCAGAAACACCACAACCAGGTAGGCCTTAGATTCCTCACCTTACAGAAAGAAAAGACGAATGAGCAAGCTGGAGACAGAAGGCAGACATCCCCTGTATTAAGGCACCTGCTAATCCACAGACGTTCTCTTTCTACAGAGATGCTTAAACAGTTGTGTTCCATTTTACACAGAAAACTTATGCCCACAAATATGGTATGTATGCCCTCAGGCTCTCAAAATTGCATGTTTATTTTCAGAATAGGCCTCCAAACATATATGAGGATAATTTGATCATTTTCCAAGTATTTCTTTTGGTCACTACATTATTTGTATAAGTACACTGAAATAAATGAATGAGATTTATATGTTCTTAATTTCTGATCATTAAATGTGATACCAATTTTCTCTTTGGAAACTTTAGTACACATTTCATAATTCTTGGGATTTTTACACTGTATTGTTTGCATTCGAAGTGTATTCAAATCATTTACAACTAATTAGAAGGTACATAATAGGATGGCCCAGCAGAACAATTAAGTCTGCTCAAATTTCAGCAGGTACTTCTGAAGTGAAATACTGCCATCAGTTTTTAGATATTTGCATTCTGTCTGGTACTGTTTCCGTTGTTTTTGTCTTATAGAAGGGCCTGTCTGACACTCATGGGGGAAACTTCTAGCTCTTGGTTCTTGTCAAAATAGCTTCTCACAGAAAGTCTTTGCAGCTTTGAAGGAGAATTCCATGGTTCCCAGGTACCCCTACAGAAATCTTGAAGTGCAGATGCCCCAGGGTTGCTTGCAACACTGCTTTTGTTGAGTTTCTCTTTGATTTGAATTTTCTCCTTCCCTGAAGGTATTATGAGCTTGACAGTTGCACTGTGATTTGCTTATTCCCCAACATCAGACAGTCTTACTAGTAAAATGAAGATCTGTATTACACAAGATGCAAGGCTCAGTATTTAGGTACCATGTAAGAAAATAGGTTTACAAGTGATGCTAGGACAGCCTTCTTTTTCTCCTGCACCATGGCCTGTGCTTAGCTTCTGAATTCTCTTCCCACTGTTACCAAAAAACCTCCCAGATTAATCCAGTCACGGCTTTTGCTCAGGAATTCAGGTACACACTCTTCTTCCGTGTGTTATTTTCCGCCTTGTCCCTAAAGCTAGGTCAGAACGCTATGCTTGCAAAAGTCTTCCCACCTTTTTCTTATCCTTATTTCTACCTTACATCTAATACCATTGCAGCTGTGATGACTCATATTTCTAGTGTCTTTAGGAGTTTAGACCTTAAGCAGAGGTGTAGATGATTTAAACCTCTTTCAGTAAACTGAAACTGTTTTATTTTAGATGCTTTGTGGCTATGAGTTCTTTGTTCATAGCTTTACTACAACCTCATTTATCAAACAACCTGGACAGTCTTCCAGGACCAGTTGAGGCCTGCCAGCATCCTCTTATTAAATCTGATACAAACCCTGAGTTAAGCATATCATCCTGTCAGGTTCTCGATGTCTAGACAGACACTTCCTAATGCACATCGATAATAGGTGTGTGGCTGTGAGCCATCCTGCCTGGGCATGCTTCTGCAAGGCAGCTCCTTCTTCCTCCTGTGTTTGCTGAGCTTTCTGTTTTGCAATGATCATAAGACACACATGTAAATATTAACAAGCAGCAGTATCCAAACAGACCTTATTTACGGTAGTATTTTAGCAGAATCTTTCTTTTCAAGGGAATGGATTTAGTAGCTCTGCATTTTACCTGTGCAGGTAAAGCCTGTCTAGCTTTGGTGGGGCTGACATGTGGAGGTATTTGAACTGAAAACGGGCATTCTCTTCAAACTTAAAAGCAGTTAAGAATTTTTAATTTTAATTTACCAAAAATCCATGATGTGGTAAAGTAGTTTCAGAAACTGAGGACAAACTTTTAAAATAGCAATTCTGTTTTACTAAAGCTTAAATTTATTTAGCAAAGGCATATTGCATTTAGATTTATATAATCTGGTGCAAGGATCTCCTCATTTATCTTTTGTTCATGTAGCATCAGGAATAATGTTATTTGCATTACAGATTTTAGGTGCCTGATTTAGTTAGGTGCAGATCATAGATTTTTCAAGAATGGGTTATTCCCTTTTTATGCTGCATTCCAAACAGATGTGCAAGATCAAGGAGAGGAAGGGACTCTCCTATTCTGCTATGCGATCAGAATTTAAACACATGAAGTACAGGTTTGTGATTCCTCATTTAAATGGAGGGCTCTTGTCTCCTACATTTTAAAAATAATGGATTGAAGTTCAGTGCTTTTTTTAGGTTAAGAAGTAAGTGCAGGACACTGACTGGTTTATAATGGGAGATGGAAGCATGTTGTTGTAGATGGGTTGATTCATGGACTGAGGAAAAAAGGGAGGATAACTTAAAATTCTAGGGTTTGGGGCCTGTACTTGGAGAGAAGAAAAGGTTTGACTGCAACGCATGGATATTAGCAAGCCATCAAATGTCAGGTGCTGGACAGTCAGCTAGAAAATAAACTGAGAGCTGTGAAGTTCATTTTTGCTACTTGTCACTCAAATTAAGTGCTGCATAGTGGCTGAGGGTTACGTCCCCCTTGGTCATCCCTTTCTTCCTCCAACATCTAAATGTCATGCATCTTCTAATACATCTATCTGTGCATTTAGAAGAACAGTGGGTAGCTATGAAGGCTGTGAAAGTTTTATCATTGTTCTTTTGCTGTATGAAAAATAGACAAAACACAAATTGCAGGGAAAAATAAAATAAACTACAGATCTTAAAAAAAATTTTATATAGGGTAGTATGCTATAATTCATGTAGAAAGATCTATGAGATGAGTAAGAAGTCTGGCTCAAAAGTTGTTTTTGACCTTAAAACCTTTTGTCCTTCCATGCAGAGCAAGGGCCTCTTTATGCTCTGAAATAGCCACACTTGACAGAGAAATCCATTAATTCTTCATTAGTTTCAACCACAGCATTGAGAAAAATATTAAACATGAGATGAATGCATAGGGCAGAGGATCACTGCCTTACATTGTCTCTTACATTTGGAGTTGTGTTTCCTGCAACATGAATGATGACTGTTTTTATTAGGTTCAGGCTGTGCAACTAGCAGCTTGCTGATCACTTACTCTTTTAATTTCATCTACAGGAGATGAACCTTTCTGAGCTATTTTGGTTTATATTGCAGATGTCCTCTTCTTTGTGATTGTAATGTTTCTATCATTTTAAGAACAGCTCAGTATTTTTTAAAAGGTTGATTTGCTCATTAGAAATGGAGGGCGAGACAACATTAAGCTTAAAATTAATGGATTTGTTTATTGCAGCTTTACCTTTGTGTTACCTGAAGCAGAGCATTTTTTTGTTTGTTTGTTTTGTTTTTGTTTTGAGTCCTTTCATCCACAAAGAATGGGGATTAGCCTTTGGCTAAAATAGTGCTTTCAGGCTCTTTCAGCATTCAGTAACTGTTTACTTACCCAGGTATAAATGGGTAAAACCACAATTAAAGCTCCCAGCTGCAAGGTCAGCTACCTTTTTAAAATTCAACCTCATGAGCTGCCTTTGGCTGAGGGCTTGCTGGAATGAGCCATTAAGAGCCTGTTGCATGTAAGCTGCCCTTGTCTTACACAGAGCTGCACACGAACCTCTGGTACTGTACAGAGGTACTGTACAACACACCCTCGTTTCGTGCCGTGCAAGAAACAAAAGCAGTTGAACTTGTGATCAATGATCATATGATCCATTTACAGGGTGCAAGCTCAGTCAAGTAGAACTAGTAAATCATTAAATATTAACTCAACACCATTCCTGCTGGGCAGAACATCGCAATCTGATTTTCTCTAAGTTGCCAGTCATTACTAGAAGCCTTTCCTGGTTTTCAACGAGCTTTTAAAATCATAAATTAATTTTAAATGTATAAGACCCATTGCAAAGCGCAGGATATAGTTAAAAGCTATAATGCACAGCAAAAAATAAATCTATTGGTCTAAAATTGTCTCTGAGGAATCTAAAGCACTGGGACCATGCACAGAATAAAATGACAGTGGCTCCTATGACTGGTGCATCAGGTCTGCTTTGGGAGAAAGCTTAAACTTACCTCAGTTTAGAATATCTTGTAAGAACGGGTTAAATGCTGGGCTAAGAAAATTAAAGCTACATAGAAGTTCACAGCCCTGACCAGGTGGTTTCTGTATGTTTTATTTTTACTAGTTATCATGCAAAGTTTATTGCCTTTAAAAAAAAAAGTCATGCATTTCATCCAACATCTAGAATCGGCATTTTTTTCTTGTTCTTATTATCTTGGTTAATTTTTCTTCAAGTGGGGCTATTTCAGAAAGCAGCCACAATGCATGGAAAAAAATAACTCTTTTTCATCAGTCTTCCAATGATGTTAGTTATTTAGGGAAATGTATTTTGGAGCCATATTGACTGGTGATGGATAGGTCTTGCTGGTTTAGGTAAGTGTCCAGCATTCAGAAGGAATGGGCCCCTTGTTCTGTGAAGCTGGAAAAGTCTTCTTTTAAGATGAACTCATTAAAACAATTGTAAAAGTTTTTAAAACAAGCAGACTCCCTTCTGTAGATGGAAATGGAGAGAAAGGGAGTAGATTAGCTAATGCTGCAGTATTAAAAGCAGAAAGAAAAAGTAAAGTACATTCTGCAAGATGAAAACCCTGTAGATGAGTATTGGTTTCACTGAAAATCTTCTGCTTCCTTTAGCTCTATGCTTCTTTCTGTCAATGAATCTGAGCCTGATCAAAGAGGTTCTGTAAAAGCAGTCATGGTGGTAGGGGATGATTGCCTTTTTATTTTAAATAGCTGAGCTGGGAAAGACTGTTTTCTATCTCCAGGTGTATTTCTGATGTTTCTGTGTTTGTGTATGTTTATATCAGAGAGGATGAGTTTGGTTAAAACTAAATACAACTTTGGAAATATATTCAAATGTGTAACAGGGGTTTTCCTCCCTCAGATGAAAATTGAGAGTAAACTGTTCATACATTAAATACCGTGTCTGCAGCAACCATTACTTAATTGGTTGTTTCTCTTATTTCAAGATAGATAAGATAACAAACAGACTGAGAAAGCATCTCTTTTTGCTTCCTTTGCCAGCGAAGAGGAATGCTTAGCAGTTTGGTTTCAGGGACATGCTTTATAGGAAAAAAGAAAAGAATTTTAATATTCACAGAGCAGTCTGAAAAATAGGAGCTGGAAGAAAATAAGATGCAGAAGAATTTTACATATATAATAACATTTCAGGCAGCAAAATGAGATAGATGATGGCAGAGTTTTAATCAAGTTGCCATCTTAACCAACCTAGAACAGGTCATTTTTCTCTTATACTGATGGTACTTGCAGTTCTGCTAAGTACAAATGCCTAAATCTGTGCGTTAACATGGTAATAATTTGCTAAATGATGCAACAGTTTAAGGATCATGCTAATGGGAATAAACTTAATTCCTTTCGTGTTCTGACAGGAAATTAATGAAATTATGCTAGCCCACAGGTGTCTACCAGCAAGGGAAAGGCATATACCTTCCAGTCTTCTCAAGCCAAAACACATAGAAGTGAGATTTTTAAAAAGGGATCATCTTTTGGGTGCTCCTCCTGGGGAGGAATATGAAAGAGCAAACGTTAGACACTTGAGTGCTACATAACTGGACACTTCTCAGTTACTCTTTGTGATGATGGCACTGCAAGAAACATTATAAATAACACTAAACCCAGAAATTCAATATATATAAGTGTGTAAATTGCTGAGGACGTTTTTCTTTTCCTGCTCTGCTGTACTGTCCTGCACTATTAACATGTAATCTCCTGCCTGTGGAATCAACAGGGCTTTTGACTTCAGTTTTTTGGTTTAACGTTCACTATTAGGTGAGACAGTGGAAAAGTGGAAAGTGCAGTTTTATTGCAGTAATAAAGTATTTCTGAGTAATAAAATCATATCGTAGCTAAAGTGCCAGATTCAGTGGAGGGGGGGGAAAAGCATCTTTTAGCACAAAGGCACTTTAATGAGAGAAAGTAAGTGAACTCCAGATGCAACAGTTGCATTTTAAGGAACTGAGCGGTTTCATGTTTTTACATAATGCTGTTGGAGCAATTCCTTTGCAAAGTGTAAAACTTTTGGTGCATCAGTCTGTTTCTAGTAACATCATCTAAAATTGTGAGTAACAGAAAATGAATTGTGATGTGACTAGTCAAAATATGTCATCTCGGGTTTAGCTTTGATACTTTATGCAGCCCATAGATATAATAGCAACAAAAAAAGTTATGCCATGAGGTGGATGCTGAGACTGAAGACCAATGCTTAAACAACAGAATGATATGAATAATATCTTTCTAGCATTTCTTCCACAAGTTTTAGAATACTTGTAACTGGAAATAAGTTGTACTTTCAAATCTAAATGTCTGAAGATATTTTTGCCGTAATATTTATTTTTGTCTTTCTACACCTGAAACTGGATAACTGGAGCAGAGGAGACAGAGATATGAAAACTGGCTCTTTTCATTTTGTTTCATGATGTCTGAGAATTTGTGGTTATAGAACAATTAACTCAGTGTTCTAGAAAGTAGACCTACACATGAGATTTTCTACTACAACCCCTATCTTCCACTTCTGTATTAATAGATGAAAGAAAAAATCCAACAAAAACCAAACAGAACAATAACAAACACAGGAAAACAGGGAAAAGTAACTCCATTAGAATGAGAGGCAATGGGCCAAAATTGATGCACAGGAAGTTCCACCTGAGTAAGAGGAAGAACTTCTCTAATGTGCAGATGACTGAGCACTGGAACAGATTGCCCAGAGAGGGTGTGGAGTCTCCCTCACTGGAGATATTCAAGAGCTGTCTGGGCTCAATCCTGTGACATGTGCTCTGGGATGGCCCTGCTTGAGCAGGGAGGTGGGACCAGATTCACCCACTATGGTCCCTTCCAACCTGGCCCATTCTGTGGTTCTGTGATTTATGTAAATACAGTGGAATATTTTTGGATCATTTTCATTTTACACCATTGTTTTAGGCTTGGTTGCACTGCAAAGATGAATGCAAGCAGCTCTTGAAGCTACCTACTGTATAACCCAGACTTATATTCTCTTTTTGTTTAGCTTCAGTTCCTCAGTAGTTTTACTTTGTCTGAAGTAATTCTGAGTTGTCTGCCTATGGTAGCAGTATTGTTGCTACTCAGATTTTTATATTTGGGATATGGAAAGGGAAAATATTCTTTGCACATCCTCCAATCACCCAGTTTAGTGATCCATGCTTCTATCTGTAAATTCCGGGGTTCCTTTGGTGTTTCTAATATTATGAAATGAGAATACCTCCAACTTCTGTGGATAATATTACAATTCACATTGTATTTGTTACATTCTCTCATGGCTTTGTCTGAAAGTGTCATATTGACAAGTGGCAGATTCAGCTGCAGGTGGAAAGAATGAGACAGATGACAACAGGAGTGGAAGAAAGATGTGTTTCTTTAGCCCAGCTTCTCTTTGGTCAGTGCAAGCTGTAGGTTTCACTGTTGATAACGACACTGATTTCAATTATTTTTTGTAATATAATTATCAAATATGACATATTTTATTTAAGGAGATAGAATAGTACAAATTCAACATGCCATATGTTTAATGAATTAAGTATCAGTGAATAGTTTTTGTATTGATAAAGTAGACATGCTTTTATGGAGATCAGGTTTTTGCCCAGTGTTGTGTAACCTTTTCATAACTGAGATAAAACAAAGAACAATTAGATCAATCTGATACTCCTTTAGGGTATCAAGTAAGAGGGGAAATTTAAATATTATAATTTTACTTTTTAGTGGTACAACAGCTACTAGAACACCATGTTTAGATTTGGATAAATCTGTGGGTCTAGAAAGTTGATGGGACACTGAGGACAGAATGGTGGGAACAAGGCAAATGATTTCTTGGAAGACTGGATGACATGGTGAGAAATTCCAGGAAATTCTGTCTGTCTTGGGTAGCCAAGGGGGTGTGAAGAGCTGATCACAGTATGTCAATAGTAGCACCTCAAGTGAACAGCGCAAGGAATAAGATTTGGAATTTCCATCTAATATGGGCAATGGGTATGAGAAGAACCAGCTGTTGCAACTGAAGCTTACAACCCAGGGTAGAAAAAAAGAACAATTTTAATGGCAGCATTGATTTGTTGGAACAGATTTCCCAGAATTGTGACAGACTGTACATAGATGGCAGTTTTTTAGCCAAGACTGGAAGTGCTCAGTGCACGTCAGCTGTGTAAGTAACCATGGTAACAGCCGAAACCAAGATAAGTTCAGCAGCCCTATAAATGAGCAGTTACCCTGTCTGGCAAAAAACCCTTCCCCTCACCCCTGAATTGTAGTATGTCCTGAAGTTTTGCAAATTTGTGGGGAACAGTTTTTTGAGCTGAGGGATAAACTTTGTTAAGTGCTTTCTGGGTTTTATGGATAGGGACTGCTAGCTAGAGCATTTCTTCAATGGGATCATGGAAAGCCTCTCAAAGAGACAGAACCCAATGCATTTTAGGACAGTATTCATTAAATTCATCACCTCAAGGAAAAAAAACTTCTCACTGGTATTTCATGGCCAGACTGAGCTCCAAAGGTCTACACATAGAGCTTGGAAGGCATGTTTTGAGATAAATCAACTCTCCTGCTGATTTTGTCTCCTCTCATTCAGGGTGAAGGTATCTTTCAAGTGAATATTAATTATTAATAAGTTCAAGAAAAGTAATTATAAAAATTAGTTAGGTTAGCTATGTTATGCAGTTCATCTGCCACTTGGTAGGAATTTCTGATATATAAACATGGACAAGAAGTCTCAACAGGTCTGAACTACTTTATGTAGAATATTATTTAAGCATTAAGAAAACCTAGAGCAGAAGTGCTGTGACAGTGTTTTTTCTATACCCCAGTTTTGTGTTTCTACAAAACTGGAGTTTTAACAAATTGATACAATTACATTTTCCATAAGTATTTTGATTGCCTTTTCCTTTTATAGTGTCTAGTGTTTTCCACTGGTTTTAGTTTATTTTGGTTGACCAAAAACTACGTAAAAAATACACTGATGGAGTACTGCTCTTCTGTAGCTTAATGCCTTTGTGTATGATTTCTTATCTCTCATGCATTCATTTGTGAAGATTCTAAAATTAATTCCTGTTCCTGTGGTTAATCATTTCCATCAGAGATTGTTTCTGTTTTCTAAGCAGATGCTTTGCAAATTATTAGGATATTGATTAATCTCATCCTTTATATCCCTAAAATTCCAGTGCTTGCATTCTGAAGTCATAAGGTAAGGCCTAAACGTTCTTTCTTTAAAATTTTTTAATTTGGTTGCTGCATTACCTTCTTATGGCTGTCCACTGTGGAAACAAAACTGAACATGGACATACTTACAGAATCATCAGCTTTCAAGACAATTTTACAGATTGAGAGATGGTAGCTGAAAATACAGAAGAGGCAGTGTGTCTTTCCTACATGCTGGGTCTTCTGTCTGGGACAGCAGTCATCATTGAAGAGGGAAATCTCACTTTACAAATGTATGAATATTTCACCCTGTCAGCTCTCAGGCCATGACAGGGACTCCAGTTCTTCTACCTGGGATCCAGAAGTGAAAGCCTTCAGAAGATACTGTTTCTGCCTCTTGATCCCTCCCCCCCACACACCTCTAAACCATGTGGAGCTTACCTTCAGGCAGGTCATCAGCTCTTCAGAGGAAGACTGAAGAGACAGAAGAGACAGAAGTAGGAACAGAGACAAAACCAGAAACGTTTGGTATTTTCCTTTTGTTGTGTTTTTGGTTTTTTTTTTCCTGACAATGCTGTTGGTGAGTATTTCTGATAGGGATAACACTAGCTTCATCTTTGCCTCTTCTCTATTTCCTATGTGCATGTTCAATTAAATATTGTTTTTCATTTATCTGGAAAAAGTCACTTTAAAGGTTGCCATTATAGACCAGTGCTCCTATTCCTATTTTATTGTCTGATGACTTTTATGCACTGGGCTCATATTATTGTGATCTGGGTTTTTTTGTTCAGTTTGCTGCTGACTAAAAGCATTTTAAAACCCATTGGACATTTGAAAAACACAGAAAATTGCTAGTGCAAACAAATTCATGAAAATTATCCCTGGAAATATTGGTATGAATGTCATGTTTGAGTTACTTATATGACATTTTCTAACTGGAATTCTGTTTTAGTATCTTTATTGGGGATTTTTGCTTTGTTTCTGCAGGAATGGGGAGGGAGGATACCACAATTTTGTAACCTTAAGGATGTTCTGAAGGAAATAGGTTAGCTCCCACAGCAAGCAGTACCCACGCTGGCTTTAAAATTCAAATGTTTCATTAGGCTACCTTTACCACTGGCAGCTTTCTTTACATTCTGAAATCCTTCAAAAAAACTGCCATAGAACATGAAGCTATCACATAAAGTTGATTTTATGTTTTCAGAGTCTCAAGCTACTTAGTGCAAATAAAATTTCGTGCCAGTCAGCCCTGGATGTGTTACAGCACTGTTAAAGCCTGGCCTGTTAATTACAAATGTTTTGCAGTTAGGGTGATGCACTGATTTCTTGGAAATAGGTTTCATTCAGCAGCATGTAGTTTTACAGTACAGTCAACAGAATGTTGCAGAATAGCAATTATGGGAATAAGGAGAATGCACAAGCTATTGGAGTGAATGCTTTAATGCTGATACATTTTTTCTGATAAAAGCAACTCAGATAAGAGGATATGCAAGTTATTGTAGCAATTAGTTTTTCTAAGATGTCTATCTATATGAAATGTTTCCTGGTAGGGAGAAAAACCACAACTTTGTAGTAGAATGCAAAGTTTATTACATTTCTAGACTACATTATCCTTGTCAGCTAGATTAAAGCATTCTCCTAGTTTCTATCCTATATTACCCTAACAAGTGAGGAAATAATGTAGTGTTGTTACAGGGAGTAGCTTATAAATTTTGACATAAGTGTGAGAGAAATCACTTGAAATGTGAGGCAACCAAGAGGAATAATTAGGAACAGCAGAATGATCTCAGTAATATGACAATAGTTTCTAAAGCACCCCACAGGATTGAAATCATCAGGTTTGCTTGACCTATATCTTTAATAATACAGCTCATTGCCCTTGTATTGAAGCTAGAGGGTAGGACAAAGTATAAGCTTTATCATGTTTTAGGAGAAATTGCAAAAAGTTTATTTATTAACACAGCACGAAATGGCCCATTTCTATGATTACCAAACAGGAAAGCAAGTTGGGCCACAGTTCACCACACAGAATACTTTATAGTCAAGCTTGGCTGGCAAAAAATATTATGTAACACTCAAATAAGATAAATGGCTGCATTGGCAGTGGAAATAACCTTCTGTTTAATTAGAAAATAAGAGCTATATGGGACAATAAAAATGGTTACTGCTGCCCTCAGTCACTGTTTAATAAATATGATAGTGCTGAAGATAATGCTAAGTGTTATTTATTTGTGTAATATCATGGGCTCAGTAATTGTTCATGTTCGTGATAGTTACCCTGCATGTAGAATGAGTCCATTTCATGTTTTCTTTGTTAAATTTTTAAAAAGGAAAGAGGATTTTTTTTAACTGTTTTTAAAAGCCAAAGATATGTTAACACCTCAGTGTTGCTGTAAACAAACTACTGGTTTTCTTAGCTTACCTTCAGGATAATTAAGCTTTGAAGCTGAGTCTAGGCTGGATTGTCTATCTGCCTTGGGTATGTTTCTATGTCTTTGAGAGGAGAACATAATTTGAATTTTCAGCTGTCCATTTCATTGCGGCTGTGTAGAGTTCTACGGTCTGGTTTTAGCATGGTTTTACCTTCCTTTGGAGGTTTAAGCACTAAACATGCAAATCAAGTCCAGCAAGGCACAGTGTGGAAGACTGAAGATTTCAGTGAACCTTCTCCCTAAAGGGAATAGTTTTCACTAGTAAATTGAGCATCAAATTGTGCTATGTGCATATGTATCAAAAGTTTCCTTTCTCTGTAGAGCATGTTTATTGGATATGGACATTGTTCTGGGCTTCACCTCTTCAGGAACATACACATATTTATTAAATTCTTGACAGAAAAGCAGGGCATGGGATGCATTTCACAATATATTTTTAACAGGCTTGGTATCCCAGCCCTATTGCTTTTGGTCACAATATTTCTATTTCAAATCTATAATAAGTACAGGGATTTGAAAAAGGATATCAAAGACTTTTCTTGGTTTTATCCAAAGGGATAATTCACAAGATGTTTCATCAACAAGCTTTAACCCCTCCTTCCTTCCCTACTTTCCTTCCCGCCCCAAATGTGGACTGTATGTCAAGAGGCAAAACAAAACAAAACAAACCCCCTTTTCTTCACACAATTCACTTTAAGCTTTAAAATCCTCCAAAATCCCCAATCTCCCTTTGCAGTCTGGTTCCCACTCTCCAGCTTTCCTCATCTCCCTCTGAAAGAAAAAAGCTCTTCTTTAAGGGACTGATAGGTTGTAGAGCGATGCTTAGCAACAACATTCCTGTGCCTTAAGTAGCTGCAAGCCCCTAGCTGAACCCTTTGATGTGACTGTCAGGGCAGATTTATTTTGTTTTAGCACATTGTCTACTTGTCCAGATGTATCAGGAGATAAAAAGGAGTCATGTTTACACTCTTTTTGGGAGGGGGAGGAGGGGAGGAGATGTAATTAAATCGCATTTTTGATGAATCTCTGAGAGAGATCGAGATGAAGAACAGAGGAATTGGCTTGAATGTAGAGGGGAAACCCATTTGCCTGCCCTGACACCTGACATTGTAGGAAGATGAAGTGTAAAGCCATAGCACAATGTGTTGATTTGGTTCTGCTGAACCCTTTAACTTTGTAGTTTTGCATGTGTTGGTAGTTCACGAGAGTCCAGAAAGGCCTATTAGAGAGTAGCAGTTGTGCACCATAGAGTCTGTCCTGTGTATGTATATATTTGTCCAGGTTGAAAAAAATGCAGTTTTCTCTATAATATTAATGTTATAGATCACATATCCCAAAGTCTCTGGCTATGGTAAGTGGCTGTCAATCAAACAATTAAATAAAAAAAAGGAAAAAAAAAAAAACCAAACCAAAAAAAAACCAAAAACAACCAAATTGAGCCTCAGTGATCTTGGATAAACAAGTGTGCAGTGTGAGGCAGGCCTTGCTGAATTCTCCTAGAGAACAAATACCACAGATAAATCCATTTTTGTTTATTTGCTTTTAACTTGCACATTTAGCAACACCATTCTGAGCTCTATTAATAACCTGCAGTGTGCAGTGACAAGTCTGATTCCAGCATTCAGTATGCTGTGGGTATGCCAAGTGAATAAAATGCTAGTTTTAATCTGCTGTTACGAAAGTTACTCTATTTGCATTTTAAATAGGTTACACTGCAGCACCCCCTTCTGCTGACTGAATAGAGTGACAAGAGGTTTGAGCTGCAGTTCAGTTCTCACATGACAGAATGAAGATGCCTTGAAAGCATTTTTAACCTTCCAATTAATTCCTGTGCATATTAGGCAAGGATATCAGCACAACTTAGCAACAGTCATTAAAGTACTGTTACCTTATACTTTTTAGGATCTAGCTTTCATTTTTGTGCAACATTTTCCATGCTTCCTAAAAAACTAAGGCAAGCAGAAGGTATCAGGATGAATAGCAAGGTGAAGTAAGCCCTCTAGCATTGCAAACAATTATGCCTGAAATGTATACATGGTTCTGCATTCCTCTGATTATCATTGAATGTGCTTGCAAGTGATGATATTACATTACTGATTTAATGTATGGAACAGTCTTGGAAGTTCCTACCTAAAAAAAGCAACTTAGCTTGATGATTTTGCTTTCAAAGAATCTGTGGGTATCAGATTGGCAAAAGGAGCTGGAGAAGTTCTGAGTCACCTTATTTCAAAATCTAGGGCTATGAATAGTAGTGAGTTACAGTATCATATGTAATGTGTATTTGAGTTCTGCATCAGTGTTGGTATGCAGCTCATGTACTGTTGCTATGCCATAGCATAGCAGGAATCTTGGCAATTACTCCACTACTGCTATGTTTTGTAGTTGTGATGTAATTGGTTGAAAAATATTGCAGGGAATGACTGAAGGAAACTTGGAATCTAATATATTATCGGTGTACTTCCCTTCACATTGACTTACCTTGGCACCTTCTGTTGTAATCTCCAAAAACTCCATATTACTCTTTCACTCCTTCAGAACTGTCGGGCAATGAGTGAAATACAATAAATGTCACGTTTAGGTGTTGGTGAGGTGGGGTCTTAAAAAAAGGTTAGTGTCTGCTAGCATCTCAAAATTCATTTGTGGTTCACTTCACAAGGCACTTCAAAGAATAGTTGTCTATGACAACTCCAAATTCTCTAGCAACAGTTGCAGAGTTTTGTGGTTTGGGTTATGACAGGCTTATGTGGGGTTTGCTTTGTCCTTACACTTTATTTTACTAGTGTGTGAGCCCACTGAAAATGGAAAGAAGGTAGCATGTGTGATCTCAGATATGAATGTAAAGATGCTGATAGAGAAATGTAAGGTTGAATGTATAATAATTGTTTGGACTTACTCAGATCAGGATTCAAGGCCAGCAGATTTTTTCTTTATTGTTTTATACTTTTGGGGGTCTTTTGTTGAGTTCTTGATTTTTATTAGTACCAATCTAAGAGATGAAAAGCATTAAACAATCTATTTTAGGGATGAGTATGATTGAGCAACTTTGAATTTATTTTTTAGTGTGATTTTAAATTAATTTATTCTTACTTTAAAACCTAACATTACAGTGAATAGATTGCTTGTTGGATTATATGAATGGGTATTGCTTTCATTCACTGTTGTGTGGCTAGCATGTTAAAGTGCTCCTTTAGGGACAGATTTTGTTAACTACTGTAATGAAAGATACTGAGCCACTTGAGCAGTAAGGTTTAACTTCTAAAAAATGAATATATTAGAATGTGGCATATGAGTAGGGAGAGGTGGTAATAGTTCCTTCCCTTCAACCCATTAAACTGAACCTGAGCTGAAGAATCTCTTGTATCCTTCTGCCTTTACGTGTAAGTAGCTGAGATGCACTTTTGAAAAAGATAGAAGGCAAATACTATGCAAGAAGTCATCACTTTTTATCTAATGAACTTGAAAAAATATTAAGAAAATACTAAGAAAATGCTAAAATTCTTGGCTTTTGAGCAATATAAATTGAAAAAGAATGGTCTTGGAAGTTAAAAAGCCTAATGGGTGTTTTTGTATGCTATATGTTACAGTAGAACAAATCAATTCAGGCTCCTTAGATGCAGTCATTGCCTTGTGATTATATTTGTGTAAAGTCTTGGAGCCTTTGATCAAAGAAAGGCATTTGTGACTAGGTCTAATCCAAGCTCTTTAAGGTGTTTAACTTGCACGGAGGGGAAGAGGTTGATAACAGCTGGGATTTAAATTTAGTTTTGCTGAACTTTTGTTTTGAAAGGATTTCTACTATACACTGCTTCCTTTTCCATACAGAAGATGGATCATTGAGTAAACCTAAAAGGGAAAGAGGATATGGGAGGAAATGGGTGGGGACTTGGAATTAATCTTCTGAAGAAAAATGTTTGATCAGCGGGTAGGAGAGTATGAAATCCTCTGATGTTGACAGCAGGCAACTTTCTGACTAGTGTGTGATTGACAACTTTGATGCTCCAGTGGGGAGCAAGTGTCCAGCCGTGCTCAGGCATCCTCTGTCTGTGGGTGGTAGTGTTAATAATGTGGCAACTGGAAAGATTAATTGTGGACAAGCAGCAGGATTACGAGGAGGGCTTCACAGGTCTAAAAGGAACAGTGGTAGGAAGGCCTCTGATCTGTCAGCCCAAAAGGAAATTAGTTAGGGCAGGCTGGAGCAGGCTTTAAAAAGGGAGGAGGGGGGGAGGGTAAGATGGAGTAATGGAGGAAGGGAAGCATTTAGGATATTAAGGCAAAATGAAGAGGATATTGAAAAAGGTTGTACGGGGATGGGACCAATGTTTTTGAAAGACCTTGATACACTGCATCCTCTTACAGTACATGCAGAGTTCAGCTTGCTTTGCAGAGAACTGCAGAGTGACTTTTGTAGTGGTTAGAGCTGCCCCATTAGGTAATACCTGTTACTTGTTTCCAAACAAGCATGAGAATAAACTCAAATTAAGGATTTTCAAGGATATCTAAATGCAAAATACATAGCAGAGAGTTTACTTAAGCTGTTTCTGCAAGTTGCTAACTGCTGTGTGTTTTACTTCCCACCCTTTTTGGTAGAAGTAGGGATTTTGCCAATAAATTCTGTGTTACCATTAAAGAGGCCATTCATCATGCTTACTAATGTTATTAATCAAGATACACCACAGTACTCTTAAAATGAGATCATTTTGATAAATCATGTATGACATGAAAAGACTTTATTCCTTTTAAGTGCAATTTAGACTGTAATTTTTTTCCTCATTTATGATTCATGGGAGAAACATGGATAAAATTCCCTTGCACATTTACACCTTATCTTCAGTAATAATTCAAAACTGCTCTTAGATGAAAATTCAAGGGCTGATTCACCAAAGCTGGATGCCAGCTCATTATTTTCTGGCATTCAGTAGTCCAAAAATAATGTCCATACATTAGGTACTTTTCACAATAGTTGAATTTGGCTGCACACCAGACATATCGATTACACTCAATTAAGCCTAAATGCATAAGGATTATCTGATGTTCATTTGCATTTTTGATCCCTGCTTTCAACCTTGCAATTTAACATTAAGTGAAAACCAAAAGGTAAAGTAAATTCAAGTGAGAAGCGATAATCTCTCTTATAAGTGAACAAGGGAATGCTTTGAATCTGAAATGCTTTGAATCTTAAGCTCCACTACTTCTGTTAAATGAGAAAAATTTTCTTTCCTTTTCTTGTTAAAGGTTACTGAAATTGGAAGACCCGCCAAAATAGAAAATCACTGTTCTTCTTGTCCCAATACTACAATAATTTGGCTACTATATTAGTAGCATCACATCTGAAAATAAGCTGCTAAAATATCTGGAATGAATATTTGCTAAGGTTAAAGTCATACTCTTGATTACAGCTGAAAAACTTGTATTATTGATTAGATTTAAAAATGTCAGTAATGGGGTCTTTTGTTTACTCCTGTGTTTAGAAATATGAAAATGAAATGTCTAGTAGAAAGATCTAATTTGGATAGCAGAGTCATTTAAATTTTACTTTCTCAAACCATGATTCAAAGAGGATTGGCTTGTCTGAGTTACAGTTCCCCCTGTACTCCTTCAACAGCTGGAATATTTGAAGGAACTTGTGTGGTTGCCAAAAATAGCATTTTTATTTTTGAATCATCAGTCTCTACAAATTTGTTTTGATGCAGCAGATGAACAGTATGTCCTGATACTACACATGATGTTCCCTACTAGTATCTTCCAAGTATTGCATTTTTGTTCTTTGAAAAGTAGAATTCAGGAATTAAACAAATTTTGGTTTTTTTTTTTAGTCTAATAAGATTCCTCCACTCTTGAAAGCTAGTTGTCGGTGTGTCGTGGCTGAAAATTTTCTTAGAAATGGGTTATTTTTTTTCATTCATTAAAGTGACTCTAATTTATGCTGGAGGTTTAGCAAAGACAACTGCTAACTCCTATCTAAGTCTGCTTGGCTGTGGAGCAAGGAAATTGGGAAATACCATTCCATCAAGAACAGCCTCCTTTCCTGGTAAGGATGCTGTGCCACCTCTTGGTTTTCCAGAGCATCCCAGTGTGTTGAGGTGGGTGATAACTCTGGCCAGCCTGTTTGAACCTTCTGTCTGAGCTCCCAGCTGGGGAGGGGAGAGCCAGACCTGCTGTACTCTGCCATATGGAGTGCTCCACTCGGGGCCTGCTTTTGCATATTTTCTAGTCTCTTTCTCTATCCCTTCTTTCATGCTTCATCCCTTTTTTTCACTGGCTGTATGGTTCCTAAGTTGATTGAAAAGCAAATACATTGCAAATAAAGTTGTTCTTACTTGGCTATTCCCTAGGATGGAATAGTTAAATACTTGATGTATGGGTGCTCTCAAAATTATTTTTTTGGAGTTTTGTTGTGGTTTTTTTTGGTTGGTTGTGGGGGCTTTTTTCCTGCTTCAGGTTCTACAATGGCTGTAATTTTGATGAACATGCTTTGCAAATCTGGAACTCTTTTTACAGTCCATTTAGTATCAAATACAACAATTTGGACAAAACACACAGGTTAATTGGAAGAGAAGTACCTCAGTTTAGCAAATGTTTGGTTATGTGCATAGCATGGGGACAGTGAATAGTCTGACTTTATTTGTCTTGTAAGTCTTAAGCCACATACTATGATATACTGCAAAAGCTGGATGACTTAAAGGTTTGCAAAACTACAAGCTTCTATAATAATAATGTTAAGATTTCTTTACTGAGTTATTTGGTGACCTGTTCCTATAAAATTGAAGCTACCAACCATTTTAAACAGCTTTCCTCAAAGCTATTTGTATGTATAGTTACTTTCCACTGCAACAAGAACTTCTGATGCATATGTCACCAATACTTGAAGACATAACTGTCACATGTCAATACTGTCACTGTCACAATATTCCTGTGAATATTAAGAGTAATGCAATCTATACAAATCTCTTTGGAAAATAGCTTAGGGCCAAATGTCAGTTTGTGGTAGGGAAAACAAATAGCTGTCTTTCTGCTGGTGCACAGGCTTACTCAGAAAAGTGATTTGGAACTTGAGCCAGTGTTTGTGCAAAACAATCCTAACCCTGGACGATATTCCATAGAATTAAAGTTGCTCTAACTGAATGCTTAGCTTGAAGGTAATGAAAACTGTTCTATATTTGACAGGGAATTATATACTGTACATAAAATAACAGAAAAACACCAATAAACAAACCCTTCTGTTCTTGCTTTTCCTAAAATTGGAAATAAAGCTAAATTGCCCCTTCACTCCAATATCCTTTTTAGAAGCTCTTGAATTTTGCTCACTCAGTGGTATATTGCTGAAATGGCAAAGTCTCTTCCAGTAATTTTAGGAAAAGCTATCATCAAGCTGTCAACAGTCTAAATTGAGATTAAAAGTACCAAAGAGAAACCTTCACTATTATCAGAGTCCCAAATAAGTACACTTGAATAGGCAGATAACATCTAGAGTGTACAGTATGAGACCACTTATTCTTCCAGTTTTTTTGAGTGATTTACAGGGATGAAGTCTGATGTTAAATAGTGACGTTTTTCTTCTTTTCTTACCCAGAACTACTCGACCCAAAGAAAACATAGAGTTGTGAATGTATGCCTGTTCTTGGAATTAGTTTCAAATATCCCATAGCTGGGTGTAAGGGGTTTCTATCTCTCCCTCTGACATGTTATGTGCCCTTGGCTCGTATTGGTCATCAGAGAGATTTCCAGTAATTCATAGTCCAGAGTAGATTGAGCTGCAGGTTCGCAGTTCACCAAAATCAGGGCATTATTCATTCTGGCTGAAGGTGAGAGTTATGTCTATAGCAATATGTCTCTGAACAGGAGGTTCCCTGGAAAGGGTTTGTTATCACTGGTGAGTCAGCAGAGACAGGCTATTGTATTTTTATTCATATACAGTAAGTAGCATCCTTGCTGTTTAGGCAAACTTGTCTCTGTTAAGATCTCTTAAGATGTTTGTTTTGATGCATGATGCATCTTCATGTTGTGACCTGATTTTTCCTAGGGACAAAAATGGGATTATAACTATGGTCTGACATAGAAATTGATGGCTGGTCTCCAAAAGCAAAAGCTCAGTATGCTAATCTGCTCAGTCACCTCTTAACATTTTATGTACTATCATTTAGGAGTCCAACAGCTATAACAAGGAAGATTTCTAAGTTACAGCCTTTAACAAACTATTACACTGATTAACTTTCATTGCTATGGATTTCTGATTATTGTTCTCAGGTTTGGTCTGGCAATTAAGATTTGAATCTGTATTTATGCTTTTCTTCCCCAAAACATTGTGGCCCTATTTTATATTTCTGTATTTACCAGACATTGGAGAGCCAGGGGTTCATAAATTTTGAGGATATGTTCAGTTATAAAGTAAGTAAGATTGAGGTGAATTCCTTTGATTGACTTTTGCAGCTTAGAAGTCAATATATCATTAGAGAACAAAGTGCACAGAAGATAGCAATTATTTTCTCAAGGCTCCCTTTAGTGAATTATCCTGAGATTCAAGAAATAGTTTAGCTTTTGGTTTTTTCTCTTTATTTGCCTTATTTTTTCTATTAGAAATTATTGTGTGACTTCCAGTGAACACTCTCCTTTGTGTCTTCTAT
Organism: Aphelocoma coerulescens; assembly: GCF_041296385.1. Taxonomy (NCBI): domain Eukaryota; kingdom Metazoa; phylum Chordata; class Aves; order Passeriformes; family Corvidae; genus Aphelocoma; species Aphelocoma coerulescens. The sequence continues at coordinate 14,318,203 of NC_091020.1, read as the reverse complement.
TTAAACACATAATCTTTTTATGTCTGTTGAAATGGGTACATTGTAAATACTCCAGAGCAAACTTCATATCTGAAACTGGACATATCACTACCATGTCACCAACCTAAGTTAAACTGAATTTTAAAAACTGACAGTGATTCATATTCACCAACACAATCTTTTATTTTCACATCTTCTCCTAACAATGCAACACTGCTCTTCAATAACTAAAAAGCAAGATGGTAAATGTGGCTTGTCTTAGCTTTATATTTTTTTTACGTATCTTTCCTTCAGTTGAAACATCCAATGGAATTAAGGTTAGTTTATTGTAAACTATAGCTCTTCAATCTAATCTTTTAAAATTGGAATCCTAGGATCTTGAGACTTATGGAGAAAAGATTGTGTTTCTTTTCTTCTTAACATTTTGCTTTTAAGGGTTCTGTGCAAGTCCTCTTGGGTATTTATTTCTTTTATTAGACTTCTGTTGTTGGTTTTAAGTATTTATTGTAAACAATTCTTTATACTTGTACACTTTTTTGCATTATAGTCACTGTAATGTGTAATAGATCCCTTCATTTAGCTCACAGGGCAGCCGAATGGGAAAATCAGTTGGGATTTTTTTTCTTTGGATTTGAAAAGTATAGTATCTTAGCCCAACTTTCTATTTCATATCTCCTTTCTTATATGTGGACTCATCCACGGCTTCCTTTGGGTAAATATTAATCTGTTTCACCAAGAGGAAAATTTTTAACATTGCCTAAAGATTTTTGACAAAGATGGTAATTTTTTTTTAAGCTGTCAGCTGTATGAAAATATTCGTTTAGTGATGATACATAATGTCATTGTGTAAACTCCTGTGAGTACAGCAACCTTGAGGAATTGCAAGCAGCCTTAACAAAAACAAATTAATCCTTCATGGCTGGTGACTCTGTGCACCTGTAACCACATCACAGCACTCATCCTGCAGGTGCATCTGCTTTGCCTAATCACTGGCCTCCACTCAGAGCACTGATAGTGTTTGTTTTGTCACACAGGCCTCCAGTGCTGCTGCCCCTGCCTCTCCAGAGATGCACTATACACCTCTGCCTTCTGGATCCAGAGACCTCACCAATCACAGAGGTATGAGCTAAATTTTATTGGTATGAACTGCTGCAAGGTGTTAAGCTTTGCTCTAAGGCCTTCCCTGTATCAGTTACTGCTGCATTTCACTTTACAGAGAACACCATGCCTTTCAAGCACTATATGAGAAAACCATACCTGTCAAGACTACAGATTTTACCTCATATTAAATAGGATTTACAGGTAGTCTACCGGGAAAGCAAATAAATCTATGGATAATAACGTTCAGTGATTTTTGTGTGTGTGAGAGAGAGAAAAATGTAAAGAGATTAGAGTACTTAAACATTGCTAAGTAGATGATTACATGCAGCATTGGTAATTTTGAGAGAATTTGTAAACTTTCTAATATTTTTAAAGTGAGAGCTTTTTGGCAGTTTAGAAATTTAGGACTATAATTTTGAAATGTTAACACATTTTCATTGCAATAAAAAGGGATTCTTCTCTGTTTTTCAGCATTAAAGGTGGATCAGTGTTCTATTTCCCTTTTCATCAGTCCTTAGAACTTAAAAAGCACCTTGGGCAAATTCACAAATTCCTTCTGCATACTTATGAAACAAAAAGTTCAGGGAACAGGTGAAAAACTGAAGCAGTCAGGAAGGGTGCATTCTAAGCTTTTTCACCTTTTTTTTTTTTTTTTTTTAAAAGGAGAAATTTGTAAAGCTTTCAGCACTTTTCCAGCTTAAAACCAGAGCAACAATTCTCTTATTTATTTCCCATATTACCCATTGATTCTACATTGATCATGTAAACCACTTGTGTAGAGGCAGGTTTTGTTTAGGATACCACGTCAGCCTTACATTTATGAATTGACAGTAGCTTAATTTTAGTGTGTGTCAAATTCTGCAGCACTACAGAGGATGGAAGCAGCTTTAGTAGAATTCCTTATTACTTGAAACCTCCTGAAAGAATCAGGCAGGTAACGCACCTGAAGAAGGATCTGTGATTCAGGTGTGAAGGATTAGAAAAGCAGCTGATTAGAATTTAATTTGTTGCAGCCTCTATCACTGTTGTTGTGCTAGAGCTGAGGGGGAGTATGAAGCTACACCCTGGCCTTGGTGTAAATTGCTGTGGTGCACTGGAAATCAGATGTCCTGGAAGTGCTCTGGGTGCATTGTATTCTGACACTGAGCTCATGTAGAAACTGATACCTTTTAAAGAGAAAGGACCAACCAAAATCATGAATTTGAGCACACACCCAGACTTCAGAGATTAAAAAAAAAATTCTCCCTCCTTCCTTCCCCCCACCCCAAAACCCCTGCAGCCCAGTGCCCTTCCTTCCCACCCTCCCTTCTCCCCCCATTCCCAAGATAAGTAGTTTTGATTTTCAGATAAGCATGTTGGCTTTGAGGTTGGATTTCTGGTGTTGGATTAAGTGGCTACAGTCTACTAACACAATAAATAGAATGACAGAATGTTGCAAATCCCTGAGTTCTCTAAAAATGCTTTAAAAGTACCCTTACCAGCCAGGTATCTTCAGATTTTTTATTTAGGTGATAGTGTATTGGAAGTGTGGTTTCATGACTGATTTTGTTACCTGACTTGGCAAAAGAAATGCTGGTAGTCTTGAGTATCAAAAGCTGTGTGCCTGCATTATTGATTGACTCCTCTTGCAACACAGAGTTGTGTGGCTGCAGTCGGTGTTGCAGACACATCCAGTAGGTGTTTGTTCAGAGCAGGAACTTGCCAGGCTCTAAGTACCACTGTCCTCACCAGGGTTTCAGAATGCCTGCCCCCTTGCTATGAAAGGGGAAAATTATATTCCACAAATCACCAACTTTCTACCCTTAGCAGTTCACTGTCTTTAATCTTCCCAGAAATACTCTGCTCTGCATGCTAAATACGCTGAAAATTTCCTTGTTATTAAGCACAGTTATGAATAAAGTGAATGGAGAAGAGTGTCGTCCAAAGAAAGGGCAAAATTGGTCCTTAAAGAGACACTGTTAGCATGATCTGATAAGTTTATATGTATGTATGTGTGTGTGTGTATATATATATATATATATATATATATATATATATATATATATATATATATATATATACACACACACACATATTCATAAGGAAGTAATTAAGGAAACTTTCCAAAATTCCAAGTGTTGGAAGAACCAATTCCAAACCTAGAATAACCTGCTGGCAAGGCCCGTTAACTCAATCAACTTCTTTTATACAAAGAAAAATTTTGAAGTTCAGAGGCCCATAAAAGATTAATTGCAGTCAATAGAAAAATCTCCAAGGAAAGAGTGAAATACTTAAGCATGCTATTTTAGGTTCTGAATATCTTCAATTTTTTTCTTCATGGAATGCTTTTGGTGTTGTAAAGTAGGACTGAATCAGCTGTTGCATATGTAAATACTGGCAGTTTTCAGTGTGTACTGGAATGAAGTATGCTGTAAGTTTGTGAGTGTTATTTGTCCCTGGAGAAACTTGTTTACCAGAATCCTGAAGTCTGGCAAATAGTTTGGTACAGCTGTAAATTGATTTTTGGGGGACTGGTTGGGGGAGCAGGAGCAAGCTGGATGTATTTGATTGGTACAGTTTCACTTGGACATTTCTCACTCTGTTTAACTATGATTTTTTACAGGGAGAACAAAACCATATAATATGCATGGGTTGCACCATGTCTCTTATAGCTTTTGTGTTCATGCATGCAGTATATAATTTCCAGTCAGGATCTGATCCTTTAGGCTGACTCCATATTTTGTACAGACAATTTCAGGAATGGTTAAAATCTCACTCTCTCTTTCAAAGCCCATAGAAATGGCATATAACAGTGTGATGTTAGCATGGAACGATATGGAATGATCACTGTAACTATTATATTAAGTGTCATGATGCTTGAGTATATAAGTACATGAAGAGGGAAATAAATATTGGAGACACATTTTTAAGCTTTAGAAAATTTATCCCCATCTTGGGAAAGTTGTTTTCCCTTATATTACAATGTTGCTTAGACCCATTCTTCTGAGCTGAACCTTCCCTCTGTCCCACTGTTCATATTTTTCAGTGAAAAATCTACAGGCTTTTGATTTAAATTTTGGGCATCTGACAGTAGTGTGACTTGATTCTTTATGTGATCTGATTGCTGTGCCATCAGACAAGGCTTCCAAAGTGATAATTCTATAGCTGCCTATACTTTTGTTTTGATTCCAACAGTGATCTCAAACTTCCTCAAGGGGTCTTCCCTTGGTCTTTGTTAAAGGAGGATTATGTATTTTACTTTATATGGATTTACTTGTGTGAAGTTTGTGCAGTTCTCTTGCCTAGTTAAAACAAGTCAGTTTGAAGACACAGCCTCCTCTCATACAAAGTGCTTCTTTTGTTTCTATATTCTATACGTTGCTTTTATTGTTCTAGCTTTCAAATTTTCTGGTGAAATAAAATGTATAGGCCCCACATTCCTGTCTGCTTGTTCAGATCTACCTGAAAGAATCAAACAGAACAGTTACTTGTCGTTGTTTTTTAATAGAAATGGCCATGCTCCTAATACACAGAAGTGACGAAATGTAGTGGCTTTTAGAAGAAATTGGCCCAAAAATTTTGGGGCTTACATAACATTTTTTTAGTGGCTTGTATGTATGGCCCATGTACCCTTCTGCCTTTACTGATAATTTATTAACTGGGTACATATCTTAAAATAGAAACTTCAATTCTTAATATAGTTTACATTGATGAAAAAGAAATTTTAAAGTCATAGTAATGCATTTGTAAGGATAATTTGTCTGATGTGTGGAAAAAGGCTCCTCATCCTTCACCCACTAAGGTTGTATATTTGTTTTTTTTATAGTGGCATGCTTGCTAAGGAAGTCCCTTTATGTGTAAGCATTCAAACTCAAATTGCCATCTAAAAAGAACAGTGCTTTCCAGTTGGTGGGGAAAATAGTAATTTATCATTCTATCTCTTCAGAAGCAATATCACTAAATCATGGCTATCATGAAAATCTGTTTTTCCCATACAAAAGCATGTGCTGGATGCCCTTTGTATAAACAGTTATTTTATAGCATTGTCTATTACCTGATTTACTTGAAAACATACTAATTTGCCAAAGCCATTTGGTTTCCAGTAGCATTTTACAGTTGACTCCTCCTTTTCTTGTGCTCTTATTTCTGGGAAAAACCAGTGGTAAGTCTACCCCATAGCTTACTGGTAAAAGGAAGAAGAAGGAGTTTCCATTAAAAACTAAACCTGTATTTATGTAGTTTTTAGATCCTTAGCTTGGATTTAGGCCAAGGTTTAATAATTCTAATCTATTATGACTTGCAGAAACTTTCTGAAAAAATCTACTGTCCTGTTTTGGTGTCCATACAGTTGCTTATCCAAGTGTTCTGGTATGTGCAGGCATTACATTGTTTTGTTTTATATTTGAATGATGAGTGCCCAAATGAAAAATTGGTATTTATTCAACCAATATGTTTGAATCAACAGACAGACATGTTTTCTTATTTTATGATCTGATTTTGAGAGTCATAAACTGCATTTAGATGCCATGCCCAGAAATCCAAGAACAGAGTATTTTGAAGCTTCTAAAGGTAATTTTATAGAGCCTTTTTGAACAAGGGAAGCGAGAGGTTCCTTCTGCTCTTCAGTTTCTCTTTGTCTAACAGAGTTGTGCTGAAGGTTTCTTTTGGAATGAAGATCTTTCCAAACTTCCACATTCCTAAGCAAACAAAAGTTTGTAGGAATATAATCTGTTGTGAACTTGCCTTGTTTCCTTCTGTGATCGTTATGCTGTGCTATTGTACTCAGAGTATCCGGCGTAGTAAATTTTCATTAATGAATGGGATGTTCATACAAAAGTCCTTCTGATTGACTGTTAGGGTGTGGCACACAGAAAACCAGCTAGTAGCTTTGTAGGAGTTTAGCTAAATTCTAGATGAAGATAAAAGTGGACTACAGAATGCACAAGGGTTTAGCCATCCAGTTAGGCTGGAATTCACAATCCAATAGATATCAAAGGACAGCCACTACTTTCAAAATTTGGTATTGAAAGAAAAAAGTAGCAATTTTGGAGAGCCAGAGGGAGGTGTTTAATTAAAGTGATTATCCTCCAAGGATTTACCCATGCTGTCTCAATTTGATCAGCCTGATCATACATTATAAATATTCTTAGGTTCATATGGAACTAATAGTGTCTATCAATCCTTCCAGAATTTGGTCTAGAGTTTTTATATACTACTTCAAAATATTTGAAGTAGAATGAAAAAATCGAAACACACCTCTTAATAATAAATGGTAATACACCAAGTTCTTATTTTACACATGCATTGTGAAAAGCCGTGCTGTTTTTAAATCACAGACATAAAAAGAAAAGGAAATTGGTTTACATAAAAACTTACTTCCAGAAAGATAAGTATCCTGTTTATATTATCATTGTGGTCCTCTCTGTTGTTGTTATTGACACAGTTGTTAGGTATTCATTGTGTTTTCAAGCCAGAGGCTTATTTAGAGTTTGAAGTTGATTGCTGAGGAAGTTGCAAAGCAATTTATGTAGCAACTTATCATAATTAGTTAGCTTTCTTAGTGTGAACTGTACTTTATGCGTCAATTGATTCTTCTGTGTATATGTATAAGCTCGTTGTATTCTGTCAAAAAACCCCAAATCCCAAAAAACCCATGGTTAGTACTTTATCATTCATTTAGCAAAGTGTGTCTATATATGTATATAAGATGCATTTGCTTTAACATATATCTAAGAATAGGATGAATAAGAAAATTGTGAGCAGATGCAATATATGAAAGTTCTGTATCAGGCAAAGATGCTGTGATAGTGAGATATTTTCTTTGTTGTTTTACATAAAGTGTCCTTTGAAAATACCATCATTTTTAACCTGCATTATGTTATGGTGTGTCCTAGATTGATGACTTCTTAGGCCAGGATCTTTTCATCGTGAGATGAATAACCTTAAAATAAACAAATAAAAAAAGTTCTCAACAGCATGGAGCAGATAAGATCATATTTTCCAGGGAAGGAACACTCAAAAATAAGCTGTGACATTTCCTATTAGTGCCAGGAAGTATAAGTGCCCAACAGTGAGATGTGATGTGGTCATGACATAGCCTCAAGGGGAGTGGGTGGAAATCCTCTTCTTTTGATACTCTGGGAGAATGCTAAAATAAGGAGTCTGTTAAGGGGAAAAAAAAAAAAAAAAAAAAAAAAAGCTTAAAAAACCCCCATGTGACTTGCCTGTATGAAGTGAGAAACTGGGTACTAGTTCCTTGTTTTTTAGTTTGGAAAATAGATGTTAATGGAAGCTCAAGACACATGGGAAAAGCATGGAGAACAAAGTGATGGTGAATATAAGTTATCAGTGTGAGAGAAGACTTGTTTAAGAAAAGATTTTGTTTTGCAGTCCTAGTTCCCTTTAGTTAAGGAGATGTGAAAGAAAGAAAAAAAAAAATCGATCAGAGGCAAACTGGGGTTTTGTAGTCCAGGTATGTGAGAAGGTAATGTCAGAAACTTAAAGAATTCTGATGCAAGATGTTCCTGGTGCAGCTGGAAGAAAGGCAGAGCAGGCTTCTCTCATTCCTGTGCTGGATGGCTCCTGCTGATGCCCGTAGACTCGCCAATCCTTACACCAGGAGATGAGGTGAATGGTACCCACTCATGCCTATGTATTCAGGGGTGCACCTGATTTTGGAGTTCTGACCGTGATTTTTCCCTTCCAAGGAGGATTCCAGTTTACTGGTTTCTCAGTATTTCTGATATGTTTGCTTTGTGGGGAGAAGAATAGGTAGAAGGAATGAGTGGAACAAAGTCGGTGGGGAGAAATGCTAGAAGGCACACTTTCTTAGGGAAGTGCACTCCAGTGAAATGCTTCTAGCTGGTAACAGAAGTTCACCTATATTAGTATTTGCCAAGTCTGCAGATATATTAGACATCTCTCCCGGTTGTGTGAACTGATACACAACCAAAAATTTTGCCTTTCAAAGGAACTGAGAGGTCCAATACCCACACACATGATCCACTCAGCTCTCAGCTGCGAAGTGGTTTATTGCTGGCCAGTCATGAAAGAACAGGTGAATTTTATTTGTTTACTGGAATAGAACTGCCACCAATGGCTGTGCTATTTGTGGACCTATTTACCTCACTTGCTCAATAGTGATAATTTCTGCCACCATCTGCATTTTTCTCTGTAAAGCACAATGACTTTCCCAAATGTGGAATAAATTATAGTTGCATTTGAGTGTGACCTTGACTAATATGGTTCAAGAAATAAATTATCTGGGTCATTGGATTCATATTCTTGTCACTAACAGGGTCAACAATTTTTTGTCTGTGTATACAAGGAATGTTGGATTTGAATCAGGATACTGTCGATTATTAAAACTTCAACATAAAAATGTATTGTTATCTTTTTGTATATTGCAGTGATGGGAGCAACTAGTCATGTGAAAGTAGGTTCAGCTAAATGAGGTGGGGATGATATATAAAGTGACTTGCAGTTTTGCGTAAAGTCTTTCTTGATGGCCAGCAAAGTTAAGATCTGGTTTTAAATGACAGCATATTTTAATTTGTGAGCCTTCTCTGTGTTCTGTGGTTTGAAACTGAACCCAAGGGATGTGATCGAGCTGACCAGAAGTAAGTTCTAAGAGGATCACTTCCTGGTGTGCTTTGTCTCTGTGGGAATAAAATATGTGTGTTTCTCTGCAAGAAAATTTTAAAAGACAAAAGGAGAGTAATTAAGTGGTTAATCAACTTTAGATTAAAATATTATTAAATATCTCAGATGTTGGGCACAAAATTCCCATTCTGCATCTAATGGGATTTAGTAGTCTAAGACTCAGGCAGCCTTTCATGATTGTAAGTATTTTTTTTCCAAATATTATAGAGACTTTCATTTTTCCACAGTGCACATTCCCCCATCTGACTGTTGAAGACCTGACCATTTTCCATATTTTTGTCATTCTGAGGTTTTTTATTTTAACTTTTTCCATATTTGCCCAAACTAGCAGTCTAGGCCCTAGTCACCCATACAAGCGTCACATCAGAGGGAATATGATTAATGAGGAAAAAACCCGTAACTTCATATTTTTGGTAGACTAGAGAGTGTCTGATATTTCACAACATAGCTCATTTTGTCATGCTGGTAAGGAGAAACCGTAAGAATGCTCAAGCAGGATGACTATGAAGTGGCAGAAATATATAGAAAACACTGGCTTCTATAAGTGGAAACTTGGGATCCAAACCCATGAGCCTACCTAAAATCTTTGGATATGCAGGAGAACTAATGATGCAGTGTCTCTACAACTGGCAATTTAAAAAAAAAACAACAGTCTAGTAAATTTGCCACTTGGCCTAATAATCTTTTACAATAAAGGCCAGTCATCAGCCACAGCTGATATTACAGCTCTTCCAGAGCAATTGGGTTCAAAGCACACCACTGCTGTGCAAATACAGTCTCCTGAGAGATCTCCCTGTTTAGTTAGCACTCTAGTCTAGCCTGTTTTTGCAGGAGTCCTTCAATTTTATCATTCAGGCATTTTTATGGCCTCATTGGAACAAATAAACAAACATCTGGAATCATGTGGTATATTTAATTAAAAACTTTTTGTTTGGCCAGAAATAGTAAAATCGTGAAAAATTGCCTGTCTCCAGGCTCAGAAAGGCCAAATGATGAAGCTGTTGGCTACAGACAGTTTTACAATGTATTGAAATTCATAGATATGCACACCTGCTGCAAGTCCCCCCCTTTTTTTTTGATTCATAACCATTAATGAGTGTTTAGTGCACAGATTGTAGCCCTTGTTTAAACAGGAATTTACTGTTTTTAATAACATATAGACACGTGTTGATATATTCCATACAGCCTGTACTGTTCTGTAGAACACAGACAGGATAAAGCTTTATATTATTGGTTAAAAAAAAAAAAAAAAGAAAAAAAAAATCTTTATGGTGCATGTTCCATTTGAATATTTTTTCACATGAGCATGTTTTAATTCCAGAGGCCGTAAATATCTGCCGCATGCTAAGGGTCTGTGTAGCAAATGTTGAAAATGTGAAAGATGGTGTTTTCTCATTAAAATTAGAATCTGTAATGAAAATGTAAATTTCATTGCTACATTTAATGTATATTTTGAGGAAAATTTCAAGAAACTCTTGCTTTTGCAGATAAAACTGCTTGATGTCATCTGAGATATTGCTGTATGGTCACAAAATATTTTACAGACCAGGATCATTATTTATGAAAACTAATTTGTCTATTGGGCTGCTGTCTATTTCAGATGCACAAATATAGGCCTTTGAACATATGGGACATAGAATCTTATTTTTGAGTTTGTACATCTCAGTTTTTAAATAGCTGAGCCCTCTCTTAAGAAAATGACATGCACACAGAAAGTAGTACTGCATCTGAATATTGTTCACTAGTCTTCATCTATCTCATGATTAAAATAATTTGGCCATTCCATTTTGAGCTGTGTTTCTCTGAGAATTTAGACTATTTAGCAGGATAGGATGGATGGAATACTCCTGTGGCTTTGGCCACTGCCCTGTAGTCAGTGTTACTGACCTGAATGAAGAGGATGTGGGTGTCATCCAAAAAACCACTAATTCCCACATAGTCAACACATGTAGAAGCCTGCTTTAAAAACTGGGGGAGGGAAGAAATTTCCTGCACAGTCAGAGGGGCAGCCATCTGCATAACAGCAGTGAAACTGTTTTATCCCCTTGTGTGTTTGTTCTTTATAGCATGCACATCTTGCTGTAACATCTACATGTCTTTCAGACTATTAACAGCCAAAAAGATGCAATGTATTTTGTATTTCATTGTTCAGAGTGTGTGCTCTGCTAGAAGTGGGTGAAGGGTCCTTTTTTAAATTTGACTTCAGGAAAGGAAGGGGTAACTTTGTAGGATTTCATTGCATGATCTTATGAAAGAAGAAAAAGCTGTCAACTTTTTACTGGATATGAATATCTGTATTCATGAACCAATGATATATTTACTGATCAAAGTTCCTTGCAGAGCTCTGAAAGAAAATGATAAGTAGGTTGATGACTTCCCTTTTTTTCCTGTTTTGTGATATTTTTGTGGTCTGTTAATAACTTCATTGTAAGAAGACTAAATGATAGGAAGCCCCATGACATCCTTCACTTACTTTGTATGCCCTTAAGCAGAGAGATCACACCTGGGGAGAAGAAAGGGAGGAGACAGCGAAGTAAATAATGAGTATAAACAAGCACAATTGCTTTATGTCCCTTCCCAAACAGAGGATGGCTGATCCCTTTTTTGTAGATGTTCATTGTGTTGCCTTTTACAGTCTGAGATATTTTGAAAGTTGTTTCTATTTACACAAAATTAATTTCTTTTACTGTGTGATTGACAACACTGATATGTTTTGCAAGACTCTTTGTCTATGACTCTGAAGTGCTTAGTAAACCTAGGCAGCCACCTGAAAGACCCCCCACCTGTGGCTGCATAAAACTGAAATAAAGAATGGAAAATAACCCTTTGAGTATGCACTTTCCCACCCACTGAGAGCAAAATGCAATGTAGTGCAATTTTAGTACTTGCGTGCCACTGGGGAAAATAGGCTCCTAAAATCACATAGTGAAGCATTGGAAAAATTCAGCAAATTTGTACTAAGCACTGTGTTATAAAACCTAAGGAACTGTAGGCTTTGCTTCTCAAGTGAAACAGATTTGTGTTGCAATTCTGTTAGAACGCCTCCAATTGCAATGGTGATATTTAGCACAGTAGGCTAAAAAAATGTAAGGCTGGTGAATACAAGTCCTTTCTCAGGAATGCTTACAGAGTGGGGTGCAAGCAACCTTCTGATGTCTGCTTAAAGACCAAACAAGACTGCAGTCTCTGATTTCTTTTTTTACTTTTGCTCAATGTTGGACCACATAGAGAGATGTGGAAAGAGCACATGGCCCAAGTTGCCTCTTGCAAAACCATTTCTGTTACTAGGCATGGCTTCTCGCAGTTAGTAGAGAACTAAATTGGTGTTCATGTCTTGCCTGAGAGGAGTTAGAATATGTGTGTACCAAAATTGCAGGGCTACCACACCGACGTGCTGGATTTCCCCATAGTAACTTGGTTTCCTCTGCACTGACCACTGCAGGAGCAGCGACTGTAGTAGCTTTAGTCAGTGGTGCTCAGAAGAACTACACTACCCCAGCTCTACTTTTTCCTCACAGGAGCGAGGCAACTTCTGGATGGTTTTTTTGCTGAACTGTGAGCAGGAGCAGCCAGTATTAGCAGCAAATTTTGTTCCTGTGAAATAAAAGGAGTGGGCTCAACTGCAATAATCCCTTGTGCCCCAGTGGAAGAACTGGAATCTGTCTTAAAGCCAAGAGGTGGCAAACACCCCATCCAGACTCACTAACCAAATGCACCCTACCGCCCCTCCCAAATCCACATAATTAATTAATTTGGCAGATTGTGTCTGTCTTAAAGGTATTGAATGATAAATTTCATGAGGGGGAAAAAAAGAGAGCAACTTAGAATAAATAGATTAAATATAAGCTATTACATCATTCAGAAGCAATTTGGTGCTGTGAAATGCCAGCCATCACTGATGTAAAGTACGTGATATATCAAGAAAAAGAAATACCAGGTGAAATTACAGTAAGGTAAAAAGGAAATATGTAGATATCCCCTCATCTGATAATTGTGGATGTAAAGTTTACCTCTGCCCTGTAAGCTGATGCTAGATAACAATGGCAGTAGAAATGTAGAGGATAGCTGAAGGAGTCCCTTTGCTGTTATTTCCTATTCACTTTTGTTCCACTGTTAAAACATAATTCCTTTGCCAAGGTGAGTTTAGTAATAAAGTGAAAGAGGAGCTGTCAGCTAAATTAATTTTTTTGTGTTGAAAAATCTGTTTGTTAAAAAGGAATATAATGGCTTTATTCAAAAGAGAATGAGGCAAAATAGAACATCATGAGACTATTATGAGAAGAATTATCAGGAAGAATATCAGGAGATGCCACAAAGGAGAGTGAGTTTGACATATTGTTAATGTCTGTTAATTCTTTTTATTCTGCCAGCCCTTAATAAAAGGTTTTTTTGTTGTTTTTTTTTTTCCTGCTCCCTGCTTATTTAGGGAAGATAGCCCTTCAGATGAAATTTCTGTATGAAATGAACTAGTTAAAATCGTTTGCAAGATTTGGAGATGGCATTCATTTCGGAGATGTAGGAACCATAATTCAGGAATTCAGGCAGAAGTTGTTCCCACAAGAAGCTAAAACACAGACTGCAGTTTATCAAATAAATAAAGAAAAAATGCAAAATGGTGATATGTTTTGTAGAGTAAAAAGAAAATTTCAAAGAGTTCTAGAAGTGACTTTGTCAGTGAGAATAGATGCCAGCTTGCTGCGGTTTATATGCTACCTGGGAATGCACGGAGTGGAAGATGTGTGGAAGAAAAGGAATGTTTCTTTCAGAAGCAGGAATGCCCTTGTAACCTCAAATCATCCATCCTGAATGGAGAGAGGAATTTCCTGACAGATGAATATTTAGGGTCTAAAATAATTTTTTTTTTTGGTAAACATACCACCTAAACTAGCTACAGTGTTTCACCACAAAGCTGAGTCTTACTGTGTCATTCTGTTTTTCACTAGCACAGGCAGGAAAGGGAAGGCATTGATACTGCTGCTCTGAAGTTCTGTGGGCTGTTCAGGATTTGTTCTTATGTATGTGAGAGACCAAATGTAGAGCTATTCTGCAGCAATTTTAGAAGATGGCAGTTTCTAAGGCAGGTTAAAAAGTTGTACATCACTTCAATCCCATTTAGAGAATTTGGGAAGGCAAAGAGCATCTGGTTCCTAAAATCAGGTCTTGGCAGTAGGGAACCCAGTTTTAAAATCTGTATAACTATTGTAGCTTATGTAGTATGAGTTGTTTCAGAATTATTCTGATAACACTGAATGTTAATGGGACCTTCTTCAGAAAATGCTTTTAAATAAATAAAGGTGCAAGAGCAAGTTCTGATCTGTGAAGTTCAAACTACTTTCGTTGGAAGTATCTTTTAAGTATGGTGATAGAGCAAAGAGTGATATGAAAAGCCATTCCTAAATCTCATAAGCTTAATAGAAAAGATTTTTCAATCAGTGTAAAGAAGGGTTTCTCTGATCTGTAGATTAGAAATACTGTGTTGGAAGCAAATATGTTGGTACAAGAGGGGAATCTCTAGGTAATTTCTCCCCATGGCTGTAGTTAAAACTGCACAGATTATGGGGAGGAAATCCATACACATGCTAGACATCTCTGTGCTTTAAAACAACTGCCTGCAGGTGTTTTAGCCATGCACATGTGGCTGGATATATGATGAGGCTTTTCAGATTTTCAGCCAAGTCTTCACTTGCAGGGTAATGAAATGTTGAGGGAGAGGGAAACAAGATACATATCCATGTAGAGGTTATGATGTCATATGTGGTGAGTTATTGCTGTTTTGATACTTCTCATAAATTCATTCCGAATCAATTGCTAAGCAGTGTTTCTGTATTATTAATTTAAAATCTTGGAGAATGTGAGGTTGTGTGTATGCACACATTTAATATACTCTCTGTATTAGTCAGCCATTGTCTCTGAGCTGAGGAAAGCACCTTCACCTACTCACTGAACTACAGCCATACTCCTTATTATTAAGTTCAGGCATCTTGGGAGCAAATTTAGGTCAGTGTGGAAGGATCTAAAATTCACTTTCCTATAGGCAAAACACCTCAACTGGGCACAGATTTTTTTTTTTTTTTTTTTTGAGCATCACAGTTAGACAATATGTCGGTTTGGTACCATGTCCTAAAGTATAGCTCCAAGCAGCTTGAAAGGTTGTTGAGAGTAACAGGAGAGTAACTCAGAAAATTACTTCCTCGTAAGTATGAACTTTACCTGTAGTGCCAAGTTATAGATACTACAGTGCCTTTATACAAATATTGGTTTTGTGTATTTTGATCTCATTTGCCAAGCTCTACATGGCAACTGAATGAACAGAAGCATATGGGTGAATTCTATCCAAGACATATGCAAACTTTCTGCTGCTCTTGTGAAGTAGTTTAAATGTTTTGATTGATCATCATCAGTACTACTATTTTGGTGATTCTTGATTTGAAAATAGACTTGGAGTTGCTTAAGAATAGCTTGATAAGATTTAACCTCTCTAATGAGAGCTTGATAGATAACACGTTTAAATTAGAAGGGGAAGGGGGGCAGTGTGAAATAGATCATGTTGTAATTTCAGTAATCACATGCACTGAAATATGTCATTGAAAAGATACTTAAGAATCTTAAATCTTAGGATGGCTGTCAGATTTCTTTTAGTCTGTGAACAATGACAATCATAATTTGACGGTGAAATACGGTCAGAGCTTCTGTCTCCTTGACAATCACTCCAATATTTAGACAAAAAAGCACATTCTCACAGATTTCATTAGTCAACTTGTACTTTTACCTTTTCCCTCATGTAACTCTAATACTCCGTGAGAAGCTTCGACAAGCAGAATTGACTGTTCTGTCTTATCAGCATGAAAGAAATTACATGTGAGTATGAAAAGCCAGAGGAATTTTAAGGCCAGTCACACAGGTTGTTTGAATAACCCAGGAAATATTAGGGTTGCACTTAATGAGTTGGTGTGTGCTTTTGAGCCATTATAAAACCTCCTCTAACTGATTTGTTGCACCGTTGAATTAAGATTTTTAATTTAATTTTTTAATATGTTGTTGCTGTGATGCTTAATATGTAACAAAAAACCAAACAAAATTTAAGAACTCTGGAAAAGGCTTGAAGAGCTCCTTTGAGTAACAAACCAGAGGGAGTGAGGAGATTCTGATTAACAAAGCAATCTGCATTTATGAAGTATCTTTTATGTAGATTATCTCTGGGCACTTAGAGTGCAATAGTCTGTGGAGCTTGGCTAAGCAAGTGAATAAGCTTGAAAGAATGGGAATTTTGAAAGCAGGGAAGGAAGAGAGCTTGATCTAATGTCATAAGGCAGGGAGCTTTAGGGCCTTGGGGCGCAATTAACAGAGGGTCTGGCACCTGCCGTCTCCAGTGTTTGTATTTGTTTAGAGAAAGATTTAGTAATTCTGCTCATGGGATGTGTTTCCTTTTCTTGACTTCAACCCACTGTGGCTTAGAATCTAGCTGAATGTTTGTGGTAATAACAAGCTGTAGGCATCCTTGACTCAGGTGAACATAATAGGCAAAGGGTTACTTAGTGAAGTTCATGAGAAACTTGCATTCTCTTTTGTCATCTTGAGTCCTCCCCCTTCACCCCTTTTTTCCCCTCTGTTTAACAGTAGAAAGGTGGTTCTAAGAGGTGAGAAAAAAGACCAAAGGAATTTATGCTGCTTTTACAGCAGGATTATTTCAGGCCTTACCGAGTTTCATTTTATTTATTTTTTTTATCTGTTGATTTAAATGGCATTTCTACTGAAAAGTCAGTGTTTCTTACTGAAACACAAGAAGAATTTTAATGAAATGTATGCTAATTTGTAGAAAAGTTCAGGATACTACTATGTGTCCTTTACTGTCCCTGAGGATGTTATGATTTCTCCTTATGAATGTATAAATGGGAGCATTTTTCTCTTACAGTGGTATTGTCATCTTACTTGAGAATGCTGAAGTCTTTTATGGGCCCTTTGTCAAGTGTATGTGTAGCAAGAAGTTAATTCATGGCCTGATGCATTTACTTACTTAGTAAGATAGGCAGTGAAAAAAAGGTAGAAAAAAAATTATTGTTTTCCTTACTTTCATATTTGAGATGGTGAGGCAGAAAGCACTGTGTACAGTGGTTTAGCCAAAATGTCCATGGCACTGTATGGTTTTAAGTATCTCATTTCTTCGACTGCTCATTTAGTAACTAGAACACCCCTTCCAGTAAAAGTTCTCGTGTAAGAGGCCTGCATGCTTCCTAGATAATTTTAATGATACGTAATTTATCACCACTATCCACAAAGTTTGTTTCCATGGTATCAGGGATTAGTTCTCCTGTCTGGATCATTCTGACTTGCCCTTGTCACTTATCTTCTAGTTTTGCAATCTATCAATATATTTGTATAATTTTTAAGTCTTCCCATAAAAAGTGCATAGTTAAGCTTGGCCAGAAACACTGTATAGTCATTGAAGCCTACACAGTTCAATAAAAATCTTGATGAATAAATCTCATGAACTACACAATAAACGAAAGAAACAGGTGAGGGGGAATGTAGAGTGGCAGGTGAGAATTAACAGTGCTGGGTACTGGATGTCATTAACTTCCTGAGCATGTCAAGGAGCCTTCAATGCAGATAAATTGCAATTTTCAAAGTAGTCTATAGAGGTTAGTTTCTTCTAAATCCTACAGATCTTTCTAGGAGAATCTCATCTGTAGTGGATTGTTGGGGGACTGTTTTGGTGATGTAAAATTTGCATTTTAATAAATGTTTTTAATTTGCATATATGATACAGTGTCCGTAGAAAGACTTGACTTTTACTAACTGGTCACTTTTTTGTAACAGTTTTTCCTTTTAGCAATTACAAAACCCAGTTTCAGGAAAGGAGCAATCCCTTATCATTTTGCCTGTTCAAACCCACTCCTTTCTAAAGGTGTTGTAAAGACAGTGACAGCATCCCAGCTCAGCTTTAATGGGCACATCATTAATAAGCCAAGGGCTTTTTCATCAAGGCACAAGTTTTTTTCCTGTCCTGTAAGCCCAAAAATTGAAATTATCTAAACTACAGTTTTCTGAGTTGTCCACAAAATTAAGTGTTATGTGATCACTTCTGGTGCTGTCATTTCTTTGCTGAAACTGATGCTATTGTGGCTGTAAACTACTATAGCATAACAGCTGTTTATCAAAATATTCATGAAAATTTTCTGTGACAGGAGAAATGAGCATGCTTGTAATACTGTTTCCATGGAAAAAGATGCATGGGCTTAGATTTAGTCAAAATTATGGCATACTGTTCTAAACTTGACAGAACTAGTTCAGCACATAATCCATAATAAAATAGGAACCGTGGTATTTAAACACTAATTCAGTGCATATCAGTTTGTATGCAAAGACTCTGTTTAAGATATTGCAAAACAGGTTTTCTTAGTAAATGCTACCAAAGCTGTGGCATGAATCCCAGTCCTGGGATATGAGTAAAGTCTTTATCTGGGCTCCAAGCTGTGGTTCCATGGTTTGCTCTCTCTGCCCAGTATAACAAATAGTGGATGTTGCATGCATTTTTGATTGATGAGGTATTGAGGAGGATTTGGAAATCTGAAAACCCATATTATTATAAAGATTATGGAATAGTGGGAAATGGAGCCAGGAATGTACCTATAATTTAGGGTAAAGAGTAATAATGAGTGCCCATAAAAATAAATAGCCATGATGTTAAATAGACTGCAGATCATTTGCACCTTGAGGCTTTTCTCAGATTTTGTGCCAGTAAAGAAATGTGGTAATAAGCCCTCATGTATTTAGGCAAAAGAGTTTCTTATGCATGAATTTTGTTTAGGCAATTTGAATAATCCCAGAAATATTTAGGAGCATGAAGGGGACAAGAGAAGGAAGATGAAGGCAAGAAACATAAAAAGTCTGCACTATTTGGAAGAAGTACTTTATGTTTAGATTATTCTTGATCATACTTTTTTCCTATTGCTTCTGGCTCTTTCATGGCTGATAATGCTATTCTGAAGTCTGTTCTGAAGCTGTAATTATTTCAGTTCTGTTCGTTGAAAAATCCTTTTTGATCACTGTAGACATGCAAAATGAAGCTGTGTGATTGCTGGCCAATTTGTTATAAGAATCTTGAAAGTTCTTTCCTAGTTTGTCCTCATCAGTCAAAAAGAAAAATACTTCATATCTTTCTTTGTTTACAGACATAGTATTGCATGGAGATTCTAGAGCTAGGGGGGAGGGTAGCATTTCCTATACCTGCAAGTATAGGAGAAAGTGTAAGATGAGCTTTCATGGTTGAGAATTTAAAAGCTTCTTACTCATTGCTTCTGGTTCATCACAGAAGATTTTTTTCAGATAAATACTACTACTCTGATTTTTAAATAACATTTATACGTATCAATGTTTATTCACAGCCTGTACTGTAATCAGATTTCTTTATAATGTCTATATGTGATAATCAACACTGGAACCAAGTTTTGCAGCTTCCTTTCTTTTCATAAAGTTTTGTAGAAATTGTTAGTTATGTGTTTCACATTGCAGATCAGTGATTTCCCTCTTACAGATTGTACAGATTCAGGCAGTTTGCAAATCAGTTGGTTGTCATACTTTTGTGTAAGAATTTTTTTGGATATCTTTCCTCTCTGACTAAATTTATTGAGCTACAAGTAAAGGAAATTTGGAAAGCAACACATTTTTAGTAAAATGTTGTTAGTTCAGTGAGAGGTGGAATGGTCAACAGCTTTCTCCATACTTCAAGTTCCCAAAGCAAAAAGGAAATTTATACTCTCCATTGAGATTTAAACTAGTTTATTTTCAGTCATTTATCTGAAAAGTTGATGCTCACCATAATAATTCATCAAACATTTTTTGTGAAGTATATCTGGCAAGACTTTCTGGCATCAGCCTTTGAAATTCTGAGTTCTTGCATCCTCTGGGAACAGAGTGACTCTCTCTTCTTACTGCACATCTGGAAGGAATGTTGCTGCCTTTTTGTTTCATCAGGGAGAGATTGTTAGGATAACAATTTAACCTCTCTAAACTGTTTGCTAGTATCTTCAGATTTTTGAATATGAAAGAGGTAAAATGCTATCATTTATAAATTATATTAATATTTCAGTTTTTAATTTTAAATAATACAGTAATAATTATTTCTTAAGAATAACTGTTGGTACTATACTGAGCTCTCCATGAGGAATGAGGCTAAAATCTGTTGGTATACATATGTGCTGTGTGTTAATTCTATTGTCGTATTTAATCTCACCAGGCACTCTAGTTAAACAAAATACGGATGCCTACTTTTGTTGTATGTAGTTGTCCTTTTTCATGATCTAGAAAGCACTTAAGAAAAAAAAAAATTAATTGTGAATTTAAATTTTTTTAGCAGTGAGATTCTATTAGGTAAACTTTCCACCTAATATCCTAATATTCTATCCTACAGCTTGTCTAAATGATAAGAAAAGCTTTATTTCCTAATTACAAAAACAGAGTTATGAATGTTTATGCTTAATTATGTAAATTATTTGTTTCAATTGAAAAGATAGGAATTCAGTTTACTAATGTAAACATCATTATTTAAAAGCCGCTCCCTCTTTCTGTGACGCATTTTTTATTTAATAGGCACAACTACATTACTTACCCTAATTCAGCAAAACATCTGAACTCTCACCTAGATTCCATTATGTGCTTTTGTCTTTTGCTGAATATGGCTGATTTTAAGCATATGCCTAGAAGACTTATTGAATGAGAGACTCTTGGAACAGGGGTTAATGCTGTTTGCAAGCTTTATGTTACTAAAAATCTAGAAAAGATTGAATTTGGTTTAATATTTCAATGAAAAATGGTGTAAGGCAGAATGCCAACAGGAGATGCATTAATAATCCATAAACCTGCGGTAGCCAACTAATTTGGGACATTATAGGAAATCTTGGCTTTGTGCTGCCAATATTTCTAACATGACTTTCCATCAATAAGTGCAGGAAATACTAAACTGAGTTATTAATCTGCAAGGAAGAAACTAAAATTTAGAGAGATCTGATTTCTGTTCAGGAAGAACTTTTCTTTTAGGCATTAAATTTTAATCCAGTATATTTAAAAAAATACAAAAGGGCTCTATATTGTTACTCTGAATTCCTGTGGAATGTTTTCACATTACTAATTAGTGGCAGAATGTCAGCAGTCTTTCATTAGAGAGAGTCTTTTTCCTTCCGTTTCTGCCACATCTCTCTATTCCTGACTGGAAGCTTTTGCATAATGATTGAATATGTATTTAGTGTTATAACTAGTACTAAGTATCGTGATGAATCTACATGCTGCATTACCAGGCTTCCTGCTTGCCTTGCAGTTTTCAGAAAACACTACATTATTTGGTAGAAATTTCATCGGTGTGAAATCTTACTAGAAGCTTGCTGATAGGAAGCATGGATTGGAGCAAAAATTGATAATTAAAAAAAAAAAAAAAAGCTCCTATACAGTTTTATTAATTTTGTCCTAGGGCTTCCATATTGCCATAGCGAAGTTTTCTTGTAGTCAATTCTGCAATGCTAATCTCCTTGGAATTTACTGATTGTCACGCCCAAAGTAGATATTAAGTGTGACATTCCAGAAAGCATTATCACTTTCTATCACCCAGCTAAGCAGGAGCTATGACTAGCACTTTTACTTTTCCAAGAAAGAATGGACAGATGAGGCGTTTGTAGCCTCAAGTCCTACTGCAACCATCACCACTGGAAAGTGAGGAGGAGCTTTGTGTCAACATCTGCAGGCAGCAGAACAGAGATACCTCTAGGGGCAGGCTGCGCTCCTTCCAGCATTCATACTTATGAGAAATGAATGGGAAAAGTGTGGTTAAGGTTGATGTTTATTACTAGTTGTTTATGTTCTTGATCTGTATATAACTTGTCAAAGAAGTAATATACCCTTCCCTGCTTGACCTGATATAGCAACATCTAGGGTAACAATACTGTGATACATTCCACTGTGAATGTAATAGTGCTTATTTCATGAAGCTTACAGACTTTTATGGTTTCCAGCAGGGGTACCCAAATGATGCCTCCAGCTTTATGTGGCCTGCTAGACCAATTTGTCCATCCTCTGCTCTGTCTCTGGCTGCTCCCTTCCTCAGGAGCCCCTCCAGTGCTGGCATTGAGTGTGCTGCAGCCCTGGATTGTTCTGGCAGTGACAGCCTGTTCCTGGCTGGTCTTTTTCCCATGAGCCCTTCATGAATGGGCAAAGACTTAGCTGTGTAAATGTGCTATAATGTTAACACTTAAAGTCTGGACCTGCTGCTCACGTCCAGATCAACTTACCATACTGTGAATGTGCTGTAGGTCTGCTCGCTCCACAGAACTTCATGAAGCTAGGGCTAACAGCTCCACAGAAAAGCTGGGTACTTAAGTACTCTTGATTTAGGAACAGAATGAAAGCTGTTTATTGTCCTCATTTGCCATTTTAAAAATGAAAATTCTAATGTAGTGTTTGAAATTTTCAAAACCATTTAAGTTTTAATTATAGTAGTGCTTAGGTCATTAAATGGAGTAATATCAAGGTCAGTAGCATTAAGAATGCAAATAATGAAGATTTAAAATAATCAAATCAATAAATGGTAAAAATTGAACTTGGAATAAAAAATTTTAAAAATTATATAAAATTTTGAGCTGTTCTCTTGCTAAAGACTTTTTGCAAAAATTCTAAAATTATAATCCAAACATTTGAAGGGATCTTTCTCAATCTTGAAAATACCCTGAGTATGTAAGAAATTTATCATACCCAAGGCATTATTTGAAAGAAGTTCTTGATTTTTTCTGGTATTTCTACACTATTATGACATTAAAAAAAAAAAAAAAATCTTTTAGCCACCATTTGGTGCTTCACTTGGCTTTATGTTTTTGGTGTAGGGGAAAGATTAAAGTTGTTTCTCAGTTACAGTACAAATGTTTACAGTAATTTACTTTGGCTTTTATCTTCTTAAGGGTAAGGGTATTAAGATAAGGACAATTTCAAATGTGTCTTTCATATAGTAGCATAATAAATAGTTGGCTATCTATTTATTACAATGGTCAGTACATTATGAGGGGAAATTGTATTCATAGCGGATTTTAAGTAAACATAAATAAGTTTAGGTTTAGAACACTTAAGAAGTTAGATATTCTCATGGCATGTTTTGTACTGAAAAGGCACTTGGTCCTCCAGCTACTGTGCTGAGTTCTAATCAAAAAAAAAAAAAAAAAACTTTGGTGAAGAACTTTGAGGTTTTGGTGAAACAAAAAGTGAAAATTAATCTTCAGCTCTAAATGCTGAGCTATTTGGTTGTGGGGGGTTTTTTGATTGTTTCTTTAGTTAGGGGGTTTTTTTTGAGTTTTGCTTGCATTTTCCCCCCCACAATA
Organism: Aphelocoma coerulescens; assembly: GCF_041296385.1. Taxonomy (NCBI): domain Eukaryota; kingdom Metazoa; phylum Chordata; class Aves; order Passeriformes; family Corvidae; genus Aphelocoma; species Aphelocoma coerulescens. The sequence goes on along the minus strand of NC_091020.1, from coordinate 14,295,128 downwards.
CGGATTTGTTAATCTCATGGGTGTTTGTGGTCTAAACTATTAACATAGTTCTGCTGTGCAGTTCATTCTGTCCTTCATTCCTCAGGATTTTTAGAGAACTGCTAGAAGGGTTGATGGAAGACAAAGTGATCAAATATTTGTAAAAGGCTTACAATAGATACTTCAGTAAATGTAACTTGTTAGCTGCAAATATGGGGAAAAAAAATCAAGTCCTATATTTCACTAATAATTTTTCCCACTTGCAAGTAATGATGCCTATAAAAGATGCAATTTAATAAAATATAAAATATTCAGAAGTCTACATGGAAGTCTAACATAGTGTCCTGGTTTTGGCTGGAGTAGAGTTAATTTTCTTCCTGGTAGCTGGTTCAGTGCTGTGTTTTGGTTTTAGTATAAGAACAATGTTGATACCACACTCATGTTTTAGTTGTTGCTCTCTGGTGCTGACCCGCAGTCAAGGAGTTTTCGGTTTCCCCTGCTCTGCCAGTGAGGAGGTGCAGAAGAAGCTGGGAGAGAGCACAGCCAGGACAGCTGACCTGGCAAAAGGGTTATGCCATACCATGAAATGTCCTGCTCAGTATGAAAACAGGCAAGAAGTTTGCAGGGAGGGGCTAACCACTGCTGGGGAGCTGGCCGGTTATTGGTCCAGAGGTTTTATTCCTCTCTTCCCTCTTCTTTTCATTATTATTATTATTATTATTATTATTATTATTATTATTATTATTATTTCTGACTTTATTTCAATTTCTTAACTGTTATCTCAACCCATGAGTTTACCTTTATTTTTCCCAGATTCTCCTCCCCACTGCACAAAGGGGAGGAAGGGAGTGGCTGTGTGGTACTTAGTTTCTGGCTGGGGTTAAACAGCAACATGTAGTGTGGATACTAAAAGTTAGACTGGGTTCTGAAGCAAATGAAATAGCACAAGTCTTTACAATAAGATAAAAATGTAAATTTTATAAAAGAACATCAATACAAACATTGATCTCCTGTCTATATTTTAGTAATTGCTGAGGAAAGCATGTCTTGCCATTAAGATTACAGGGGCATGCTGTAATCACTGAAACAGGGTAATGACACAATCTCCCTAAGGAGTTATCCCACTGTAGTTTACTGGGGGATGTTAGGTATTTTACCCACGTGGCATACACCATGAAATTCAAACTGAGGAATGAAAGAGATGTGATTCAATTCTCTACTACCTTCTGCTGGATGCAATTCCCAAAACAACAGTACACACAAAGCTAGTAGTGAGATAACTTCAGTCAAATTGTGATATTATGTGCTTCCTGCTAGAATGCTTGGCTATCATTTGGATGAACAAGAACTGAATGTGAAGTGCATATTGAATTCTTAACTTGGATCCAAAGGAAAAGTAGAAATAAATGATGGGAACATGAGTGGATCATCTTGTGAAATCCCAGATGCTGCCTAAATCTTCTGTGCTCTTGTCCATATGCCTATTTCAATATTTCTGAATGCTAAAGTAGAGCAAACGACACTTTTTAGTTATGGACCCTCTAGATTTGCCCCAAAAGCTTTTGTCTTGAAGGCATTTGTTTAGTCCAGTCCTGTAGCTCTGCTTTTCTCTTTGTCTCTGCCAAACCTTATGTTAATTCTATCTTTTATCACTTGGCATCCTAATCCTTAATGCAATATTTGAGTGATGCTAGGAGCCTCTTATGCTATTTTGTTGATTATGGGTAACATTATTTTTGAGGACATAGGAGTACTAAACAGGCTAAAAATAATATTGAAAGCAATGCAAGCTGAAATTTTAGGGAAAAGTGAATGGTGCAAATAGATTCACGGAGAGCACCCTAGAAAGTGCATGTTTGTGTCATGACACCCACTGATGTATGCAAGAGTAAATAGGAAAATTACAAGTTTACAATATGATAGGACAGGAAAATAAAAGCATAAGAGTTGGAGACTGGACATATGTAACACTTGCTTTACCATCTGTAAATGGAGATCCAAATGTTGTAATAACTGGAGTAATTTATTTGAAGAGTAGCTGTAGCCTGTTAGGAGTTCAATATATGCTAATGAAAATGGTCAGATGTCCAGGAAAATTGCCTTTGCACAAATAGAAGAGTTAAATAAGAGATACTTACTTTGTCTCTGCTAAGTAACAAGAAGAGCATGGGTTGAAGGGAGGCAGTGTGTCTGTGAATAATTAAGTACTGTATATATAAGCAGGAGCACAGAAGAATCATCCACATCTTTCAGTACTGATGAATAGCTGAACAGTAGAATGGAATCAGAAAAATAAAACTGATATCCAGAAACAGATGGGGAGTAAGCAAAAAAGAAAATAAAACAGGGCCTACCAGACAGAATCTTGAAGAAAGGTGAAAATAATGTGTATCACTGGCCAAAAAAGAGTATGTAACTGTCTAATGAAAGGAGACAGAATTATCTCTGGGATGGTTGTCTATAGTATGTAAAATGAGGAAATGGAAAGAAATTGAGTGATGTAAAGGCAGAAGCTGAGTACTGGAAGAAGCTGCAGTTATTACCTGGAGAAAAGCCTTCAAATTTGGTTACAGAAACTTTACATTGAAATGGACTTTAGCCATCAAAGGTTGATAAGTAAGAAGAGGGAATTCAGAGCTGACCATATGAATGCCTGAGACATTACAGAGAGATTTGAGAAATTACATATAGTTACTATCTTTGGCTAAACAGTGAGAGGAAATAGAAATTCCTTTCCCAATCCATAGAAATGCAATAAACATTAGTGAAAATGTTGAAAGATAAAAGTTTTTTTACCAAACCTTCACCAAATTCTTTTTAAGTTTTATGTTTTTAAAAATTTTAATTGAAAGTTCCCTCTGGTTCTTTTAAGGTGCATTTAACATTTTTAGATGCCATCAGTTGGTGTGAGTAGAAGGTTCAGTATTTGTCCTCTTCTATATTAGAAATATTGGCATGAAAAAGTAATGCAAATTCTATACCAAAGCTTATTTTTGTACCTTTGGCTAAGGTTAGAAGTTTTATGCTCGGTTATGGTAAAGTTTGTATGGCTTTTTTTTTTTTTTTTCTGCATAGAATTAGAGTTCTTCTTATTCCTCATCAGTGACTTAAAGTATCTGAAGGGATGGATCCAGGCTCTGCTCAGTGGTGCTGGGCAATAGGACAAAACACGATGGGCAGAAACTGATGCACAGGAAGTTCCACCTAAACATGAGGAAGAATTTCTTTACTGTGCAGGTGACCAAACACTGGAACAGACTGCCCAGAGAGGCTGTGGAATTTCCCTCACTGGAGATGTTAAAGAACTGTCTGGAAACAATCCTGTGCCATGTGCTCTGGGATGGCCCTGCTTGAGCAGGGAGGTTGGGGTAGATGACCCCACTGTAGTTCCTTCAAACTTGACCCATTCTGTGAATCTGTGATTATCATCTGTGCTGTAACCCTTCAGATTTTCCAGTCTATTTTAATTTATCCTTTATAACCATGACACACTGAAAAAATATGAATTGAGTTACCAAAGGATATCACAATTTCTGTCATGCCTATTTCAAGCTTTCTGCTTTGTCTGGATGAAGATGGAAATACAGAGTTTAGAAAGAAACTAAAAAAAATCCTAAAAATCAAATTCCAACCATAACCAAACAGCAAAAAAACATGCTCTAAAGGCTTCTTTGGAAAACTCAGGACTTCTAGCTGCACATCCACAAACTGATCTAAAGCTGTATATCTGGTAAAATACAGTAAAAAATATTTTTTTAATGTCTTTTTCTTTATTTTGGACATCTGAGTTCTATTCTGCTGTTGCCAGCGTGTTTTCAGCTGTGCCAAAACTGAGCAGATCTTTGTTTCCTTTGTAACATCAAAATGAAGACATTTATCATTAAGATTTATCATGGGACAGCCAGCCAGATGGTTTGGTATTTTAAAGGTGAACTGTTTGGGTCTTGTTTAGCTCATGTGATCTTTCAGTTATAGAAAACTGTATCAGCTGCTCACTGTAAAGGATTTTTTTTTTCCCCCTTCTCCTTTTTAGTAATGCAAAAAACATTAATATAATAACTGATGTGGTATAGATTGCCATTTTAGAAAGGAAACCAAGTCATAAGCAATTCTACTGATTGCATTCCAATTATAATGTGACCTCCTGTTGCTTTGCATTGAAGCAGCGTTCATTTCAGACACATGCTGATAAACAACATGCACAATAAATGACCCTTTAGAAGGGGCAATTGCAAGACTCAAGTTTGGAATTTTTGCTCATACCAAAGGCATTTCTTTTGCCAAGTCTGTAGCATTAGGCCAGAAGGAATGCATTTCATTATACAGAGACCAGACTTACTGGGAACAGAGCCTTGTGAGCTTTGAAATGTTTTCATTCAAATGAAATTCAGATTTCAAGTCATTAACGATTATGACATAGACTTGCCAGTGTAAGGCACTGAGGAGACAAATGAAAGTCTATTTCTTACTAAAGTTAGAAGAACCTTTAGCTGTTTGTGTGTTTTGGTTCTTACTGCCAATGAAGATGAGAATGCTTATTTGACCCTGAGCTGTAAATCAGTCTGGAAATCTGAAGAGAAGACTGTTTCCCATGAAACGTCTAATGCTTTCTGGTGCTTGTCAAAGTGGAAGTATCCTGCCAGTATCTTTGCCTAGATCATTTTGGTACTTTGGATTCTGGTCATTGCATGACTTAACAGTACAGAGACAAGAGGAAAAGCAGGCATTTCTTCCCTTGCATCTGAATTGCTTAAGGGAATTTTCAGAGTTTATGCAGGATGTGAAAAGGAACCAAGGCAAGGTTTGCAACAACAGGTAATACCTTTTATTAGAGCAAATGGTGTTTAAACTCTTTGGACATGTATGCCCTTCTTTAGGTCTGTTGAGTCACAAAACTTACTTGTTTGATCATCTGACAAAAATGAATAAAACACATGAGGGCTGGGAGGAGCAGCAAGCCTAAAGAAGGGCATATCTGCCCAAAAGCTTGTCCATTGCTTTTTTTCTCTATTAGTTACCCTAATAAAAGGTGTTACCTCCTGCTACAAATGATATTTGCCTAGAACCTTACACTTGCCTCTGCAACCACGCTACTGTTGGGACGGGTGATGGTGACATGTAAGTGAAAGACCAAATCTGACTCTTCTCCCTGCTTTTCCTTCTGCCCTTAATTTTACCTGATTCATTGTTCCCTACTTTTCTCCTCTTACTCTGGTGTGCTCAATACTCTGATGTATACAATTTATCAGCCTTGCAATATCTCCCATACACACTTCACAGTGAAAATGGGACTGTTGGCTGGGGTGGCTCTTTGTATACAATGATCTATACTAGAAATTAAGGAAAGTGTGAAGTCCCAAATGATGTCTAAAGTGAGATGTGTGTGGCCTTAAGGTATTCCTTCTTTTTTTATATCCAACAATTGGATTTATAGAATTTTGATAAATGGCATCAGACAATGAAAATAATCTGGCAGCAGAAAAATTTGTAGTGTCTTTATGGGTGATATTGAATTTTTCCTTTTTTTTGCGTTATTTGCCTTCAGAATTGAGACTCTGTATTTCAATTTAAACTAGTATAATTTTTATTAAAAATTAAATGAAAGGGTCATGGTAAAGAGGTCAGGTTAATGGGTCTGTTAATATAAATGGTCACTGGAAATACAGAAAGCGAGTATCAAACTTGTCTTTCTCCTGCCACCACCTCTGCTTGGAAAACAAATCAACAGCAGATACATTCTACAGTTGTCAGTCTTCACTCAGCATATCCAGTCTTGGTTACCACTGATGATGGGTAAAGACAGTCATATATTTTACACCAAGAACACCTGAGTAGTAGCCCTTCCAACTTCATGTCTCATGCCTTGTGAAGTAGCTGAAGTCCATGGGATTTTTACTGCTCACTCTTGCATTTCTTGGTTCTTTCTCAGTTGGAAGATTTTGCCATGAAAGTTTTAACCGCATTCAGGTTAGGGTTTATGTTTGTACTGGTCCAATCAATCTCATTCTCTTTTAAAAGTAGTTCACCTCTTACTAGAATACTGAGTTTCAAGTCATTAAATATATTCATTTCAACATCTCTTTATGACAGTACTTGTCTGGTTGCCGCTCTACAGTCTTCAAAATTATTTGTTCCCCCGAGCCTCACTATTTTTTTCCTGGTTTCAAAAGAAATTTGTCCCATGAATTGAGTCTCAACTTGCCTATGAGACTGCAAAATTGCACACGATCTTAGACTGTATTATACACAGTCACTGGAAATTAAATCTGCTCCTAATCAAAATTACTTCATAGCTCTCCAAACTTCTTAGGCCTTCTTATAAATTCTGTGGTCTTGGGGAGTAAAGTTAGACTGTCTGTAAAATCTGTTGCTAGATTAGAACCAGCATGAGACTGATTATTCAGAAAAAAATATGTATTCCTTTTTTGGAACAAATATGGAAGAAACGATAATGCATTTCTGTAGGCAGACTGTGTATCTTTTAATAAGTCAGAACTTCCTTTCAGCCTTAGTATTCAAGGACCAATTGTTTTTTTACCCAGAAGAGTAATTTTATTGGCACTTCAGTACTGTTCATGTGTGTTAAATCTCATTGACTACCTCTCGTCTATCAATTCTGTTTTAGTTGGAGATCTTTCTTTTAGATGAAATCTTAGAATTGCAGAATATCCTTACTAGGAAGGGACCTATTGAGATCATCAAGTCCAACTCCTGGCCCTGTGCTGGACACCCCAAGAGTCACCCCCTGTGCCTGAGAGCATTGTCCAAACACTTCTTTAACTCTGCCAGGCTGGTGCTGTGACCACTTCCCTGGGGAGCTGTTCCAGTGCCCAACCACCCTCTGGGGGAAGAACCTTCTTGTGGTGGTCATGTATCAGAGCAGGGATGCAGCGATGCGTCCTGCAACATATATTAGAAGTGAATTTGGTATGCAAATAGTAATTAGGAATGTATCTAATATCTTTTAAGAAAGTATCGAGTAATATTTTATTTCCAGGGGTCTCTTCATTATTCCTTTGTGGCAGCTTGTATCAGTATGTGTGTGTATAAATAAAAGAAAAACGAAAAGTAAGTTAGAAGAAATGGAAAACTAATGATTCAAGAAATCACATAGCATCAGATAATTCTATTTTGAAATCATAGCAGTAGCACCCAGAGGCATAAACTCCCCAAATTGTTAGTAAAAAACCCCTCTGATATATCCAGTGATACAGAAGCCTGAAGGCATTCTTTATTAGTGCCTAATGTTTCCTGAAAGAAACATTGTGCAGACATTAAAATATATATTCTTGTTTAATTTTATAATCTGGTTTCTTTGACACTTATTTACTGATGCTTCATCTTACTACTTGGCTTTAATGTTCGGCATTATCTTTACAGCTTTACAGCCGTGAGTATTTCAGGATTTTCTAACAGATTGGTACCTGTACTTTAAACAAAATATATTTATCTTGTCTTTAAGACTGTCTTTTACTTTCACCTTTCCACACACCTTTTTTAAGCATCTCTTTCCTGTTGGCTACGGCGCTCTCAGTGGAGCAAAGGGAATGCCAGAGGAGCCCATATCCACATTTCTCAGCCAAGCCTCTAATAGTTGCAGTGGGATTTGTCTTCAGCTGTAGTCCCATGATGTAAAGGTGGATTAGTTTGTGTTTTGACAAATTATTCCTTCAGTGCCTTTTCAGCCTGTTATGTGCTGTTGCATTTATCCAGAAATATGTAATCTGAGATTGTTGTTTAGAAATGCAATTGGCCATACGACCAATACACTCATAACATTCTGTTTATCACGGAGAGTTGAAGAAACAAGTTAAATGGACAGACATTACTAAACTGTTCCTTTTGAAGAATCAGCTGTTGTTTCTGATGAATTTGGCCCTCTTCTAGCTTTGCCCAAAATAAGATCCCTAAGTGTAAGCTCTCTGTAGAGGAAAAGTGTCTTCAGAAGTGATACTGAGCATAAACACAGTATTCTGGCAGGCTGGACCAAGGGTTGGGCTCTCACATTTCAGAAAAGCTTTCTTTGGGCTAGGCTAAACTATGCCAAAAAAAAATGTTGTTGGGAAGGCACCAGTGTGCAGGTCTGTCTTTCTCCTCACAGTAAAATCTTCATCAAAGAGAGAATTATGTACCATTTTTTTCTTGAAAAGGACAGAATTTATTGCCCTGAGATTGAATATATGAGCACGTCTGACAGCAAGGGAAGAAAGGAGGAGCTGCAGGAGAGTGAATACGAAGGTTTCAGAAATTGGCATGAGTTCCTCTTTGTTTCCCATCTGGTTTAAAATGATGACATCTTTGAACACAGTAGAAATATTCTCACCTAGCTTGTTACTCCTTCAAATTATGTCAGTTCATTGAAGTGAATTTCAATTACATGCCCACTCGCCCTTGCCCTTTGGAAGATTGAGGGATAAATGCTTGTATTGTGATAAAGTTTCTGAAAATGAAGTTGATCCTGACAGAGAAGCACAATGCAACTTTTGTATGGAAAAATCAGGGTAAAGTATTTTAATTTAAGAGGACAACTCACTTCAGTTTAAGAATTTGATTGGCTGATGATTTTTGACAAGCAATGTCACTTCAAGAAGATTCAGATGAATGAATTCCAGAGCTCAGATCTAACAGCTGACTCCAAAATGCTGTAACTTTGTATAGTAATGGATTGTTTTGAACTGGAGGGGGGGGGGAAAGAGATTGAAATGGTATGTAATTATGTGGTTAACCTTAGCACTTATGTTTTCTCTGTCTTTGCAAAGTCAGTAATTTAACAAGGTAATCAGAGCAGCCAAAAGCCTCAGATTTTCCTTTTCCATCTTTATAAAAACCTATCTGAATAATGATGGAACTCAATAAATTACAAAATAAAAAGTCAAGCTAGTACATTCAGTTTACAGTCTTGTGTTATTAAAAAATCGGATTGCACTTAAAAACTCCTGACTATGTGGGCCAAGGAAATATTTTTGCATGGTTCAGCATAACTGTATATTTGTTTCTATTCATTTTCTGTATTGAAAAGGAGCAAGTGTCCTTATATTTTTGCAACTGGAGGCTGGATAGCTAGGAAAAAGCAATTGGATTCCTAGCACAAATCCTTTGAAATGCTGCAGTAATTCTGGGTGCCAGTCCTTGGGCTTGAATATGTACTTTATGCATACATTTATGTGGCACCTGTTCATTCAAACTTTAAATTTGTATAGAAAAGTTGTTATACTTGGATGTGGAACAGTAGGATAAATGCTTCTCTTGGTCTCTACTCCTCTTTAAATTTGACTTTGAATCTGTTGTGGTCAGACTGTGACCGGGTAGGTAGGTGTATTTTACAGCAATCTGAGGACTAATCCAGAGGCAATCTACATCTCCAGATTTTGGCAATAGAGTGTGTTATCAGTTTCATTCCCAATATTTTCTTTTGTAATGTTTGGTTATTCACTTTTAAAATCATGTGCTCTTTCTTCTCTATTTGAATTTTATTATGGTTTCCTACCAGTTTGTATCAGGCAAACCCATGAAATTGGCACATGGCCCCCTGAAGCCATGACAAAAGGGATCATTAGAGTCGAAATCCTAAAAGGTTGACAGTATTTGCTGGACAAATTTTTAATAGACTATAGGTCGCTAAAACAATGTTTCTATTTGTTATTTATTTCTTATGGCTTTTGGGTTTCCTACCCTTTTCCTAAAACATTATATCCTCATTTAACATTCTCTCTAACAAGCTGTGACTTGGGAAATGGTTTAAAGGAAAAAGTTATTGCCAGAAGGGTTCCAAAAATACAAACTGGTGAAGCTATTTGAAGTAATCATCATAGCTTGAAGCTTAGATTTTCCCTCTAAAGTGCTTTTGCACAGGAATCTGCTGTCTTTTAAGTCAATGAGGAGATTCACTATTGACCTTATTGATTAGTTAATTGATCTGTGTTTTTACAGAGTGGGGCTTGCAAAAATGCATTTGTTACTCTTTCTAGTATTACCAAAATTAATAAAATGTCCTGTTTGATTTATTTGCAACATGTTCTGGAAAATCTACTACTGTCAGTACTGATTAATATACCAAATCTTCTTCTTCCTAGAAAAATTATTTAGATTCAAGCTCTAGCTTAGACACCAGCTTTGTGCCGGTGTTGGGCCTGCAGCAGCAACCTGTCAGACACCCCTACTTCCCCCTCCCTACCACGCCATGTTAGTCACTTTTGCCTTTGGAATTCTGCATTTCCAGAGATATGTGCAGCTGGCAGGCAAGTTGTAGGTAAGATTTGGCTGAAAGCTGTTTCCAACAAATAGCTGCTCTTACTGGAAACTGTGTTTTTCACAATGATGGTTTTAATATCTGTGTGTGTGTTGGATGGGGTGGATAAGGCGAGTGGGGCAGACCAAAATATAGGTTAAGGTATGTTGGAACAGTGCCACATGGAAATTGTAACTTGGTTCCCTCATGTTCTAATTCTCTTTGATGATCTATGAGTCTCAGATGGACTGAAATCTATTTTATAGACACATTTCTCTCCTTTGCAAGTCAGTACTTTGTCAGTAAAGTAATATAGTCCCTTTTCAATTAATTTGCAGTGAAAAATAATTAAACAGCCTGGGAAATTTCTAAAATTCGTTAAACCAATACTAAAAATAATATAAAATAGTGAGAAAAAACACTGTTGTTTCTTTTTTTTTTTTTTTTTTAATTTTTCTTTAGTGTGTCTCCCTATTTTTACCAAATTTAAATCAAAGGCACTCATTCATAAAACACTTTAGTATCAGTAAACCACAATTACAATTTTGCTACCAAAGGAGTTTTGTTTGCTTGTTTTGCTTGGTATGGAGCACTAAATCTGTGTGACACTTAGAAAAATTAATTTTATAGAAAAGGAACATTGGGAAATTTATTGTAAAAATAAGCTGTGCCCTATTAATGTCGTGGATTGTAGTATTGAAAAGGAGAGCAAAAGGCCATTAATTTTTACTTTTTTTTCTTTTCTACATTGCTAGTAAATTGTTTGTTTGGTACTTATGGTGTGTTGGTAGTCAGTGTTACAGAAAAGTCTTGTGTCAAATGCTGCATTTTACTATCACCAGATTTTACATCCTAAATTGGAGAGTAGCTGGTAATTTCTCTAGAGTTAAAAGCTGGTTTATTTCCTCTCTCTAATCTAAATGAGAAGTTTAGAGAGTATCCAATATTCTCTAACTAAATTTTGAATATATTTTTGTATTTTGCACAGTATCTTTGCATGTTCAGCTAAATTAGGTTATTTGTTTATTTCTTTTCTTCTGCTGTAAATTAATTTGCAGGTTTTTTATAACTGGCATAGATGAATCTGTTCTCTGCCTGAACAGTATTCCCAGTTTATTTCTTCATGACATGTTCTTTTCAACTTCCAAAACTGCCTTCTAAAGGTTCTATTACCAGAAGAGCATGATGAAGTCTTTGTTGCATGTTTCATAAAGTATTCAAAACTGAATATTTCATTCACTAATAGTATTTTATATTATATAATGTAAGTGCTAGAAATCCATGGAAGCAACTGTCTTTTTTTACTTTGTTATTTATTTTACTTTAGAAGTTTCCTGTTCCTTTAAATTTCTTTCAGGTCATCCTCTTATTTTGGTTCTTCATTCTCAAGATTGGATGTACACTATGGGGATCTCATTTTTCCTTTTGGCTACCACTATTAATTGTCATTCATTTTTTATTGTGTTTTCTGGAGAGTGTCCCAGTTCTGTCTCTCCTATGGTTGATATTGTCAATGTCATGTTGTCCACATTAATTGCCACTAGGAGGAAAGCACCTAGCCATGTGTACCTCATGTTTTGTTACTTGAGTTAGGTGCCTTGCAATCCAAACTTCTGAAATATATTGAGCTGATATCACGTGCCCGGCCCTGTTAGTTTCAAAGCAATTTTGGCAATAAAAATGTTTAGTGGTTTTGGACATGACATTAACATTTGTTTTCCCTTAGTTCTTGTTCCATTTCCTTGATAAAAAGTCTTTGATGCCCAAGGGGGTGACCTTGTACTTCATATTTCCATAAATTGAGTATTCACAGAGTTGCTGAAGAAATTACATGTGTAGCTTGGCTGTTCACAGTCTGCATTTTGATCTCTGTGCTTTGGCTGAGTTTTGGTGGCCCAGTTTTCCCTGCATCCATGTCATTCATATCTTATACCAGAAGCTTGCAGGACATTGGGAAATTTTAAATTAACAACTCACTTTGAGGTGGAATTTTACAGCTGTTGGAAGACATTCTTCTTCTTTTTCCGAGGTTTGTGGCTCACTACCTGTCTGCTTTCTCATCAGCTGAGTGACTGCCAGTCTGCTGGTTACTGAAAATATGATTCTGGGCTGTATTTGTTTTTCCCTCTTCTGGGTCTTACTTCACTATCTCCTTTGTGTTGCTGGAATTTAAACTTGGTAAAGATGCTTTTAACCATAAGTGTTACTCCAGGAAAGAGGCAGGGCCTAACATCTCCCTATCCATATCTGCAGTCATCTCCCAAGGACTTTTTTTATACCCCTCAGTGGAAACAGAGGTTAACACTTAAATCAAATTCTTTTTAAAATCCCACACTGTGTGAAGTCTTAAATACAAAATCAAATTTGCTTTCTAAATGCTACTCAACTTCAGACAGGATTCTTTCAGAAGCAAAGCACAATAGATAGACATAGCAAGATTGTAAACTTACAGAAAATATGGGTAGACTAAGCTGTTGTTGAAAGGACAACATATCTGACACACCATGGTTTCTAAAATTTACATTATCAAAATAAGAAGAGATAGTTTCAGGAAGTCAGTTAGAAGTGCAGTGCAATTTTCTTTTCTTTTCTTTCCTTCCAGTAGGATAGCCTGTGAATTTGTTATTGAGTTAATTTTTTTTTTTTTTAAAAACAGGAGACCAATTTCAGTAAAATAGATAAGTGAAAGCATCTATGTGTGAGGTTGTAGTCTGGCAATATTATTACAGCTACATGTCTGCCTATTTGGAATCTCACTGGTGCAATGGTACAATGTCTTTCTGGGAGCAAGGAAGTTATTTGGAGCTGGGGTCTATTAGTTGGGGTGGCTTCTCTGCCCTGCCTTCAAACAAGGAAAACACAGAACCTTGTGCCACATGATTTGCCATAGAATCATTATGTCATATTGATTAGTGTTTTTATAAAATAAGAAATGTTCCCCATCAGAAGTATACAATATAATTTATTCTATTATAAAATAACACTAGCATGACATATTTGCAATTCTGAAGCTATTCTAAGAGTGAAGTTTGTGTTTCCTACCTGAAGGTTGGACATGATTAAAACTTGGCAAAAAGTTTAAAAGAAATGCAAAAAATAAACTTAAATATATAAAATCATCACAAAGACCCAATGGAACCACAAGAAAACCCCTAAACAAGTCTTCCACTGGTTCAGTGTGGTAGTGCAGTAATTTATATTGATGGTTTATATAAAGGCACAACATATGCTTTGTTTTTTGCCTGTTTTCCCCTTTAATGTAAGGGAATGGCCAGTAAAGGATTAGGAGATGCATTTTGTGCCAGTCATCCCAGAGCAGAGGTGGACTGTACCTCAGTGCCAAGTGACAGAGGATTAGTAGGCACTACGTAGAGTAGAAAGGTACATTGAGGAAAGGAGGCTGCTACTGAGGAAAGCAAAATGAAAATTTATTTCTATTGAAAATATTAGCATTTTAATGGAGGCTTGCATGCTTTTGGAAATGTAGAAAATGGTGTAGCAGTATGTATTAGCTGTGTTCAGATTTTGGGCTATCAGTTTGCCATGTGCACATGTATATTTATAGATACACTTTTGGGGACTGATGGAAGGGCAGGGAAAATGTGATTTAAGTCTTACAAATGAAAAGGACCGCATTATTATAGATGAGCCTTTGGTTTCTTCAAGAGTTAAGTACTTCCAAATGGAAACAGTTGAATTCAGAAATTCTCACTGCTTGCTTGCTTATGAGGAGTGTATGAATATAATCTATATAAAACATTAAACAATAAAAGTAATAGTCTCTATGGGAAAGGGAATTTTCTTTTGAAACCATGATGTCATGGTCTTACCTCACCTTTAGTTTCAGCCAAGCAAATAATGTGTACTGAGCTCTCTATCATGTACCATTATAATTAGCTCTGTCAGGTCTTAGCCCTGCAACCCTCATGCAGATAATATGATAATATGTCTTCATAACCAAGTGACCTTACATGCACAATATTTCTCCCCTTATGAAGATTGCATGTCAATAAAGTAATTGAGTCTCAGAGGCTGCAGCGAGTGAAGATTTAGATGATTGGACTTTCAGGGCAGTGATGTATGACCGTTATTATTCTACTTGTCAGGGAGCTGCGTACAAGCAAGGATGGTCAGAAGATGACAGGGATGAAAGGTTGTGTTTCATTAAAAAAAATATTGCTGTTAATCACCACTCTATTCTTTTCAAAGTCATGGAGGAAAGAAACTCCTTTTTCATTTTAGTTCTGGTTAAGAATTTAAACCTCCACATGTAGTGGGCCTTCAGAGCCCAGTTATCCAGCTTCATTATTGCTTAATTAGGAAAATAAATTATTATTTCAGTTAATAAAATGCAGCAAAATGCTAGACACAGGCCACCTGTATACTTTTATCAGATCATTTTAAATTAACATTAAATGCATCATGCTAAGACTTAAATCACATTTTGCCTACAGATTTAAATAATTATAACAAGTGCTGTGAAGCTGGGACAAAATCAAACCATACTGAATTCAACTATTTTTGCCTGTACTAATTTGTTTGGACAGTTGCAGTGCTTGAAACATTTATATTTCCATACTTTGTAAAAGCAAATGTTTTTTTTCCCTCACCAAGCTGTTTTGTAGCTGTAAATTTATCTTATGATATCATAACAGCTGGAAACTTGTAGCTTGACAAGGTTTTGTTTCATATTTAAACAGCTCAGAAATTATGTTTGAAACATTGTATATTTCTCTCTGTGAGACTTTTCTCATTTTGTTGCACATGATCTTGGAAGTATCTGCAATATATTATAAAACAGATTATTTATGCAATCTTTTAGTTAATAATTCCTAATGATTTATATCTATAGCAGATATTTCTTATATACATTAAAAAAAGACCTTAACTAGGCCAAAATAGTATTTACTGGCAAGTGCTATATAATGGAATACGGATGTAAGTTCTGGAAAGCTGATGAGCAAAAAAGTTTGGCAGTGCTTTTAGTGAGTGGAAAATTCTAATAGAAGCCCATCTTTCCTGAAGAACTAGTTTCAGAAGTCTTTAAATCTTCATAGTTAGGAAATTTGACTGAGATATAGCAGCTCTGACAGAGAAAGAGCTTATCAGATGATTTTTGGCTGTACATGGTAAAGCAACAATTTATTAACTAAAATTAGCCACTGCATCCTTCCAGGGTTGACTCCCACAAGGGCAATTTTATGAGTGCAAACAACAGAAGAAGAGAATTAAATCTCTGTATAACAAAAAAAAACCCCAAAAAACAACCAAGTTCTCTTACATTTCCGCCTGGGCACATTTTTAACCTAACATGTAGTTGTAGAGTCGAGTTTATTTGCAAGCTCATCTTCTCCATTATTAATGAGTTTTTAAACAGTAATGTTTTATGTGATGTAGTTCTATGCACTGTATGAAAAGTGCTACTACCTGTTAAAAAAAAAAAAAAAAGGATATTTGAGTTAGGAAATAGAATCCCCCCAAATTATAAGTATTTAACATCTATATTATCATGTTGTCAGTGGCAGTCAGGAGCACAAGCCTCAGTCTGAGTCCTCCATTAAACTGACCTCTTCTTTCTGTATAAATATATGTAGCATTAGGGACATAACTATTGGTAAATCAAGCAAAATTCATACTTCCTACCTAAAGCTGGTGTCTCTCCATGTAGATTTTCTCGAGGCAAATCACTCCACTGTTAAGTCATCCACAACATTAATGAGAGTGTGAGTTGCTTTCACTGACGTGTCTGTAGAACAGTCTTTAAAGCATTGAAAGTTATGAAGTGTTCAAAATGCACAGGGGTGACTAACGACCTGAAGAGACATGAAGAACTTACCAAAACTTAAATAGGAATGCAAAAAAATAAGAGTTAATAGCCCATTATAGTTTTATATATCCTTTTAGATAAAGGAAAAAGACTGATACCTTCCAGTCAAATGGAAGGCTGATGTGAGTGATCTGACTCCTCTATCGATGTGACATCTGACTCGCTGTTAACAGTTATTGGTGTTGAAAGGCACACCCCACACAGAGAGCCAAATGCAGTTGTTTTGATCCCTTGTTCTTTTATTTCTATTCCTTCTCCCTGTTTTCTGTCACTATGTCATGTTGAATCATTGTTTGGTGGCACATGCAGGACCTCTCAAGTACTGAGGTATCAGACTTCAGGAACTGCATTGAAATGAATATAATAATGAGAACCAGAAGGCAGCACAAACTCACTTCTCGGGGAAGGACACAGCTAATAAGTGTTGTTAGTGGATTGTGGGGAGAAGAACCAGAGGTGCATCCTCTGGATAAGCAGGTATAGACTTGTCTCAGGGTCCAGCTACAGGCACACTTAGAAGATCAGTGCTGATGTCTGTCACTTTGTACACATCAATATGCTTATTTGAGAAAACAGACCAGTGGTATGAAGAGCAGCATTACAAACATATATATAAAAATACACATATAAATATAGAGATATATATAATGAAAAAGATTTCCATGTTTGTCTTGCTAGCTCAGCTTTCTATAGTCTTTCAGAAGGAAAGATCTTTAGCTTCCTCTCCTGTTGCTTTTCCTGGGCATGTCACCTTATGATGCCAAACTGTCTGGGTCTGTGCATACATGTTCAACATACATGCGTAGTGTGGGATCTTTTCCCACCCTGTTGAGGCATTTAGTTGGGACTCACCTTTCAGATCAATTGGTGCTTTCTGTGTGTGCCTGTTTGGAGGGTAGATTAAAATTTGCTTTCTGATTTTGTAAGCTTTTAGATGGAACTTTGGATACTTGTTCCATTTTTTCTGAGTCAAGAAGTTTGACAAGGATGAGAAGTTTGAATACTATTCCAGCTACAGCCTATTTTTGTATGTGTTGATGTGTATATATGCATGCTTGCATGACAATAATTCTATTTACAGCAATAGCAACAGCAATGATTGATGTGGCCTAAGTGTTTCCATTTGCTTATGCTTATATGACATTTATAGCTGTATGAGATAATTTAGTGCCTTATTTCTGTCCCAAGGAGAAGATTTTTTCAGGTTTTTTCAGTCTTTTTCTAACATTTAGTCAGCTAATCCTATTGTTTTTCATGTATTTATAGATTCATGCAGTCCAAAGCTATTTAGACTGTCTTGATGTTCTGTACCTTATATGCTTTGCATTTCATATAATTATCCCTTAACTGCACTCCATAAGCTGTATTTGCTAATGTATATCTTCCATGAAAGCCCTGGCTTGATTCAAAAATGTAGACTCCACTGATTTACCTGATGGCCTGTTCAAATTGTTAATCACCATATGGTAAGAAATGTGTCTAATTTTGCTTGGCTTCCACTTTCAGCCTTGAGAGCTACTTTTGGTAATATTGGTACTGAATATTAGTCCTTTCACATTTAGTATTTTGTCCTCATGTAGATAGCTACAGAGAGTAATGAAATTGCCTCCTGGTTATTTTTTTTTATAAACTAAAAGCATCGTACTGTTGAAGCGCCTCACTCTGAGCTATTTTCTCCAGTCCTTAAGAATGGATTGTAGCTCTTTCATCACCTTTTCTAATTTGTCAGTGCACTTTAAAAAATATGGCCATCAGAACTGTTTTTACAAATCTAATCTCATGAATGAACACAAGTAAAATAAATTCTCATGCTTTCCGTGTTCCTCTATTCAATTCCTCTCCGTGTCTCTTTAACCCTCAAAGTAAAAGCAGTTACTTTCACCCATCTTCCTTTAACATTGTTAGGACTTTCTGTTAAATTGCTTGCCCACCATGTTCCCTAAGTTAATTTTCAGAAGCTCTACTTTGTGTTATACAGTCTCACATTTTATGGAGGTGGCCAGTCCTCCCTTGTCCCCAATAAACTCCCTTAGGGGGGATGATGACGCACTGATGACTGGCATTTCAGCCAACTTCTAATCTACTTAACTTTTATTTTGTTGCTAATGCATGGTGCTAATTTAGTATCAGTTGTGTGTTACAATGTGAATTTGTAACATGGTTTTGCTTTTCATCAAAACTGAAGCAATCCATTACTAGTGACTTGGACAAGAATGTCTTTTGTTTGTAAATCTGTGTCTACCTCTGCCCTTGCTTCCAACTCTACTAAACCCTGGGAGTATTCTGTGCTCCTGCACAAGTAGAAAAAGGCGAGATGATGGCATAATGCAGTTGTAGTGTTCATTCACCCACCTTCCAGAAGTGCCCAGATTGTGCCAGGAGGCCAGATAGGTTGGACTGTGGCTGAAAGTGAGAACAACCTTGAGGCCATTTTTCCTTCCTGCTGCCTCCTTATTTTGAGAAGTGTATAATGAGAATCTGCCTCACTTTGCCTATAGCAGCATGTATCTTTCCATACAATTATATACTTTACCATATTTACTTAAATTATGAATATATTTATTTGTTTTTCCTTAATGAAACAGCCCTTTCTTCCAATCCTTTCTGCTTTTTTACCTTAAACTTGCAACCTGTGTTGGATTTAGTTTTTAATGTAATTAGTTTGTACCAGAAATAAAAGTGATTGGTTGCTTACGAGTGTTTTCTTCACACCCATCTGTTTTCTTTTCTGCCTTTTAGTCCTGGGAAAAGAATGCGCACTTTCATTAAATCTAACAACTTAAAGGTCACCTTTACTTTGCATTTTGAAAAAGAAACTGTATGATAATTAATCAGATACTTTTGGCCTAGTCACAGAAAAATCTAGAGGGCAAAATGTCTTTACTTTCTTGTCTTTTTGAGATACAGTCAATTTACATAAATGACTTTGCTTTGTAATCCCACTGCCTTCCACATTTCAGGAGTTATAAGTACATGCAGAAATATCTGTAATTTTCAAGATAGTGACAGGAAGTGTGTTTTACACTTAATACTAAAGTATTCCACCTAGGGATATCTTTTAAGTTTTGCTGCTAGAGGACACCGGAGACCTTGCAAAGCTGAATGACTTCTACATGATGATGATCTTGAATGGAGAAAAAAAAGACTAGCTGGGGAAGATATTTACATTTCTGTATTTATTTCTTCCTCTATGTTTTGAAAATTATTTCATCATTTGTATTTTAGTATCTCTTTGTGAGTATCATGGAAGTTACCAAAATGATGCTTTCCAAAAGCATTGAAAGGAGTGGCATTTTACTAATTATCTGGTAGTTATGATATCTGAACTACAAAATGACCCCCACAGGACAGGACAGAACACTGAGCAAGTCTTTCTTCCACAAGAAGGTATTGGCTGCCAAGTGTGTATCTGGATTTTTGAGTATGATTTTCATTTAAATATCTTATTCTGGCCAGTTCTTAATATATGCAAAAAACAGCTGCTGAAAAGGTCATACTGGACAGACCAAGTAAAAGCATCTGCAGAAAACTTATAGTTTTTATCAAAGAAAATTTGTAGGTTTCTTTAGCTGTGTCAGCTTCACATAGGCCCAGTCACAATCTTTTTGTCTGAGTGAGTGTTAGAAATCAACCATTGACCAGGAGCATTTTTTGGTGGCTCTCACATATTTCATCAATCAAGGTATTCCTGTGTAGTTAACAGTAGTTAATGGGAATTCAGTATTATTTTATCAACCTAAGTGCTATTTCTGAAAGATTTAACTGCATTTAAAACTAGGTTATAGTTTTTAAAGGTTAGCAATGAAGGTACAATTCATTATATTTAAGAACTTATTTTTACTGGTGTTTTGTGTCCTTCCAGGTGTTCTTTGTTCCTCACTTCCCAGGTACTTCTGAGGTTTAGCAAGAAATAACCCACAAATGTTCTTACTCTATTGATTGCTTTTAAAGTTTTAGTTTTTACCAGTTTCTCATAGATAGTTCTTCATACCTGATGAAGTAGTTCCTCATCAGAGCATGTATTGTGTGAATATCTGATTTAATAAAAGCATACGCGACAACTGTAAGCCCTTGTGACCTGGTAACCCTAACATTATACAGATCTTGCTCATGTGTTTGCATTATTTGTCAAATTCTTTGATGATAGCATTCCTTCACTCAAAAAGGTATGAAGAGCCCCCAAAACTGCTTTCAGTGGTAGCTAGCTGAAACCAGACCCTGAGCTGATTAATATTTTTAAAACCTGAGCCATACCAAGCCTGTGAATGACCACAAAAATACGCTCCCAGTTTTTTCTCTTTGCATGCTGTCCTGGGAAGAGTTGCTGGGGAGAATGGGCTCAGAGCCGTGTATCTGTTCATAGCAGCTCCAACCTTTCTGCTCTTCAAGGTGAGTTGTAGAAACTCATGAGAATAAGTATTGCAGTAAAAATACATGGTTGTTCAGTGTGTATTTGGCCTGATCAGTGAGATGAATGAGTTCAGCTGAAGTTTACAAATAATTAGTTAGAAAATATTCATATGTAAGGAATAGGAATCTTTTAACGTAATATTTTTTTTAGGTATGCATCCAACAGATCTGGGTGGCTTCTTATTATTACAGAATGTTAACATGTAGAACAGAATACTCATAACTTTTCTGTGTTTTTAAGTGCAAATAATACTTTTTACTTGTAAGGCTGTTTTTATTAAGGGTTCTCAGAATACTTTATCTAGAGATAATTGCTCTAGATTTGGTGCTGACTGGTGTTTCTTCTGGTAATTGGTACGGATGTTATCTCTTTTTAGTGGAGTTTTGTCTTAACTGACTATTGGGGAGAATGTAGCTGAAGTGAGTGCTGTCCTTAAGCTACAGAACTTGAGCTGAAACTCTTCCAATTGTTGCTTCATCAGCGTGTGCCCCATTATACTCACAGTGGACCCGCTAAACCAATCCATCTGAATTATTTTCTATCCAGCAGCAACTGCCCCCAAGAGGAGAGTGATTCTGTACTCAGGCACATGAAGATTAAAAAGCTTGCTCCAGCTAGAAGTCTTAGACTTTCTGACCCATCCTCCAGCAGAGCAAAGCACAAGTACAAAGACATTTTGATGTGCATGTAGCCTCTCTATTCCATCAAGCTGGGTGGTAAAGTATTCCAATAGACGAGGCAGAAGTAACTGTTGGGAGACAGGGGAAGAATGTTTCTCTACAGAGCTGATGTTTGTAAATACAGCAGCTTGGATCCAGCCTGTTTCCTCCTTTAACCTAGAGATCTGAACAAAAATGCTGCTAATCGAATACGGTAAAACATCAGGGTTATTTTAGTTTATGGGGATTGTGGGATTTGTTTCATTTATGGATACCTGAGGATAGTGCAAATAAGCATAATAAGAGGAAGATTATGACATTAGGTTACATGTTTTAGGCAGATTAAGCGCACATGGGAATCAGAAGAAAGAAATGTTATTTTATGTAGTAATATCTTGCAATACAGTGCTCTTTAACACAAGAACAGTAAAGTGCAAGATTTTGGAATTGATTAGGTATGTGTCAGTAGTTGCTGTTTCCTTGTTGGATTTATGATACTTTTTGTTGTTCTTCACACTAATGAAAGTAACCAAAATATGCACTGAATGACTAGTACATATTGAGTTAATTGTATGTTTAAAAAAATCATCCAAGACGTGGTAAAATTCATTGCTGGATTACACTAGAGTAAAAAATACCATGCCACCAGTTCCTGAAGGTAGCTGAATTTCTGAATGTGCCTGAAAACTCCAAAAGAGTACTTTAGAAATGTATAATATTTAACTCTTTATTTTAAATGGATTTGAGAAACAGTCTTCAAAGAAAGTGTAAGTAAATAAACTCTACTAAATAAAAAGGTATTTGTTTATAATGGGAAATGGAGAGGAAGCATACAGTCAGGGTTGGAAAGCAGCCTGTCTCTAAAACAGAGCAGAATTTGACCAGGAAATACTAATATAGTTTCAATTGTATTGATACCTACGTGGCAGCAGTGCAGCAATTAACTTCCAGTTAATCTTCTGGTGCTAAATCCAAGCGTATGAGTACTTATTCTCTTAAAGTGATGTGAGTTGGATGAGACAGACATTTTTCATGATTCCGCTCTTTCTAACTAGCTATGCTTTTGTAGGCTAATTTAAAGAGTGTGAATGTTTCCTGTTTGATGCGTATTATGAATGCCCAAAAACGTAACAATTTTGTGGTCCTTTATTCTACCTCCTTTCCCCCTTAATTCCTTTCCATATTTAATTTTAAAAGTCAGCAGTGGGAATGATTCCCAGCCAGGAGAGGTGTGTCAAATAGTTTTCTCAGAGAGTATTCAGTCCCGTAATATTGATTATAATGTACTGTAGGGCTGGGTATATCATAGTTGATCTTCCTTACTATAGGATAAGCAAATTAAGTTTTCTGGTGAAGATCAGAGGGCTCTGTCTGTATGTAATATTTTATACTCAGGAGAAATTAACATGACATCTTATGTGCCAGGTCTTGTAATTCACCTTGGACATAATGCAGCGATGCTCCATCTTTAGCTATTGGAAAATTGTAGGAAATAATAATTTTGAGCAAATGGGAGTGTCCATGAAACTGTATTTGAAAATTTAAATTTTAAAATGAAATGCGGTAAATTCAGTATCTTTACTTACAATATGAACATAAACCATAGAAATATATTAATATATATGCAGAAGAGGTAAATCAAAAGCATTATATCCTAACAAAACAATCCACATGCCAAGAGGACTGCTTCCTTAGTTTTTTTCCCTTTTACATAGATTATCTGTCTTGGACAAGAAGACTTGGCTTTATAGCCCTTTCTAGTTGTTGTGAATTGAAAACAATGTTGCAGTATTATTATTACTATTAATAATAATAATTATATTCTCTGCTATGTAAAGAAATACTAAAAACCTAAGAAGGATTTTCCATTAGATAGATAGAAACCTGACATTGCTTACTGTTCTCTAGCTATTGACAGATTACTACCTTGACAAAGAATTATATTAATAAATATCTTCAACTAGGAGACTCTGAGACAGCAGACTGAACCTGTAGGAAGAGGGGACAGGAGCCAGGATTGTCATTCAGAATTCAGAAAAGGAAAGAGAGGCCTAAAGTGACCTGATGTATCTCTCAAAGGAATGCTGTATCACTTGAGGGCTGATGCTCCAGCCTCTGTGCCACACACACTTCTGCTCCACCTGCCTGGGATACAGACAGAGCTCTTCACAGAACCAGTCAGAGCATGACAAATGTTCGGGAGGTTTCAGTAGCTAATGGCTCTGATGCCTCATGGACTATTTCTATTTCTGTGTTCCAGCGAAGTCATTGTGCATTCAGATGAACATCTGTGTAGACTGCTGTCATTCAGGATTGTAAAGAACGCTACCTTTTCTGACGGTTTGATTCGGTAGCAATGGAGCACAGGGTTTTTGGGACCTATTTTCAGCAGCCTAAGGCTAGGAAGCTCAATTTTTCAACAGGATTGTTTACTGGAAGGAAAAGGCTTACATGATCTTGGTGACAACTTGAAGACCGTTGTCTCAATAACTAGTGATAGGACTCTGTTACAGACAGGGCAATGCTAGCAATAGCAGTTCTTTTTTTTAACTGTGGTGCTGTCATAGCAAGCTTGTAAAACCAGGATGACACCAAAGAAGAATAAAGCGTATTAAAAGAATTATCAAGTTCAGTCTTATGTTCTATGCTTTCTCTCATGTTAGAAACTTTCTTTGAAAGTGCAAGAAATGCAATCTGTGGTTCACACTAAATGACATTGGATGAATTCTAGTCCTGTTTTTGCCCGTGAGACATATGGCTTAATCTCTCTGAGCCTTTGTGTACTCCTTTAAGCAAAAGCTTTATAAAATGGACATTTGTTTAGTAAACATGTATGAAATACCTGGGAGCTGGTTCTAGAAAAGGATGAGTCATTTTATGGCTGTTGCTGGAGCTTTAAAGTAAACAGTAGTTTCAGCTGTTGTGAAAAGTTTAAAAGTATTTAGAGATTTTTATTATATAATTTAGTTTCATCAAAAATATTGACTATATACCCAGGGTAGCAAAATTTTTTATTAGTTTTTACCTAAATAAAATTGTAGCATGCAGTAAAAGTTTGGACATCTGGGTATCTATTTGAATATTCAATGCTTATTCCATATCTATCCTGGCTGATCAGAAGCATAGCATCCTTACCTAAGAACACAGTCCTCTCTAAAGTGTAGTCAAGGGTTAACGTTATCATTTTTTCCATTTCAGAGCACTGATTACTTCAGCAACTTGGGGAGAGATTTACCTGACCCAGGATTTCCCTGGCTTTCAATGTTTTTTTTTGCTTAAGAAAAATGTTGGTTCAGTGATTGTAGTCTTGTGCATGCTTCTGGGAAATTGCAGTCAAGATTAGGAGTACTGCCTTTCATATAGGAAGAATAAGATGGTTTTCATAATTACTGATATTTCTCTCTGGTTACATGAGTCTTTTTAATTCTTGTGCTGTTGCTGCCTTTCTCAACTCCTTTCTTCTTGTCTGGAAGTCACTTTAGTGTGATTGCCATCCTGCCTCCTTTTACTTCAACACTTCTTCAATGTATTTATCTTTTCTGAAACATTACTCATGGTGCCACCTGAGAACGTTTAATTGTTCATGACTAGCAGTCATCTGGCTTCAGAGTTGAACAAAACAGAGACATTGAAACTGTAACAGCACTGGTTTGGCCCAGTTATTTGTTTTTAAAAAACCCCAACACCTGAATACCTCATCAGAGAGAAAAATGATGTGTGAAAATGGCATATATCATCCATGTACAGTAATGAGAAGAGTTTTCTAAAATTCTGTTGGATTTCCTAAATTGCTGTGTGGATCAGGTGGAGCACAAGTGGTTTCAAAAAATGTCACCGTATAACCATGGTGAAACTCATCTCCTTTCACCACAGTATTGCTGTGAGTTGGTTGGGCCTAAATGATTTTATTTCATCATTTACCTTCAGCATTGCAGTGCTGCTGCTTGTGCCTTACAAATACTCATGGATTAGTTTGTCCACCACATCAGTACCATCATGTCTACTAAGAATAGACAACTTCAAACTCCACAGGAAGTTAAAGGTCACATCAAACTGAATATAGACAGCAGCATCGTAGGGGTGGGCAAAATAGAATAATTACCTCAAATTTTATTTTGATGCTATTTCAAAATTGATGAAGAGACCTTCAACCCTGAGATCCTGAAATAAACATGTGAATTTTAAAATTAAATGATACCCTCTCCCATACACCACAAAAAACTTCATATGTACGATTCTTTCCTTTTGATTTCTTTCTGTATTTGTATTATAGATTCAGGTCAATTTTCAAATTTCTGTAAGAAAGCAGTAAGGCTAAATCTTACACAGATAATTCAGAGAAATGGTGTCTTAATTTCAGCAGCTGGAGGCTAGGAACCAAACACAGACTTGAAAAAAAGTAGGCTTTACAGTGCTACTGTTTCAGATACAGAGCAATATTACTGTGAGGAATGTTAATGCATGGGCTCATTGCCATATTTTATGGAATTTTCTTATTCAAATATCAGGCTAAAAAAATAAAACATGCATGACAAGTTTTTATAAATAAGGAAATGCTTAGTTTGATTTTTTTCTTTTCACCCACAGCAATGGGAGCTTTAACTAGTGCATATAAAAAAAATTAAGCTTTTGGAAATTATAGCAATATAGCTGGAAATCTGAAATTCAGAGTTAAAAAGAGTGGTATAACAGTAATTAATTTTGTGTTTTACATATCTTGAAATAATCATCTTTGCCTTTTATCCTTAGCTGAAACTTCCTAAGCACCTTATTTTCACAGGAAACTAAAATCCCATCAACGTCCAATAAGGCTTAGGATATAGAGTGCATTGGCAAGTGGGACCAATCAAAAAATGCCTTGATAGTTTTAAATATGGGGTTTTTTTCTTGCCCTCCTGGGGATTGGATGAGGTGTGATGTAATTTTTGCATATATAAGCAATGTTATTTCAGGATACGTAAATAGGAGAGTAAAGCAAGCTTTTGCAGATGATTACCAGTCTTGTGTCACTGACCTTCTGTAAAATATTGGAGCTACTTTATTTTTAACCCTGAAAATAAGCTTGCTGAGTTCAAGGATTCTACACTGCAGCTGCTTGCTTTTTTTATTTTTTTTTTCCCCTCTTCTCCTAGGTAAGCAAGCAGCTGCAGAATTGAAATGTTGCAAAGAAATTTACTTGTGCAAGTATTTTGGGAGATACTGACATTCTTACCCGCCACTGAGGCTCAGATAGACAAGCTCTTCTTATGCTGTCGAATACCAGAAGATTATACCTGGCTGCTGACGATCATTTTGGGTTATGGCAGGAGGAGATTAGCTCAAATTTATAACAGCTCACATTTTCCATTTTTTCTTGGTTTTCAGAGTGGCATGGAAATTATATTTGTGAATCCCTGGGGACTCTCACATTGGTGTCAGTTTTCAGATTTCGCCAGATACATCTAAATGTGAACATATAATGTAATGGAAAGAAATTGAAAAAAATATCTCTTTCTTGATTCTTTATTACTGAATAGTTAAGAAAGTGATTCCTTAGGCTATTACACAAGTCTTAAATGGAAAATAAATGTTAGGATGAAATCAGATTCGTCAAGATTCCTTTGTCTGGGCACCTCTTGAAAAAAGATCATATCAGAAATATGGCAGGCACATGTGCTTTGGCTGTTTTTTGGAAAGGTTCATAAAAATTTGAATAAACTGTATATTTTAAGACTAATTTTGTAACAAAAGCTGAGCGTATTGTATGAATATGGTGTTAAAGAATCTTTCATTACCTCACACATTCAGCAACTCTATCAAATCCAATATTAACAGCTGGTGTTCATAACATATTAACAAATAGAAACAAAATAGGTTTCTGAAAAGTGCAGTTGAAATATCTACAGCTGGCAGCTACATGAGAATTGTGTGGTTCTTGTTTGCACAGATGACTATTGTGTATCCTTATAATAATGATGTTGACTGCAAGTCTATGCTGAACTTAAAACCTGGTAAAACTACCTGGTTATCCAAGAGAAATTATAAGCTGAGGCAAAGGACTTCTTCCTATGATCCTCACTCTTTGCCATACAGTAAAAATCTGTATTCTGTCTAATCCAATGTGTTGGGCCAGGTATTCCTTTGAATTTAAAAGCCAAATATTTCAAAAGTGAGCTGTTGCAAATTGACTTTTGTTGTAAACTAGAAGAGCTTGGAAGTTTGGGAAAGTACAATTTTGAGTTTTTTGAAAATAAAGAGAATAAGGACCTTGATATAAAAAATATTGTACAAGTTTCATTTCTTGACTAAAACAGGCTGTTACATTTAATTGTGCAAGCAGGAAGAGCTATGTCAAAATTACTA
This sequence comes from Aphelocoma coerulescens, assembly GCF_041296385.1. Classification (NCBI taxonomy): domain Eukaryota; kingdom Metazoa; phylum Chordata; class Aves; order Passeriformes; family Corvidae; genus Aphelocoma; species Aphelocoma coerulescens. The sequence goes on along the minus strand of NC_091020.1, from coordinate 14,267,682 downwards.
TTTGTTCTTAATTTTCTACATTCACATATAGTCGGTTATAGTTTTTCAAATGAGACTTCTTCCCTGTAACCTTTAATTTAAGAAGGTTCTGCACTAGTTTTATTCAATGTAGTTATTTACTAAATGACTCGAAAAGCATTGTAAAATGTACAGTGAAGACCTTTCACTTATAATTACATCCATGTCTGAGTCTTCTCGCCTTGAAGGGCACGTTTATGTGATCTCCTGCACAGAGATTCTGTTCTGACACACGCTAATAATTTTGTGGCTTTTCTTTAGAAACTCTAAATAAAACAGACTATACCTTTTTTAGACTGAGTAGTGATGAGGTTTTTATCGTATCTGCAACTGTTACTTTAATGAATTTTTGGTTAATTCTTAAGATTATGATCTACATGGACACAAGTAGCAAAATGTAGTACTCACTTTCTTCTCTACACAGTGTGTTGAGGTATCAGTTACCTGTCAGTAAGAAAAACAAATTAAATGGAAGCAAATGCAAGTAGCAAATGTGTACAAAATATATTGTTACTGTTGAATATTAATTAAATACTAATATTAAATACTATTCACGATATTAATCAATTGAAAAGTTTGTGTAATAGTTGGAAAGTAACTTAATACAGAGATGGTGTACAGTATTATTAGAGATTTCGTATGGTATCATTTGAGCAAGATACGTAAAATAAATTGGCCAGAGCACATACATTGTTATTAAAATTTCAGGCAGGGAGTATTAATTGGGACATACACCTTTAATTTATTCTTTTTCTCTTTTAATAGTTTCAGTACCTTCAGTATTCAAATGAACTATTGACTCACTGAATGGAGTGTCATACTCTGAAAGTTCTTATTTGGAACTGACTTTGGTTTTCCTTGAATTCCAACAGCTTTGTACTTTTTAGCCAGAAATAGAGAAAATGACAATATCTGCATGTAATTCTCAATTATATAAAGTACCCCGATATTTTTAAGACCTTAATGTGAGCAGTTGGTAGTTAAAAATCTGCAAATTGGATAAAGTCACTATTAATGTGAAGATAAAGGATGCAGGTCTTGGTAGGCTGAGCTAATGTAAGCATCTTAAAGTTTTTGAATCTAAGAGTAATTTTAAGTGTCTATAAATTCTAGCAGTGGTCATGTTTCTGGTGTATATTGCATAATTTACCATCACTTATATACCCACCACTGTCTCAAGCTTTATGCTTATTTTTCTATATCAGTAATAGATGTGGCATAAACAAGTTTGGATCAAATTAGCATTTTTGTCTGTTTAAGCAAGTTTTCCATATAGCTTCACTGTCAGGATTCTCCTTGTTTCATTCCCATAGTAAACTGTGTTTCTCATCACAGCTCATTTTATTTAGCTTCTTCCAATCAATCTGCCTCCTTAATTTAGGAAGGCTTCTTGTTTTGTTTTAAATTATGGGGTTTCTCCTCGATTTATATATGTAAGATTGCCACGTCTGTGATGTTACTTTATATAGTAAACTTTATACACAATTTTGAATGTTTGCTTTGATAAGTCCAAAACTGATGATTTTAATGTTCCATTTTCTAGTATCCACTGGATACAGCTTTACCTAGGGCTCATGCCTTCAGGTTCTTGCTGTCTCAGCTGTTCAGAAAAGTTGTACTGTACATCTGAACACTGTACATCATCTTTAATATGAATTCTCTGCTTGTCAGTTCATCATAGAACTGAGTCAGAAGCATTATTTCTGCTTATTCCACTAAGTCCTTAGCTGAGTTAGAGGCTCCACCTTCCCCTCTAGCTCTACAGTTTTGCTCCTTGTTATCTTTTGGGTATCTGAAACTGTAAGTTTCATAGCAATGAGAAGATTATTTTAAAAATCCGAATGATCATTATTATTTTGATACTTTTGTATATATTCTAGCTGTTTTAGTTGTGATGGGTGTTTACAGACTGTCTGTAGGCTTGCATCTTGAAACCTAACAGCAACTTATACAGTTGTTTAGAACTGTATGAAAAATACAGCACAATTCCTGTACTCCTAATGAAGCATGGACGCAGGGGCTGATAAAACTCATTTTAATGTGTTCCCTAGTAACTAAAATCTGTATTCGTGCAGCTGAAGGCTGATCTGGACTCTGATAATTAATCTGATACATATTCTTACTGCAGTGTCCATACCTTATTGCTAATACTGCCTTTTATGTTGCTGAAGTTTTTTCATTCTTTCAGTTTGTTAGCACACTTCTGGCTCATGAAGAGGGGTTTAGTACCCTTACAGGAGTCAGATCTAACCCATGCAGTCACCTCAGCACCAGTTACTCTACAGTCAGTAGTACCTGAGCAACTGCCAGGATAGCTCTTGCCATTGGACTTAGGTGCACAAAGAGAGCAGAGGGAGTTCTGGCAACTTTCTGTGACTGTGTCCTGTTTGTACCCATCTGGATTTCATCTCAAAGCTTATCCTTTCCTGTGAAGAATCCAGACAAATCAGGCACTTCAGTACTTACCATTTCTGTCATTATTGGTAAATGCATAAGTCCCTCTGATTTAGAAAGTGCAATAGCCTGTGTACTTGATAGCTGTGTTAGAAACAACAGAAATACCTCTGTATAATTAGCTTTATATATGTGTGTGCATGAGGAAAAGAGAATAATTGCCTTAGATAGTAATCTTTCATGCCTGGTTCCTAAAGCTTACCTAAAGTATTACTGCTGCAATAGCACTTGCTTTTTTCCCCTTCCTTGCCATTAGAGTTATGGGATGCTGTAGCAAGGAAGTGCTTTTTCCCCTTTCTTTGTCAAGTCAACTTCATCTACTGTGGTCATGTTAGAAAGCCTTTGCTCTCTCAAAGGACAATTACTTCTTTTCTCTTTATTTCAAGGCCTTTATCCTGCACAGACTGGTAAATTAGTACAAAGTGCTTGCTCAGAACAGAACTGGAATGATGTGATTTTATTAAATGGGGTTTACAAAGGATACCATAAAAGTGAGGAATGATTTTCAGTCACTTTTTCTGGACTGTGTTCAAGTTCATGTCCCCGAGAGAGCTTAAAAGAGCTGTGAGCACTAATTGTTTGTTTAATGATTTGGCCACCTTTATAAAAACTGCAAAACTTATTTTTTTCATTACTGCTTTGGGTAATTGCTCTAAAACCTCTGTGTTAAACAGTTAATCATAAATCTAAAGTCTATTTTTGATGGTACTTTTTGGTATTTCGTAGTACTTTTTACAGCCTTCCATAATTATCATTAAAATAATGATTACCTTGGTGGACATGCAAGCCAAGAATGAAACATAACTGATGGGTGATCGCAATTATTAATTTTATGGTCTTGTTTTTGACTAAAAACATCGTCTTTCACATAATGCTAGTAAATATTCAAACTATTACCTACTGTAAATTGCTATTTTTTTTTTTTAACCTGTATCCCCAGGATTTCAGCAGCGGAACATCTGTTTTCTTTTGAGAAAAATATGATAAGCATCTGTTTGCATGGAAGATGTGAATGAAACCAGGCCACATTTGTTTGCAGTGTTATGGATTATCTGGTCTTAGACTGTTTATGAATAAATCATGCAGGATGGATAGTGCCAGTAACAACCAGAGTATGTTTTATACTTGGTTTAAAACATAAATTTATGTATTTGTGATTTTTCCTGTAGACACTCAAAAAATTTATGTTTTAAATAAAGAAGAAGCCTGTTGCATTTCTAGGTCAGTATTTAAGCTCATGGATACCAGAAGTTCGAGGATATAGCTTGAGACTTAAAGCAAAAAAAAAAAAAAAAAGGCATGAATTGAACAAAAATGCTATCATATATTTTTATTTGAGAAATACTGTGCTCTCATGTAACTGGATTGTGGCCTAATGTACATGTGGACAGAGTTAAGTTTGCATGTGTGGCCTGCAAGACTGGGTCTTGCAAACCCCCATGCATAGTTGTGGCACTTACTGTCATGAATCCTTTGTATAAATTCCAAAATATTTTGTATTCAAAGAGCTGGGAGGATGTGCAATCATTTTTGTGTTTCAAACGATGGGGAGATGCTCAGATTTAAACAGGGCAGTAGTTGGGCTGAGTGTTTGCAAGTCGAGTTTAAGGAGTTTGGGCTACCTTTGGTCACAACAGGGCCTGTCTGTTCTGCAGTATGGAAGGATGTACTCTGCAGGACAGGAGTGCTTTTATGCTCAGCATGCCTTAGTGTTGTTGCTCTGTCGCTTCTGATGGTCCTTGGAGTCCGCACTGCTGAGCTCAGTGCTTTCAGGATACCTTTACAAAGGCAACCCAGTGAAGCCTTAAAACACCTTCTAAGAATATGTGAACCTTTTGGTGCACACATAGGCTGGAGTCCATCATGCCTGAAGGAGATGCCAGTGGAGAAAGTAGATCAGGACTCTAGACCTGATACTAACCACTGGCCTGGTGAAATACGGACGTCAAGTTCAATGCTTAATTGTTAGTGCTATGCGGTGATTTAAGCAACTTTTGCCTCTCAGCAGTTACTTAGTGTCTCTCCTTTGATGTCACATGTGACTCTGGCTGAATGAAATGGTATATTTTATGATGTCGAATGTTAGCACAAATATGGACTTGATGGTCTTTGAGGATCCCTTCCAACTCAGCTTATTCTATGATTCTAAGTGTGTCTATATTACGTATTAGTTAATTGAGTTTCTCTATCTAGCAGGAGTTAATTTTTTTCTGGCAAGTTGAATTTTTCATCTTTTTTCATGCTTTGCAGTACTTTGGATATGTTTCTTGTGGTTCTGGCTTTGGGTCTTTTCCCCTCCATTTCTCATAGTTCACCTCCATTCTCAGTTCAGTTTCACGACAGACTGAGGAAAATCTAGTGCAAAATCTAGTCTCTAACATTATGGATGCAAATTTCTTTATCCTGTCTTCCAGTGATATGAAAATACATTGCTCTTTTGTAGTCTGTTCAAGGTAGGCTAAAGTCAAAAAGCTGAGGGGAATAATTGTTGTGTACACAGAGAAGATGGGAAGAGAGGGTTTGAATGGAAAATGGGTAGGTGGAGACACTGGATAGCTTCATAGCATGTTCCCTGTTAGTCTTTTTAATAAGTTATGACAAAGAAGGGCCTTCCTTCCCCAATAACTCCAGCTGTTAAAAGAAGCTGAATCCTTGCTGTAAAGGGCCAGTGGAGAATTCCTTTTATGGGAACATTTGTTGATGTAAAGTGGCTGGGGTCAACGTTCAGGGCAGCAGGATCTTTCCTCCTTCTGCCACAGCTTTCTAATAGCAAGAGGAAGGGGGGTAAGGTAGAATTTTACTGTGCTCTGTCAGTTCAAAATTGATTTAAGGTTCCTAGAGGAACATGTGCTAGAGAAACAATGTAGAAGATACTTATGTTCTGACAGCTTCTGCAGGAGCAGAATAAAAGCTCTCCATACTGCATCTTTCCTGTACAGCCGCCCAGCTCAGTTGCTCAGAGGCTTGAGCCAGCTATTGTGAGATTCTTTCTTAAAAGCTGCTGTTTAGATATAAACAAGTGCTTAAATTATATCAGTTTAGATAATAGACAATAATGAGTACAAAGTGTAAGTCTCTAGAAAGGTGTCAAATATCTGCGATTTAAACTATAGTTTTTGAAACATTCCTACATATTGTTGTTTGGGAATAGGGATAGGAGCAACTAAAGTAATCTAAGAAAACCTTCCAGACTCTTTGTTTTCTTGTGAGTACCACTGAATTTAGATGGATGTTTAAAAGTTTTGTGTGATTTTATTACTACTCTGTGTTTACCACTTTGATGATACTGTTGCTTTTTAGCTAAGATAACCTTCCCACATCCCCAGTCCCCCAATCTGTAGTTATATCAGGGTTGACACAGGAGTTCACTAACAGTGATCTCCAAAACAGTCAGACTCTTGAAAATCATGGCTTTAAATTCCTGAATGTTAAAACCAGTGCACTTGCATCTCGTTTCTCTGCCATTCCCCACCCCCCCAACCCTAATCCTTAGGATTAGATGTGTGGGATAATTACATTTCCAGTACTTTAATTTAGGCCAAAAATCGAGTCCTGGAACAGAAAACTTCCCAACACCTCCATGTACTCTTGGAAAAGTTATTTTATGAAAATCCAAGCTTTTAGTCAGCAGATCAAGTTTTTGACTCATGGTGCTTTGAAGTAGCCGAGGTGATGCCTTAAGCTCTTAAAGTGTAACTGCTAAAACAATTACAGAGCAGAGTTAACATTCTGAGAAAAAACATCTACTCTCAGGCCAATTTTGATGAGCTGATAAGAATAAGGATAATTCTAATTTTATTTAATAATAAAAATTGTTGTTGAAGTAATGATCAGTGTTTGGTTAAGCCATCTATACTTCTTATATAACAAACATCTTATATTTGTAAATATAAAAACATTTATAATATATTAGAATTATTTTAAAACAGATGTATATTAATGTTTTTTTGTAATGCATAAGAGGAAAAGAACCCTGATTTTTAAAGGTCTTTTACTAATGAAATGACTTTTCAATGAGGTTCATGTTACAGATGCAAATGCCTGGTGAGATATGATCTGAGACTAAGTAAAAGAAATACGCAGAGATGAGCTACTTTTTTCTGTTGCCAGGATAGTTCTTGTCAGTAATGATGGCTTGTATTTTCAAGAGCTTCTTTTTCTGTGATCAATGACATTTTTCTTCTCTTGGATCTCTTGCTGAAGATGTTTGTTTAAAGCCATGTGGGATGATGGAATTTTGACACTGTAGGAGGTGTATTTTTTACTCTTTCCAGAGTTTGTCTGTCTTCATTCTTGCTATTTCTATGGTAGTTTTGTGATGGGACCAGTTCACTTTTCCCTCTGGTTTAGGCATAACTCTCCTGCCTGTTATGCACATAGAGAGAATAGAGTGATGACAAGGAGCTGTGTGTTATTACGGTGCTGCTTGGCCTAAATCTTGTTCTAATTCTTCCTTCTAGGAGTCTGGCTCATGTGATGGAGTAAAATGGTGCAGGCAGAAAGTCTCCACACTAAGGTTGTGAATTGTTGAAAGAGTTTATTCATGTGTTGGACAGTCTGACAGCTCGTGATTACGTCTGTGATGACTTAATTGCAGCCACAGAAGCCCTTTTATCCATAAAGTCATTTAGCACCATATTAATCATAGGCTTGTAAATGGGGAGGTGCTTAAGTCCAAACAGAGATGGTTATGTTTGGTAAAATCACCTGTGGAGAAGACACACATCTGTATCATGAGAAAGGCACTGATGAGGGCTTTTACCTCAGAAAGGATACAGACCCACCTCTGCTGCTGCTTCCACCTCTCCAGCCTGTTGTGCTGTGTTCCAGAGCATCTGGAATAAGAGCTCAGACAATGCCAGGAACCCTACTTCCAGCTCAGGGCAGAGCACAGTGGGCCAAGGAGGAGCTGAGAGCTATGTTCTGCAGGCAGCCAGGGAGATCAGTGTAGTGGTTTGGGAATGTATTGTAGGAACAGCATGGGAAAAGGCTGGAGAAGTTGCATGGTACAGCTTCCATAGTGGGGCTGTACCTGGAAGTGAAAAATGCAGAACCATAGGAGTGGTCGTGATTTTGATGGCAATTAAAGGACTGGAGAGGGGAGAATGTTTTCTGGTTAGGATGTACCAGCAGAACACAAATGGGTTGGGATCCTGTTTTGAGTGATATGAAGTAAGATGCTAGGAAATGAAAGTGGAAGCCTATCACTTCCAGTAGATGCTTGGACAAGAACCAGAAGCTGTCATTGCTCCAGCTGGTTACCTATACTGCCTGTGGTGCCAGGATGAGCCCTGTGAGCTGTGTGCCCTACAATTTTACTTGCTTTCTAAGTCAGACTTCTTCTTGACCCAATATTCTTGTCATTAGGGACAGTCACATGATTCTCAGCCGGGCTCTGGCTGAGTTTAGCAAGGAACATGTGGATTTGGCCTTTTCTCCCTTTTCTGCAGTTAAGTTAGTGCAACATAGTTGAAACAAAGTGAGTGAGCTTTGTGTAGACCTTGAAATTCCCATGAAAATTGGGTGGAAAATGAGCATTTTGCCTAAAAATACATAACAGTACTGGAGGCAGGGGGAGAATTTTGCATGATCAACCCTCCAATCTCTTTTTTTTTTTTTTTAGCTGATTGTCTTGATTCTGAAAAGAGTTATTGTTCATGTCTGACACCCAGAGCATATTCAGGACATATTTGAAACCCGAATGTCAGGAAGGGTTTATAGGAAGCTAATACGAATTTAACTGGGTTCTAGGTTAAGGTTCAGGCTGCTAAAATAAATCTTAAAAATCAAAGCCATATTATCTAATGCTCAGTATTATTTTTATTTCCAATACTATCAGTCTTAAGCTTTCACAAAAAAAAAGTGGTTTTTACTTACACATAAACATTTAGATGAACATAGAGGAGCTTATTGATTTTCTATACAGGGAATGATTTATTGATACTTTTCTCAGCTTTCATAATATTCATTTACTAATAGCTCCATTGATTTGGTTTCAGCAAAGAACCCCCCAAGCAATAAAAAACCAAACCACCTAAAACCTGAGGAAGCTGATGTTCTTTTTCCATGCAGTGTAGCTGTGTGCAGAAACAGGTACTTGGAGATAATTGGAACACATAGTTGTAAAAAAAGTGAAGTTGTTTCTGAGTGTGAAGCCACAATCTCTGCCAGATGATTTCCTGGTCACCAGGAACATGTATCACTGTTTGTAACATGACCACAGGCTGTAATACTGGCTTTGCAACTTAATTGTTCATATTTGAAGGAACATTTAATCTTTGGGACTGAATGCTTAAAGGAGACTGATCTGAGTTTAGGATTGTTTGGGTTTATTTTTTGCATGTATGTAGGCCTGTTGTAAATTCAGCATTTCTGCACTTGTGTTTTTGTGTTTACTTGGCAGACAAAATAGTAAAAACATTTAAACACACCTTGAATTTTCTTTTGCTACCTCAGAACTTCATGAAGGAGAGAGTAGAGCTGCAAGCTTCAAAATGTTATGAAAGTTTTTTAACCTCAGGTGCATGAGCTAGCTCATCTGCGCTCATGGAATGCAGAGAGTTCAAGGAGATATAAAATTGAGCATGTACTTTGCAGTTTTCAGCATTAAGGCTAAATTGTGTGCAGAAATACTCTTCTTCCTCTTAAGGTAGCACACTGAAGAAGAGAGGTTGACTTAACTGACTTCTAAGTTCCTGCAAGTCAATATTTTGTTCCTAATATTAAAAAGAGTACATGCATTTTAATATTGGGACAAAAACAGTAGTAAAAAGCTCATTAGTGTCTCTCACAGAATGTGCTCACTTCTCTTACACTGTGTTACGTGAGCAGGAGTAGCATGGAACTTAACTAAGTGAACCATTTTGCTCTTAGTACTGTATCACCCTGTCCCACAATGGAAAACCTAATTAGTGCATCCAAAGAAGCGTTAAATAGATTTCATGCTGTTTAATAAAGGCATTATGTGGTTTTGTCTACTGCAAAACCTTAGAGGGAATGTTCATAATGCCCGTTTTTGCTGCCTCTTTCACAATTTAAGTGCAGTTTTACATTGTAGCTGCCTCAGGAAGGTTCACTAACTTTCTTCTCCATCAAATCTTTCCTCTCATTGTTATGCTCTAATTGTTTTGGTGCTATTGTATAATGGTACACACTTAATGAACATCTTTGCTAGTCATTTCAAACTGGGGGGACGGCTCTTAGCACCAGAATATATCAGCCTGTTTGACTTGAGCTTCAATTATTCTTTTTTGGTGCTGATGTCTAACTAGTTACTGAGAAGAAAGAAAGAGTTTACTTTGTGTCATCTGCAGCCTGAACCTTTTTATTCTTGTGCATTCTCATTAAGATGTGGGATTTCTTCCCAAGGGTCACCATTACTGTCAGGTTTACACAGCCCTAATGGTGATGTTTTGTCTTCTGACTTCCTCCCTTAGCTGGCCTTGTCTGGTCTAAGGTGTCTGAAGTGTAGACCTTCTAGACTATACATGCTGAAGTTCAAAAGGAGAAAAATACCACCTTAGGGAAGGGTAGAAGGGCTTCTTCTAAATTCTGCCAAATTTTATCTTGTTGTTCATGAAACTATAAAACTAAGCAACTTAAGGAATACCTCATTATGAGCAGCTAATCTGTTGCCTGCCTGCTGCAAGGTCTGCATTTGATGGGGGAGTTTTGTTTGGTTTTGTTTGTTTGGGTGTGTTGTTGAGGATTTCTCTCTGGCTTTGGCTCAGTTTATTTAGATGTGTTTAAGTGATCAGTATTGGTTTTTATGAGGTGGTTTATATGAAATGTTGCATATTGCTCATCTAATATGTTTTGTAAAACATTTTGAAGACTGTGTGAGTTGTACTGGATCAATCTTCATAACCTGCATTTTTATCTGCCTATATGGCAGTGTGAAGTCACGTAAAGAGAATTACTGAGAGAGCTGTGAACTGACTCTAGAGCTGTGGTTTCCCCTGGATATTTGATTAGGGTTTAGTGGTACATGAATATAGCTATCATAGCATAACATCTGCTTAGAGTATTTTGAGAACAGGTACTTGCCAGCTCAATACTTACCTGGAAAGCAGCTAAAGCTGTACCATAACATTTTGAGATTAAAACATTGTGAACTGTTCTGTCATCATCCCCTCAGCTATTGATGTAATATATAAATCTGTTCAGGCAGTATTTTTCTGCATCTTGGTCAACTTATCAGTATAAAATAGGTCTGAATTTTGCAGCAGTCTTTGTTCATAGCTAACACAACTTTCCACTTTAGAGTTACCATCTCTTTAAATGTATTGTTCAGGAATATTGAAGCAGCCAGTTGCTCCCAGAAACACTGAAAACATAATAAAATGCAACAGGAAAACAGCATAAGAAAACACTTAATCAAGTCCAGATACAATCTGTGTCCTTATGTTGTTACCTTGTGTGAGCCTGCAAAACCACACAAGTAGGAGCGTGCTCTGAAGGTCAGCAAGCACAGTGAATTTTCCAAATGTTATATAATTAAAGAAACACCTGTGCCCCAGCCAAATAACTTCATGCTGATCTGCTGTGAAAATGTTATGCTTAATAACCCTAAAAATGTGTAATTTCGTATGCCCGGTGGAGGCTGCAAGAAGAGCAGCAGTATATAAAGCATAGGAGACATGGCTTCAAGATGTCTTAAAGGGTCTCTTAAGATTGATTTAGTAGTGTCCCAGTGTGTGTTTCCTAGTTTCTGCAATTATGTTTAGCACACTTCAGATGGGGCTAAATGGGATTTAAGACTGCCAATGATTTATGGAGACTTAAATTCTACTCCTGAACTCCTGATGTTCTTAAGCCAACAGAGGTTTTAAAGGATATCACAGGTCATATATCCTTTCCTAAGGAGAAAGAAAAAAAAAATCCATATTGCTTGATTTTGGTCATTGTATCTGTGCCCTTACTTTTCACTAAAGAGAGTGCTATTGATAAAACACCTGAATATTATAGGCTTTTATCAGGAGGAAAGAAAACTGGTGTCAAATTTAAGAGTTTCATGGGGTCATGTAAATTTTTCAAACCATAAGGAAGGAAATAAGAGGAAGGAGGGTTCTAGTGTTAACGTTACAGGATTGTGAAGAATCCATAGACAATTTGAGGGAAATCCTGCATTAGTGAAATAAGATTCCAGTGGGAATGGACTACATTGGAAAAGTGAGAAAAACAAGATAAATTGGAAGGCAGGATTGGTAAGCTGGATGGATATTTTTTTGTCTCTAGATTTTATATACACACTTCTTTTAAATCTTCCTTGCTGACTGCCAAACTACTGACTCCTAGGATGTGCCACCAAACACATGAAGGCATAGAAGTAAAAGATGTGGTGACAGTCCTTTATTCATAGTCATTTCATCTCAAGGTATACTTACCTGTGCATGTTATAGGCATAGAGATTTATTTTGCTGTTACTGACTACATTCCAAGTTTTAAAGCAGATATGTAAGGCTAAATTGGCAAAAGATACTTTTGATTTCACAATTGAGAAGTTTTGCCCATGACTGATAATAACACTGGTTGGAGGAGAAATGCCTCCTTTCCCCAATCCTGGAGCATCTTCTTTCTGTTGTTAAAACATCGTTAACTATCTGAATAAATGTCAATGGCTAAATTATAGAGACTGGGTATTTCAGAGGAAGTCACCCAATGACTGATATCTTCTAATTAAATGTTTTCACTTACTCTGTGGCTGCTCTTGACAGTAACTGAAAACCACAGTGATTTAAAGCTTGCTAACTGGATTTTATTAAATGACTAAAGACCCTAGGCCAGTGAATAGTAAGTGATAGCCAGGTATTCTTATGGCTGAACTTGCTTGTCACCTGCTTTGCCAAATCCTCCAGTATGTTTCTCTTCCAATGATCTATTAATTGGTAGGTAAAGAAGACAGGGCATTGATATCTGAAAAACTGGCTCCTTTTACCAGTTCTAAAAATTCTAAAGTAGTTCAAAATCTGTATCCCCACTGACCATTTCTACCTGAATACTAACTTCTCCAGGTTTTGGAGTTATCTCAAATTTATATATACTCGTAGATATTTTTTACTCTCACGGTATCCTCAACTGAATTAGGCCCTAAAAGCTGGAGCATCAGCATTTATAAATAAAGTAGGTGATAAAAGTATATTTTATGATCATTTAAAGTGAGTTTTCTATATTTATTAAAGAAACTTCAAAAGTGATTTTTATACCAGAAAATGAAATGCTTTCAAAGTTACAGTGCTTTGGAAATTGTTTGCTTTACCAAGATTTATTTGCAGAACAAAATGTTGACATCTCCCATTTTGGCATACTTTGGAAGATAATTTTTCTATTCTCAAGTGTATCTTTGAGTTCTTTTCTTGGATTACAATGGTTAATTAAGAAAGATTAAATTTAAGCAAGACAATCTAGTTGAATGCAAATGGAGTTGTTTTGGAATCTTCTCTCATGAAGATATCAGTATTATAGATTATGTTCTCAGGTGGACTGAATGCAGGTCTTAGGATATTTAAATTCTTTCTAAAACAGAGGGTCATGCTAAGTTGTTAAGAGAGGTGAGATACTTTGTGTGAATGCTGGCTTTTTAATGGAAATCACTGTACTTCACCACCCCTATTTAATAATTAATCAGTGTAACCCAAATACTGATTCCTTTATACCCATTGAAGGAGTATTTTAGGTTTTTGCACAGTGAATTCATGCGTTTGACTTTTGTTCTGTGATGTTCTGAAATGGACCTTGGATCCTGAGGTCTTGAAAGTTTTATTCAGAGTGTATTTCTTATGTGAAGTACTTGCTGCTTGGAGGACAGATATGATTTATGGCACAGAGAGATTTTAGTCTATTTTTACATTCATGTAGGAAGGAAAGGGCACTGGTAATAAGGAAAAAAGGCAAGGAAAAAATACTGGTTAGGGAAATATCAGAAAAAGAGAAATTTCAGCTCCTGAGGGGGTTATCATTTCAGTATCAGGTATTAGTAAGCACATTTTTAAAATTATGTCCAACTGTCTGCTGAAGAAAGTGACTATTAAAGAATGATAGATAATCAAATGTTGATGTGGCTTCATGCTTTGGGCTGAGATGCTGTGTGCTGATTCATGAAAGCAAAGCTTAGATGTTGCCATGTTTTTGAACCAAGCACAGAAAATGTGGTTTACCCTGCAAGAACCATTTAAAAAATAAATTTGTAAAGATTACCTGTGTTTTCAATTCTGTTATCAGTTTCTAAAACTTAGTATAGGTAATTAAAAATCTATGTAGTAAAATAATTGAACATACTATTTTCATTTTTCAAGTATTTTGACACACATTTGAAAATTTCTGTTTCAAGAATGGCAGGTTTATAACAATTTGCTTTTCAGCTACTTTAATTGAGGTTAATAGTAAAAAATCCTGATAGATGCCAGTATAAGAAACTCTCAAAGGGACATTTTCTTACTGTTTCTTTGCTTTTTATCTCTTAATGTGAAAAAGAATACTGCAGTAATAGTACACATTTTGTATTTTGACAGTAGTGATAAGAGAGGAGCCTTTTTATCCAACCAAATAAATTGATAAATACAGCTGATTCAGACTGTTTACATAATCTTTCCAATGTCAACAGTCATTTAAATTATCCTAACTTTATACTGCATCTCCAAAATCCAATTACAAGCTAATAATAATTGTCAGTTTTACTCTAAACCTTTAATGATAGGTCACAAGGGATGTTGTACCAGAAGGATTAAATCATTGTAGACTGTTACTATGCCCAGCCTTAAATTACTAACCTCTTATCTCATGGTAACAGAGCTACTATATGTTTTGTTGCCATTTTTGCTAAATAGAATAAATGTCACCAAAATTAATTTCATCTTTCTTAAATTAGCTTCTTAGTATGATTTCTCACTTCAGTCAAAATTTATTTCTTGAAGAATTTAATTTCCTTCTTAATCTATTTTATTTGAGAAAGAGGAGGAAGAACTTTCAGGAACAAATGCATTTTAAATCATTCTGTAGCTAATTTTGAAATTTACTCTTCATTAATAATTGCTGACACTTGCAGGATGGAATTTCTTAAATCACTGTATACTTAAAATCAAACTGGTTGTGCTTAGTTCTTCCTGGCTATATTAAGGCACTAAAAAGGGGGTGAGTCTTGCTTGTGAGGTACTGCTGAATCATGTGCATAGAAGATTTCCCATGTGATGGATGGTTCAAGGGAATGTTGTAATTAGATGGTTTAGTTTAGTTTCATTTATTTGGTTTTAATCATATTAAGGATGCTTACAAGTGAAGGAAAATATATTTCATATAAGGAATAATGTATCTGGAAGAAATACTACCTCAAAAAAAAAAAGCATTGAGAGTTAGCATTGTCATGCAACATAGTGACAGCAATTTCTGTCTGAGTTACTGGCATCCTTAACTAATATTTCCAATGGAATGTGTATTTTAGAATAACTTTAAAATGCAGCTATTGGCTTTCTCTTACATTTCCCATTCTTTTGGTTTTGATGAGCTCAGTCAAAAACTCTATAAAGTTACAATATAATAGTTCTTTCAAGGAAAAGAAATCAGAAGGATGGAGCACTTGAAAAGGGGATTCAAAAAATAAACCTGAAGTGACAGGCTCTGTCTGAAATTATCACAGCTGGTGATATAAGGCAAAATGAGGGAGGAGGAAGGATTTTTAATGCTCATAAATAAAATCTATTTTAAAACATTGAAATCTAGAGGGACTATGTTGGCTGAAATAGTAAAATCTGTTAAATGGCTATGATTTCCTTTCAGAAACATGTTTCTCTTTAGGAATCTGTAGCTTAAAGAACAGGGGTGACTTGAAAAAAAAAAATCAAATTCCTCTATCAGCTGCATATGATTATCAGGGCTTTGTAAACTCAATTAGTAGAGGAGAATTTATCCAAAATCTGATTAAATATTAGTGCCAACAGGGAAGAAAATTAAACAGAGTGTACACATTAATAATCTATTAAATGTGCTACCAACTTTGAGCAGCTGTAGCAGTTGTAATCAGACATTTCTTTGTGGCATCCTACACATTTGTATGGGACTAGGAAGTCACTACTAGATTATTGCAGTGGGTGGAAAGTCAGAATTGTCTGTCACTCTTCTGACTGTGGAGGGAATCTGTATATAGGAAAATATTGAGTTTGTGTTTAAGCAGGAACTGTCATCTTCACTTTTATTTGGAGTGTCGGTATTTGTCTCTATCATAGCAGTGCACGTGTACCATGAGGTTTGTAAGATGGCTGAGGAACAACCTCAGAGACGAGCATTGGGGAGTCAGTAGTCGTATTTACAACTTCCTCATGAGGAGCAAAGGAGGGCCAAACACTGGTCTGTTCTCTGTGGTGACCAGTGACAGGGCCCAAGGGAATGGCCTGAAGCTGAGCCAGGGCGGTTTAGGTTGAATACCAGGAAAATCTTCTTCCCCCAGAGGGTGGTTGGGCACTGGAACAGCTCCCCAGGGAAGTGGTCACAGCACCAGCCTGGCAGAGTTCAAGCAATGTTTGGACAATGCTCTCAGGCACAGGGTGTGACTCTTGGGGATGGTGCTGTGCAGGGCCAGGAGTTGGACTCAGTGATCCTTGAGGGTCCCTTCCAAGTCAACTTACTCTGTGATTCTGTAATACAGAGAAATACGGCTATTTTTACTACCTCACTATTTCTGGTAAAATGGTAGGTTGCTCTTTCATAGAAGATATGTGATAGCCACTAGCCAAAATAAGTGAAAACAGAAATATGAATAGTCCAGGGGAACAGAATTAGTTGTAGCTTCTTGAGTTAAAGTAGGAAACCAAGTGATTGGTAGTTTCAATGCTTTTGAGAAAGCATTATAGGGACTATAAGCTCTGTGTTCATATTGGTCCTGTGCATAACAGCGAAATGTACCTAGAAAAAAGGATGCAGCTGGTGAAGAGTAAAGGACCTCAATGACCACATGCTTCCCAAAGCATAACGTAAGGATACGTAGAATGCTCTCCCTGGCTCTGACCAGCTGCTCAAGTAGCCCAATGTTCTCTAAGTGTGTCCAGAAGCAAATCTGTGGAGAAGAACTGAGCAAGCATAAATGATATTTCCCCTTAGCACTCTTTCCAGCATTTGACTTTTTTCAGTTAAGTTTGTTTACTTACCCGTAACAGATCTCCAGTCTCCCTTGGAGTTCGTGTAAGCTTCTATGCCCAGTAGCCTCTGGCAAGGAATTTCACAGGTCTACTACTTTACATAAAGAGCCACATCTTTCTGTTTGTTTTGAAGTTCTTTCCAACTGCTTTCTCTTGATGAACCCCAGCCCTTAAACTGGAAAAGACAGTTGAAACCAAATCTCTCTTGGTCTCGTCTAAATAATCTGCAATTCTGTAGGTCCTCAGTAATTTGAAGCCTAAGCTTAATATGTGAAGATTTCTGCATTTTGATTGTTAAGCAAAAGTGAACATGTGCATGTCTGGGTTTCTGAAAAACTTAGTACATGTGTCCTTGAACAATTTTTATATGACATAACTCTATATATACAATTTGGGGAAAAGATATTTAATTTCTTTCATCTTTTATTTGCTTCTTCTATTCCAGATTGTATTTACATAGAGGGTTGTGGTTGCAGAGTACCATCTTCAGAATAAGTAACTGATCTACATCAATCTCTGCAATCACTGGTACTGCATATGGTAAAAGAGAAGGCTGTTAATCATTCTTAGGTTCTCCTTCTCCCTCCTTTATATAAAAACAAACAAATGAAAAAAACAACTACCACTAGCAGATTCTGAAAATGGAAAGAGATTCCTCCCTTTGTAAATTATCTTTCTTTGTCTTGCTTTGGGTTTGGTGGTTTGGGTTGGTTTTTTTTCTTTTGGTTGGTGTTTCTTGTTAGTTTGTTTATTTGCTGAGGGGGTTTTATTATGGATTTTTGGGGGGTTTTTTTTTGGTTTTTTTTTCCTCTTGGAGATATTGCTTAAGTGTTTTCTTAGAGTCTGTGATCTGATTTCTTTTTTTATAAGTTAAATTCGTTTGCTTTCTTTTTGCTTAATAGAAATGGAAGAAGACATAACTGTGTAAAAACTGTATTCTTTACCATTCATGAACTACAGGATTTTGTGGAGTGAAAATCTAGCTACAATAATAAATGGGAAAGGAACAGCAGGTTGAAGTTCTGACTTTAAAATATGCCTGAGAGCCCAGGTATAACGAAGCTTTGGAGACAGTTAATGGTAACTATTAATATGTTTCTTCCATGTTCTAAAACATACTCCAAAGAGCAGTTTTCCAGAACACATTTCTGGTCTATTTTAATAATAGATTTAGATTAGTTAGAAAGTGTTTACTGTGCTCTCACTGTTGTAAATAATCATAATATTTTGGGCAGTGCTGAATGTTTTCTTCCAAATTCTAATTGTAACTAAATTTATTTATAGTCAAATTCAGTTAAAAATAATTTTTGTAAGATTGAAGCACATATTTATAACCTAGAAAATATTCTGGGTTGGCTTATGTGGCATCATTTCTAAGAACAGTTTTTACAGTGACCAAAGTAATCCTTACTACATTAGTTATCTATCTTTTTTTTCCTTTTTAGTCTTTTGAGTTGTTTTTCTGTTCATTCTTACCACAGGCTAGATTATAAAGGAAAAGGTTGTTCTGCGTTGGCCTTAAAAATCTAAGTGCAAGTATTTCTTTCTCTCATCTTTTCACTGAGCAGGAGTACAATTTACTACACAGTGGCACAATCCCAAATGACTGTGCTGCACAGTGAACTCAAATTAGGATTAAAGATTGTCAATTTTATTCTGAAAAGCAATGCTAGGATAATATTGGCCATCTACCAAAGCTGTACAGGCTTGAAAAGTTTTGCTGAATGTGCACAGAACTCCATTCAAGCGTGGGCAGTTCACGCTGGCAAAGGTCAGCTCTTGTTCTCATTCTGTAAGGCCTCTAATTTTTCATCATTAGTGGCTTTTAAAGATTGCTACGGGGGTTTTTCAGGAGATAAGGGGTGAACACCAGTTTGTAGTGTTACAGCAGAAGGACTGGTAAATACTTAGAGCTAAGTGTCAGGGAATATTTGGACATTGAGGAGGGTGTGGCAAGTGCTGAAAAAAACGGAGCAGTACTTTCTTGGCTAAAGAAAATGGGCTTTTCACAAAGTAACGTAAATAAAGTCTGTGCTGGTATGATCATAGAAGTACATTTCTCTTTGGTTTTCTGTATGAATATATGTGACAAACATGGGAGTTTTTGAGTTTGTGGGTGGGAAAGAAGGGAACATAATTGTGAAGTAAAAGGGAAATTAAAATGTGTGGTGGAACTAAGGAGACAGAACCAAACCCATGTACTCGAGTGAATGTTGCATTGCACAGTGCTATGTAATACATGTTGTAGCAAACACCAGTAACTGACACCTTACTGCAAGCTTGCTGTTTTCCTCCCCACCAGCTTAAAAGATGTTATGCTGTGTTGAGATGCCTTCTTACTTTCAGGTGAGCGTTATTTCATATCACCCTGTTGCTGTGTTCTGTTCAAGTTCTTGACTATTTTGTGGCAAGGCTGCAATGGAAACCTTTCCTGCATTATCTTTTATAGTGATATGGCTATGCAAATATGGATATATCTTTCTAGTGAAGAGACAGCCTATGACAACAGATGGGATTTTTCTAAATCTAGGCACACCATCTCCTTGAACACTAGAAGCTAAATCTGTGGTGTGATGGTCAGCACAGAAACATCTGCACAGGCTTGCAGTGCTACAAATTATGGGCAAAGTCAGAAGGTTAAACTGGGTCATGGCTAAGCTGGAAGAGGTCAGCTCAGCTCACTGTTGAAGATTTTGCCAATTCAGTCAGCTGAATTTGTAGTGAAGCAGATGATGGGTCTTGCACAGGCTATTCCACTAGCTCAGATGTAATGGTAGTGACCCTCACCAAAGGATGTCAAAAGCAGTTAGAAACTGAAATGGAGATTAGCATCCTAAATAGGCACAGGCTTTTCTCGACTGGCCATTTATCATAGATCACAGGATTTGATAGCTTCAGCAAGAATACAATACTGTAAAATTCAATCTTGTCCTGCTTGTGGAACATCATCAAATGATCTGTTTCTGTGTGTTGATTCTTATCAGTGACATGTGTGCTGGGATAGCAATGAGCATTTGACTTTAACAATAGGCAGAATCTGAAATACTGGAGGAAAGGGCTTGTAGGGCATGTCTCAGCTGAGCCACTCACCAAAGTTCACTCACAACAGCTAGCTCAAATCTTGATTTCCCAAGCTCATTGACTTTATACATGGTGCTAAGTATATCCAAATCTGCTTAAGTTCTGAAAGCAGTTTAGCAGCATTAAAATGGAACAGCACCAAAGCTAAAAGCATTTCTCAACTGACAAACTGACTAGTTTAGGTGCATGTCAAAACTGCTGCTGTTTCTTTAGTAGTGTAATAACCTGGCCCTCCCTTACAGTCTGTTGCAAGATGTAGCTGTGCTTTCCTTTCTCTTATTCCATTGCCTATCACATCCATTGTTGTTTCCTTTTATTTGCTGCTTGTGGCTTCTCCAGGAAAAAAGAAATCTGAAAATAGATACAGTCACATTTCTAGAGTCTGCATATGTGCCATTAATCAGAATATATTTCCTTCTGACCCTGAGAACATTCAGGGTTATCCTGAGGCTTTGTGATTGTAGGTGATTTCTCTCTCTCTCAAAATGCTTCCATGTATCTCATTTCCAGACATAATGAAGGAAACATGATATTCATGGTATATTCTTCCTTTGAATGAAGGTCAATAGGCCATGGGCAAATCTTTGCTTCCTCCTCTGCTTGTTGTTTCCAGCAGCAAAGTAATCTGCTAACCTGAAAGGCAGAAGAACACGATGCATCCCCACCCTAGCAAGGAATAAAGATAAACCTTCTCTGTGCACTAGCCATTCCCTGCATGTGCTAATTAAAATAGTTTCAATTGCTGTTAAATCATTCCAAGAAGAACCAGAGAACTAGAATCGTGCACTCAGTTTTTGAAAGGGCCTGTACCTTATTTAAATGGCTCCCCAGTCCTCAGCTACCTCCAGTGTGTTTTCTGTCCAGAGCCTGATCAATTATGCTTAGTGAAGATGTGGATATTTACTCTGTGAAAAATGAGAAACCGCATGACAATACACATCTCTTTCTTACTGTGCTGAAAGGTTTTATTTGGCTTGCAGAATTTTGAATAGAAGTATTAACAGGCTAGGGGTGGGTAGGGTATGTGTATGGCTTCACTGCATATAGTAATTAAACACAATATTGACTGGCTGCTGAATTTGAAGTGGCTTAGATAATATGACGATGTCTTTTCAGTTCTAACAGAAGAGATTTACTATGGTTGTATTATAAACCTGTGATTTATAAACCTCATTGACTTCATTAGTCCCCAGGGGCTTTATTCTTGTTAGCCTGGAAATGCCTGTTTAAATTTAATTTTTTCCCCTTTTTTTCTTTTTTTATTTAAATTATGACCTCATTAGAGTGAAAACATGGCTCCAGATTCTTGCCTTGTGTAAATCAGCCAAGTCTTGCAACTAACCCCAGCTGAAGATCCAGGCTGTAAATTGAAAACCTGTCCTTTCGAGTTGCCTTTTCCAATCCCAAAGGCTGGCCCTAGTTAGAAACATCCACATACTAACATAAAATGGCATTTAAGTAACTTGCTTTGTTTGTCTTCTTCCAGTTAAGGCTGTAGTCTCTCAGTGTGCCTAAGATTTAGGCAAACACATGTATGAGATTTAATACAGTAAATGTCTTCAAAAGAGGAGTTGGGGCAGGATGTTTAAGATGATGTGCAGCAATGGTAAAGGGTAGGATTGCAAAAACTGTGAATGCCAAGTGAGATTAGGTTTCAGTCTGTCACATTTTTTCAGTGGTAAGAGGAGCTTCATTTTTGTAGTTTTCTTAAGTACTGTAGTTGATGTGAAGAACATCTCATAAAAGTTGTTCAAGGTAAAACAGATAAATGGCTTCACTAAAGTTGTCAAATTTCACTTAATGAGTGTTGTTTTTTTATTTTATTGCTCCATTATTCAAATTCAAAACCATCTTGGGGTTATTGGGTTATGGCAGAAGTTGTTGGGGGTTTTCTCTTCGTAACAGGTTTCTTTTTCTTTCTCTATTTTAAGATACTGAAAAACTCTTCTACCTAATCTTTTACACTATATCCCAAACAGTTTTATTTATAGTTGCCAGAAGTAAGTTCCTAATGTCATGTTAATTAGAAACATGTGGTGAAAAAAAGAGGCAACTTTTAAGCTGACACTATTTTTGAGTTAAAATCTGGCATCCCCTTTCTACTGACAAGTCTGACAACTGCAGCAGCAATCACCTCATCAAATCTCTCCGTTGTGTCTTTCCTGGTTTTTGGCATTCTTCCTGTCTAAATTTTTATCAGATGAGTGCTTTTTTCTTGGCAAGTATTTTGAATACCTTCTTGTTGCTTTATCTCTGCACTATCACCCCTTGCCCTTAATGTCATTTCTCACATGTAAGACTGTGGCAGAATTCAAAACAAATTAGTTACGAACATAGACTCAAAGACCAGTTTTTCCTCTTGGCTCACTAGTCTCTTCTCCCCTCACTTTTTAAACACCAGGATGCCACAGATAGCACAGGAACACTCAGTTTTCAAGACATTTTTGATGCTTTAAATCCTCAATAGTCCATCTACCTTTTTTCCACTATCATGTGTCCTGTATTGCTTTTGAAAGGTTTTCAGTTGGTGATATCTGGATTTTAATCCTGAGTTTTGGAGATACTTAGTAGGCTATGTCAGAATAAGAATCTTTAGTTATAAATGCTTTAGACCACAGCCAAACTAGATATTCTTCCTGCAGGTTTTCTCAAAGTTGAGCTCAAATAGACTTTCTTGCAAGAATCCTGGTATCGTCTCTTCTAATTTTTTAGTCAATTCTGAACCTTGAAATGTCAATGAAACCAAGAAAAATGGTTTTTTGGGGTTAGCTATCCAAATAATTTGTTTCCCAAAGTAAATACACAAGTATTATTTGCAAGCAGAATTCATAAGAATGAGGACCAGTCTTCCTTCCCAGAAAAGGAAGTCTAGGGAAAATGTGGCCCTGCTCTGGAAGGTGCCTGGTTACCCAGGATATGGAAAAATTAATATAGTATCTCTCACTGAGAACACTGTAAGCTGCCGAATGCTCAGCAGACAAAACCCCTCTTCAGGGTGCCATGAAAGGCAATAAACTTCAAATGGTTTTGAATTTGAGTAATGGTGCATTAAGGACACATATTAATTAAGGTAAATTTGTCAATTTTACTGGAGCCAGTTTTCTAGTTTCTTTAATCAGCGAAGAGCAGTGTAAGCTGCTGGTTTTTGATGCTGGCTGCTTCTTTTCATTACGTAAGGGGATTTAAGCCTTCTGAATACCCAACACAGTTGTACTGTTAATTTCTTTTGAAAACTTCAGCTGTACATCCCATCTTATGTGACTAATGTAGTGGGCTCATTTTCCAATGGCACCAACCCCTTGTGAAGGCAGTAGAAGTAGCTAAGTGTGCAGGAGATAGATATTTATACACATGCACACACACACTCTCTTGGGACAGATGTTTTTAAAGCGTCTAAGCACTAGGCTCTAAGGGCAAGATGAGTGTGAATCAAGCTTTTAAGAGCAGATAACAATGCATAAAATGTTAAACATGTGCACAAGTTACTGAAAGTCTCAAGCTGTCTATATTTTCATTGGTGAAGTTACCTAAGCACTTAATGCTCTGCCTCTGTACATCTCAGCAGAAGCTGCCATTTTGAATATGCTGAGGCTTTGATGGCTGAGTCCTTCCTTGGCTTCTTGTGGTTTGCGAATTCCAAGTCTTTTGAGAGTAATGATGCATGTCTGAGTGGGCAGCACACAATTCAGTGGAGGTTGTGGCAGTCACAGACACATTGACTCCAAAACACCAGACAGAAGGGGAGCAGCGTGCTGGTCACAGGGCTGGATCTGAATGTATGGTGAACAAACAGGGCTTTCCTCTATTGCTCCAGTGCTATCTGGCCATTTATTTTCATCCTCCTCTCTCACCCTATGATCTCTGTGGAGAATCCTGTTAGTTCTCCATTGCACTGGAGGTCACAGTGCTC
The DNA here is from genome assembly GCF_041296385.1 of Aphelocoma coerulescens. Classification (NCBI taxonomy): domain Eukaryota; kingdom Metazoa; phylum Chordata; class Aves; order Passeriformes; family Corvidae; genus Aphelocoma; species Aphelocoma coerulescens. The sequence continues at coordinate 14,244,093 of NC_091020.1, read as the reverse complement.
AGTGATGTGCCCAGTTGTCCTGATTCCAGGCCACACTCCAGCTGGGTGGATACGTGCCCTATGGGGAACCATGGCGGTTGAGCTTGTACCACCAGAGTCTGCGCAGCTTCTTGCTCAGATGGTCAAAGAAGTGGAGTAGTGTTGTTTCTTCCCAGTACAGAGGGGTGTGTGTGTGTGTGGACCAGCATCGCAGCATGTTGCAGAACACAGGTCTAGCCTCTTTCTCTTCAATCTCATTACAGGAATCTTGTTCTGTTAATATAGAAAGGCATAGCGGTTCTCTTGTTGCCAGTCTGATATCTTCCTAGGTTTAGGCTTATGTGTATTTTTTTTCCCCTTAAGCCCCTAAATTAGTTAAAAATAGGATTTAAGGACTCTTGTAAATTTAATTGTAAAATACTTTAAATTCATTTGAAAATATCATCATGTGAACATTCATAAAATTTTCTTTGACGCTCATGGTTTAACATGGAGTTGTTTTTGTAAGTCATGTTGCAGCAGAATGATCAACAATAAAAAAGCATACAATCCTGCTACATAGCCTTCCTGTATCTGCACCCCAAAGGGTAGTTCAGTCGCTAGTTTGCATCATGGTGCCATGTTATTACTTAACATGCAAAAGTGTTTTTAATGCTTTGTGTACAACCAAGGCTTTAACTGATCTGTCCCATGGAAATGAAGATGAATAGTAGCTCTACAGTCTGCTACCAAATGTTGTTCATACTACTTTTCCAGTCTTACATAGAGGAAGGCAAAGGCCATGATGTAAATGGACAATCAGCTTTCTTCTGAATGCTTGACGCTGTCATTTTGAGGCTCAGTTTTGACATCACTTAAAATAGCATGTAACAATGTGGAGAAAAGAAAGTTAAAATCTTATGTGTTAATAGAAGAAAGTATTAGGAATTAAGACACTGATTTATTAAAGTATCTTGTGGAATGGCAAACCAAAGCTCTTAAATCCATTGTTCAAAGAGAATGCTTAATACAAGGTTTTGAGACCAAATAAATTTCTTCTTCAGTATAATGTAATGCTGATTTGTAGAATCAGTGCACAGAAAAAATATTATAACAATAATGTTGTTGGAAGAATGTTAAGCACATCTTTATGAAAAACCAACATCACAGGAGCAGTGCTATTGCCGGTATTGTTCTCTTATTGCACTGTAGCATGTGCAACATCCAGGTCACTGCCAGTGCAAACCAGACAAGCTTAAGCTGCGATGAGTGATACTGAAGGGGGGCAGGGGAAGGGGGGCCGCGCGTGTGGATCTGGATTGTCTCAAACTCAGACCCCAAGCAGAGATCCAGTGCTGGCAAATACAGTGGGAGTCTGCAGGGAAACTCTGCAACTCAAGTCTGCAGGGAATGGGAAAGAGTAGTTCCAGATAGGCCACCTTGACAAAGGCATTAGGTGTAGCAGGACATGCTGGTGTTCTGAACACATTGACAGTTATGAGCTTTTTAAGCAAATGTTTCTCATTTCTTTTTTCTCTTTGTTAGTTAAGTTGGATTGGGTGGCTAGTGCTGAAACAATTTAATCCTTGTCTACAAAGCAATTTATTGCAAGTTATTGCATCCTATTGCAATTGATTGCTTTATTGTTGTTGGCGTGTTCTGTGCTTTTTCTCTTAGAAATTTCATTTTGCAAATGTAGTAATAATATTTTACATGTGTAGAGTGCCTTTCATCACAAAATACTTCACAAACTAGACAGAGGCTTTGCAGTCAGTTGTTTGAAAGTGACTTAGGCTGGTATCAGGAGACACAGCTATCTTTGCCCATACAGCCCAGGCAGGCTGAAGGTTTTTCATACTGTATACTTTCTTGTAACTTATATTGTCACCTGAGTAATAAATAGCCAACTTCCATTCCTGGCTTAGATGAATTTACTGCTGTGACTCAAAACCTGAACTACTTGCTGGGTAGGAAAACAGTTTCAATTACACTGGCTGCCACACCGTTGGCCTGATTGGCCAACAAAAACTAAAAAAAACACCCCAAGTGCAAGAAAGGCATTGAGACCTAAAAAAATGTATTTTTAACTCTTATTATTTTCTTTTTGTGCATTATTTTAGGCATGTATGATCTTAAAAAGTGTTGCTAATCCAGATCCTCTGTTTATTTGACCAACTGCTGCAAGATTTAAAATTTGCATTAGTCTTATTTTTTTTTATTGTGTACTATGGCCTAAAGCTAAGACACTGTATTAATGAAACTGAGTAGCTAGAGGTAAGGGCAGCAGATTCTGTGCTCTGTGGTAAGCTGGCCTTAAATTTGAGCAAATCCTTGAAAATTCTGTGGCATTCAGTGAAAGAACTGAATTAATTTAAACTGAACTGCACACAACCTTTTAAAAAATAAATCTGCTACATATATGGATAATACTACTCTTAAATATTCAGCCTCTTTTACTTACTTTAATTCAGCGGATTTTTCGCTGTCTCCACATAATTTCCGTGTAAAAGGAAAGGCTAATCTACTGGTTCAGACAAAAGGCTTAAGCTCAGATGATCTCTGTTCTGTTTCCTTTTTATCATGTTCTCGCATTTTTTCCTCCATCTGTAAAAAGGAGATGACAGCACTTCACTGCCTCATGATTGTGGAAGGATAAATACATTGATTGTGAGATGTTAAAAATGATCAAGCCAAGTATGTAACTAGGCCAATTTATATAGAGAGATTCTTTCAAATTAGGAGTTGGTATATTCTGTCTTGGAGAAGTGTGGAAGAACAGTTTAGCTATCTTGTTTAAGGTATTTAGTAGTGAAATGGTTAACAAAATATATATACAGGCAATGTTTAGGGTTTAGAGTTAACACCCTATTGAGATGATTGAAAATAGTTCACATCTTGCTGAACTGTCATTTTGAGCTGTCTGCCAATTTAAGAACATATTGCTGCCTCAGTTAACATATGGTTCGAGTTGATACAGTTTTCTGTGCAACCATGAGAGCTAGACACATCATTATATGAAAATGAAAACAAATGGCTGAGTCCTGAGCTTGCTGCTTTAGGCCCCCCCAGTGTAAGCACGAGTTCAAAACCACCTAGTCTTCCCATTTGGAGATTCCTGCAGCATGAGAGAGCCCGGGTGTGATGGTGAGCCACAATAACCTGCTCCTGTGCCACAGGGCTGTGGCATGCAGCCTGTAAGGGACATTCCCAGGACAGAGGTTTTATGGTGTGAACACAATGGCAAATGATCCCCTGGGCTGCTGTACTTAATTTGTCAAGATTTAATTAGAATCTGGGATTGGTGAGCCTCCTTTTGGGATTTCTACTCCTTTACTGTGTCATTGGTGTTTCAGATATGTTATACTGGGCACTTTAAAGGACTGAACCCCAAGCTCTTGCTGCATCTTAACTGTATTCTGCTATAACTTAATGCTACCAAAGCAAAGGGGAAAGTTTCTAAGGAAAAGCTTTGTTTAGTGAGCACCATGAGGTAGCTTTCAGTTTCTGCAGAAGTAAGGTTGAAAAATTTTCCACTGAACTTATTATCACTCTGTTCTAGAACACCTGCAATTTTTTTTGCATACTGGCTAGGATCTCTTTTTTTCTGATGTGATAGAAACTCTGCAGTTGTGCTACAATTTGCTTTGTTTTTCTTAGTTTAATTTGCAGTTTTAGCAGTGCATCTTTTTTCTACTTAGGCTAGGTAAATTTTGCAATATTTTCAACTCACTTGGTATCCACATATTTTCATTGGTGAAGTTCCTGGTATGTCTCCTATCATAGTACAAAAATAATTTACTCCAAACAAATGATATTTAAATTATTTTGAAGGTATGACTAAAGCTGACAAAACCAAAACAAAATAAAAAGCTGAAGCTGAGATTTCATCTTTTCTTGTGCAGTGGCGCAGATGCAGACCAGAGTGACTTGGGTTATGTGTACAACATAAAGCTATCCAGATTTGGATAAATTGACTTCTTTCCTTGTACATATGGCTTTGAAACTGGCTTATTTCCCAACATTCTTTTTGACTCAACTTTCATATTCAAAGGAATCCAGATATCTGACCAAAATTCATTTAATTTTCTCCTGCCTATTAAAAGTAAGTATTTGTGCAAAACGAAACCACAAATCAACTCAGGTTTGCTTGTGAGATTGATGAACCATAATCCATCTTTCGATGAACTCCGTCTAAATTTCAAGCATGTAGTAAAACACAAAAGCATATCCAAAAATTGCTTTGAGTATATCCCTGTATATCTCGTAATTTCTTTTTGTTTTTGTTTTTGGGTCACTTATTTTGGGGCATTTACAAGCCAGCCAACTGACAGAAATGCTGCTTAGCAATCCCACTTGCAGATTGTCTATAAAAATACTGGTATACAAATTGCAGAGACGTGCACCAAATGGCAGATTTTTGGTGATAAGGTAATGGCAGGGCAGCATTTAATTCTTTGGAGCTGCTGGAGGGCATAGGCCAAAATCTGTTGCTCCTCCACAGCTCAGGTTTTTCCATTACATCGTTGCCTCCTGTGTGTTCCTTGGATTTGATGAGAGGCTGCTGCTTCCCACAGTGCCTCAGAGAGAATGTCCTGCCTGTGGTGGGATCCCAGCTGGCTGTGGCTGTGAAGAGGTTGGGTGGTGCAGGCAGGTTGGGCGCAGCCTCAGCCTTGCGTTGGGAGGCTTACCCTAAGCAGGGTGCTCATTCCAGGGTTCTTTTCACCCAGGCTGATATTTAACAGTAAGCTGATAACTTATTCTAGAAGCAGATTGTCTCCTTCTTTCTTCTTTTCAAGTTTATGCATAAATCCACATTTTAAAATGGCAGCATAGTGACTGTAGCTGTTAAGTAGAGATGATTACATGCTAACTGATGTATTAGACCTATGTGAAGATGTCTGTGTTTGTTACAGGGTGCTGTTATGTTTATATTCTTGTTTGCAACTGGGAACCTGTTGGATTTGTCTTATGAGATCTTCATTTTTGGAATCTAGATTACAACCATTAGGCTCAATGACTCTATTGCTGTACCGCTATGCCTTTACCTAGCACAGTGACACTACTTGGAAATTTATAGGTAGTGAGAGGAAAAGAACCAGGATGCATTTCATTGATCTTTGCATGTTGTAAATGTAAAATTCATGTGCATTTTTGTTTGCTTTATGGCTGTTCTCTTTCCTTTTCCTTATTTAATATGCACTTCATATTGTGCCAAGGGGGTCAGTAGGGCAAATCACGGAGCCAGATGGCTTGCCTCTACCCTAAGGAAACATACCAATATTTAGCTGGCCATTTTCCCAAATAAAGGCAGGACTGGAATCCACAATAAATGGGAGAATTGGTTAAAACTGCATCCTTTTCTTAGATTCACAGCTACAGCCTCCTTGAGGCATGAGCTTTTTATACTTCACTGCCGCTTTCTAGCTTTCTCCAAGTAACTGCATCTTAGAAGATATTAGAGGGGGGTACAGCTCATTTTATTTATGGCCTTTGCACAGTAACAAGTTTCAGTTATTATAATCTGACTGAAATAAGAAACCATAATCCATGGATGAAAAGACAGTGGACAAACTCAGTTAAATCCCTAGTACCCTGAGGACGTATATTTTGTCCATTTCTGGTTTTTTATGTTCCCTTTTTTCTGCTGTTATTCCCAACTTTAACTTTTGAAAAGCCAAGCAGTTTAAGTGGCCGGGCCTGGGGAGCTTATTTGTATGCAGCACAAATTTCAGGATCTGTTCCCAAGCCTGTGCAGAGTGAAAAATGGCCTGCATTTTCTTGATAGCCCATGTGGTTGTAAAGAATAAATGGCTAATGAATTACAGATGAACATTGACGCAAATTAATCTTCCTGATGTCCCTGGGTTATATGGCAGCCATTTAAAAGTTTAATCAATACACTAAAGTTGAAAACATGCAGGCACTGCAGTTGTTTGGATGTAATAAACATCAGAGGGAAACGGGAGGCTTGTACCCAGTCCATGTATCATAATGACAGGTATTTATGTTTAATGGACTAAATATTTTTTATTGGAAGAGAGCAAATGTCAGCTTAACTTTGTAAGCCCCGCATTCAACTTTCCTTTGAGGTTGGTGAGAGACGGCTGACATGTCATTGAAAATGAAATGTAAAAAAACCAATTGAGACAAAGCGAGGATAAGGAGCTGTTTTGCCGACGAGATGTTGCTTTAATGCTCTGCAACTATTCATTAAATAAAATGTAAACTCTACCATTTCAAACGTTGCAGTAAAATGGTTTACTAGGGCAGACTTTTAATGGTTATTAGGAAAAACAAGAGCCAACCGCTGCCAAATATTCTTTTCTGGGAAACATTTTATTTGAAAAGTCTTTTCCTGAGTTACAGTTTCAGAAGATTTATAATTATGGAACAGCCATCTCCCCCTTCCTTTTTCTTTTTTGAGACAAAGAAAAACAGAAAAAAAACTTTCAGTATAACCCATTTGATGATCTTTTTTTCCCCCTTTGAACAGAGTAATAGCTTTATATAAGCTTCCAGAGACTTGGATATTAATTGCACTTGAATTCAATGAATTTTAGAGCCATGTGTGTCCGGAACTTAACCATCATTGCTATAAATGGAGAAGGAGACTATGCAAGACTGCCACATTCACCAGGCCTGCACAGTTGTGCGGCTATTGGAAAGACCACATGAAGTTATTTTCTTTAGGTCAAAAAACACATTGTCATATCATTTGGTCTTACGAGAAGACAGACTTCTTCCATGTTAAACAAAAAGCCCTAATACGTGGGAGAGAAAGGGAAGAACATCTTATACCAGCTTTCTGTAATCTGTTTTAGTACCCCATTTGTTGTTTGATCTCACCTGGATGGACCCTTGGTGGTTTAAAGTGGTCTCATAAAGCTTCTGGTAATGTGTACTGTGGAACCACATCAGAAAGGGAGGATGGTTGAAAGCCGGTGGGTCACTGTTTCCTTTCTTGGTGATTGGCTGAACAGGTTCTCTTGACTTCATCATCTGTCTAAAATATTTCATACATTTAAATAATTACTCTTAATGGGCGCAGTGAGTCATCTGGTGAAAGTTTGATGACTGACCTCCTATTTAAAGATCTCCAAGCCTTTACTGCAGGCTATTTAAAGCAGACAAGTGCACTGGGGGAGAGACAGAAATCTCCTATTTCTTCACGGGCACCCAACGTGTATAACTTCTGTTGAGTACGCAGATTATTTTATTTTGTTATTTTAACAATTTAATCTCAACCTATTTTTATGTTGCATCAGGTTCTACTCAGTTAAAGTGGCTACTATTGAATTGTGAATAAAGCTGTATTTGCCTCAATAATGTTGTAGATTGATAGCATCATGTTTATAAGGTATCACACACTGCTTCCTGTCGGCAAAATAATTGTTGAACAGCATCTGAAAGTGTTGCTCATCTGCTCCCTGGATGATGAGCTATTTCCATTTTTGAGCGAGCCCAAAAATAAATGAGTGTTTACACTGTGCAAAGTAAAAGAATGAATGTGTACATTGGCCAGACAGTCTATGAAGGCTAAAGAACTGTGTGGCACAAGACTGAAATCACACAAAAATGGCCTTTTTTTTCTCCCCCTCTTCTGCTACACTGTCACATGTCCCAAATACTGTAGCTTCTTAGCCTCAAGTATGGCCTAACCGGATGATGTTCCAGACACACTACTTTGTCGTGATCTTATATCTTTCACTAGGGAGTGAGTTACTCTTTCCATGGTGTGGCCACTCCCCACTATGGCTAGAATTTGCCTGGAATGCAGTGCAAGGCAGCTGAGCCATGACTTACTGGGTTTTGGCCATTAGAAATGCTCTATTGTGTAGTTCTGAGCTGTCTTCAATGTGACTGGGGAAGAGGAAGGTTGGAACCTTGCTGTCTTAATAAAGCATCAAAGACTCAGAAGCAGCATTGCAGTGTCCTGCTGAATTAAGTTACAGTTTGGGTCCATTTAAAAAATTGTCTTTTGTTTCATAAAGCTCAAAGGCAGTTTTCCAAAACTGCTCAAGAGCAGTAAGCTTTAGTGGCAGGTGAAGTAAAACAGCAGGTAACTACAGCAAAACATTAACAAGATTGCACCAGACAGAGGTGGTGCTAGTAGAAAATTGGAGGTAAAGAGTGGGTGACATTAGATTGATTCTCTCTGTCAGATGGAAAACTCTCTTTTCAATAACTATTCAAAACAAAATATGAAGTTCTCTGTAAAATGGTACATTGGGGAGTACAAACCACTGCTATCCAACACACTACTCTAACAGCAGAAAATTTAATAAGTTATTTTTTTGATCAAGCTATTATACTTGACTTTGACTAAATTAGTCTGAGTCAGATTTTTACAAGAAGCTTGAACTTCAGACAAAGAAATCCCTTTTGCTGGGGTTTCTGAATATTTAAATTCTGTAGAGAGGCTGCTGCTATTATAGGCTTAATGGATAAAATAGGCATAAAAAATAAAAAAATCTGTTATAAGATATTTCTTTTAAAGCAAAAAATGTGACAACTCCAAGACTTCACATTTAAAGTGAGCTTCAATTTCATTGAGAGAAAATATCTAAGGTTGTATGAAAAAATATTGTCAATTGACAGAATTGTTAGGGATTAAATGTGGCTTTTTGAGAGCACTTTTCTTTCAGTTCAAAGCCATATATGTACTTAAGTACAGCAACCTCACACAACTGTCTTGAAGATTTACCAGTCCAGACACACAAATCTACCTGCTCACCCCTTGCCTTAATACGTGACAATGAAAAAATTTAATGGTGTTTTATCTGTCCATCACAAAAAATTACTTCTGACTACTGGCTGGGTAATGTTTTCCAAGATTGTTCCTTACCAAGCATTTAAGTACATATTTGTGTTTCAGCTTTTTCCTGCATAGTACCAGTGCAACAAAAATGCATGGTATGTCTGTCATATAGTCAAAACATTTAAATAGTGTTAGAAAACTAATAATATAAAATTAGTTTAATCTAAGTGAAAAAGAAGATAGGAAACCATGATTTGGCAAAATACCTTTTTCTTTACCATGTTCTTTTTAAATTCCACAGGAATACAAGTTTGATGTTAAAGGGTGAAAGCAGTTTGAGAATAATGCCAATCGCAGCCTTTTTCAACTGGGAGCCACAGTCCTGACAGCTATTAAAAAAATAAAGTAACTTTTGGGTTTGATTTTGTATAATGAGCATATGACAAAAAGGTTTACTTCTATGCTATCCTGCAGGTGTAACTGCTGTCTGTCAATTTATCCTGTATTTTATTTTGATGATGAGAGAACACTAGGGAGAATAAAAAATTCTCTTCATCAAAAACCTTAGCAGAAAAGAAAAATGTCTCAAGACAATTTCATGTATTGGTGGTTATTTGTGATGGTTAAAAGAATTATCTGAAAACAAAGAAGTCTTTCATAATGAATCTAAACACAAAAGCTTTAATAACATTTACATCTGTGTATCATCCGTGTCTCCAAATGCAAGTCATGAATAACACATAAACTAGAGTATATAGGGAACAGAAGTGCTAGCACATCATTTAAAATCCAACACACCCCATCGTCAGTGGAATCAAATACACAGCAGGAATGGTTCCAGTTGATAGACACACAATGAAGTCATTGAAAATGAAAACATATTAATTATGTTCCTAAAGGTTAAGATAGGAATGACTGAATTCTCTAATCCTGGACTAATATTAGTATCCCAAATCCATGCAGAAAAGCCTGTAATGTTTCAAAAATTGTGGAAAAATTTAGTCACACTTATTTGTATCTCACCCATGACTGACTGTAGCACGAGGGTAGCAAGGGGAAGAGCAGGAAGTGCAAGACAGACAAAACCAGGGAGAATTATCAACAAAAAAAGATGTTCTTAGTCCAAACAAACCACTTGCACTACATGAGCTAATTGTAAGAATAGACCATTTCTAAACTGCAGCTGTTATGTGCTTAAGCAAACCCTGCTGGGAGAACTGCTTTGTAGAACACCTCTCCTTACACAGACACACAGAGTGTCCTTTAACAGAGGAATTCAAAGTGCAGTGTATAAGGGAAATCTTTTCTGCTTCCAAATTTTCCTGAGCTTATTACAGGATGTGAGCCTAGCTTGTCACTCTGACATAGGCTTCCCTTAAGTGTTTTCTATTTTCATTATCTTTTTTGCCTATGTTAAATCACAACAACCTAGGGTGAAGACTTGTGTGTGTGTCTGTTGGGAAATGAGTAAGGGGGGCTGAGGGGGAATACTCAGGTTGTGCGATAGAAAATGATAGGTGTCAAAAAAACCCACAAAATACCTAGGTTGGTTGTGGTCATTTTCTTTGTGTAATATTTTTTGGTTGTCACTGTAGACTGTAAGATCGCTCATTTCATAGTTAATTTTAGATGTATTCTTCCTCTGCTTCCCCCCCCCACCCCCCCCAATGCTTATCCAGTCATCTCCGACACAAGACTATTGCACTATTGCACCTGGGTTCCCAACTATATTAACTCCATTGTGCTGGTGTGCTGAGCACCCCTGATCCTTGACGTCTTTATGCTAAAACCCAAATCCTCCCAACAGCAAAGGGTTAATTGTCTGTTTTCAATGTACTTTAAAACTCTCAGCTCTTGGGAATGATGTTTCCATGAGGATTGAATGTAATTACAAAATAATATAGGCACTCTGTCTTATTTTCAGTGACTGATACTTAAGTCCTTGCTGGTTTTGCTGCCTGTGTTTATATTGGGGCTCTTCCTTCAGTGTACTTGATGCAAGGTATTTGCAAATTTGAGCCTTTGGGCTTTAAATGTTGTGCTGCTTCTTCTGTTCCTTATTCACTACAGATTAGGTATAATTGATGACCTGCATTTACAGACATGGGTGGTATACAGATGTAAATGTTATTATAGCTTTTATATTTTATGTTCTTTCTGAAAGATCATTTTGTCTTTGAATAATACTCCTGTTCAGATTTTGGGGGGTTTATCTCTAAAAGAGAATATGAAATGGATATTGCACATCGTATATTTCTTAAAAGTAATTTGGAATTTTAGGGTATGGGATTGGTGGTGACTGATACACTGCCTGGATGAGATATATCCCTTTGAAAATAACAGCGCCAGTACATGCCTGCATCTGTCTAACCTCATAATTCACTTTCACATTGGGTTATGGATGTCTGCATTCAGTGAGTCTATCTTCCCTTTAGGTATTATTTCAGCCCTTTGAGATAATAAGGAAAGTTTAATTGCGTTGTTAATTGATTTTTTGCACAACATTATTACCTTGATTGATTGCAGAGTTGATGAAAATGTTAGACACAGGCAGTGTAAAGTATCAGCCCAGTAAGGAGTGGGAGCCTTGTGGAGAATAGATAACCTTGATGTTAAGAGCTATATCCTTCAGATATGTCTTCCCTTGACATATTGATGGCCCTTGAAAAGGGAAAAGCTGATTGTATGCAGAATGCAATCATTAAACCCACTTCAGCTGGCTGTTGATTAATTTGTTTTTTCCTGAAGGATCTAGTTAAAGAGAAGGCCTCAGTAGTATCAACAGCAGCCATTTTCCAGGCTTCAGATGATACTTAACCCTCTCCTAGAAGAAAGAAAAATGATACTGTCTTGGTTTAGACAGGCAGATTGTCTGCAAACATTCAGTCCAAGCGCAATTTGGGGATTATAACACTCACTTTACCCTGTTAACTACTGCTTCCTCTGTGACCTCTCCTCCCCCTGCCTTCAGTATTCAGCTTTGCCACAGCTAGCAGAAAGTCACGTTTGATGTTTTCTGAGTAAGACCAGTGTCTGTTCTCAGCAGAGATGCCAACAGGGATGTCAAGCTTGTTTTGCCCAAAGACTGAAATACTTCAGTAGCATATAGCTGCTTCCCAGGAGCCTCTCTGAAAGGACCACAGGGTTCACTGCACACACGTAAGTGGTTAAGCTTTCCTTATCCCTGAAAAGATCTTTCTTGTATAATTTTTTGTTATTACTTCTGAGATCTTTGAGGTCTTCTGTAGGGCAGCTTGTGCTGTTCAGCGCTGCCCCTGGCTTAACAGCAGCACTCGTGCCCTGTTGTTGAATACATTTAACCAAACAGTGGCTGTGTGTGACTGGCTTTTCTGCTGTGAATTCATGTGATGGTCTAATCCCAGACTACCTGCTACCTTCACAAGACTTTCTGCCTTAATAGCACCCACTCCGAGAGTAAAGGTGAAGAGTACTGCCTAAATGGCCTTCTGTGGCAGAAGGGGCTTCCTTGGCTGAAAAACATTCTTGGGATTGAAGGACAGCTTCTGTCTTAAGCCCTTCTTTTCTTTGTACCAGCAAATGACTCAACACATCCAAAATATTTATGCAGCTTTAACCAAGAAATTTAATGCCTCTGGATGTGGTGAAGGTTTTTATCCTTCCCTTAACCATTTAAAGGATATTTGGTAAAGTAACAGGCTATTACTTCCTGTTTAGCTTGGTAGTCTCAAATACAGTCACTCTTTTTTTGTGCTTCTGAGTAATAACAGTGATCAGTGTTGCTTGATTGTTTGGCTACATGTGTTTTATTAGGTCCATTGTGCACATTTTGCCAGTGAACTCCTTTTTCATACAGGGGACATGTTAACTTGCAACATAGTCAAGTCTGACAAATTTGAACCAGCCAAATAAGTGAGTAATATTTCAAGCTGTCAAAGCAGGTGAATACTGATTAAGTGACACACTCCAAAAGCTCTCACCAATATCCGTGCTCTGGTGGAAAATGTTTACTAAGCATAATACTTGTTAGAAAGTCTTTGGTGCTTTAACTAAACTTTAATTACTCTCACCCTAATGGAGGGGTTTTAATGTGTCTCTCTTAAGCTGTTTCTTAGTCCCCGGTTTTTTATCTTTAGCAAAAGCTTCCATAGAGATTAAGAGTGCACCTGTAGACTGTGTTCTACTGGCCACTGTGATTTAACCTTCAGGCCCCCTGCCATTAACATATTTTTTTAAAGGAGGCTGAAGAAGGGGAAAAAGAGTTGAGGATAGAAAACAATGACAATATTTTGGCTTTCAGTACTGGAGGCAGGTTGGGAACTAGACTATGGCCAGTAACGATTTAGCAATAGCAGATGGTACTATATGTCATATAGCATAGAACAAAATTCTACTAAGAGGCAAGCCCAGACTTAGTCCAGAGAATTACATATTTTCTGAATACTTTGAGTGTTTGGACCCAGATGCATTTCTGATTTCACTTGATGCTAAATAGTAATAGCTACAGAAGAGAGAAAGCAGCTCACCCATTGTTGTGGGCTCTGGATGTGTCTTACAAAGTGCCAGATGCCTTCAACTTCTGCTGGAAATCAAGGGAATCCAGGGCCTTGTAGTATCTGCTTCTCAAAAAACACTTATTTTTGTATTAGGAAAAATCATAGCAATCCTATCATTAGCAATTACT